>NC_044556.1:109937069-110265680 GCF_007565055.1 Rhinopithecus roxellana | reverse complement strand
TTCTCTTTTTTTCTCTTGGTATATTTTAATTCTGCATCCCCACTTTGGAGTAATTTTAGAATATTTCCTAACAGCTCTCCAGACTGGAATTCTTTCTCTTCTTTCTCTTTCTTTTATCTTCCTTATGAGTAGCAAAAAGTTGAACAACCGGAAAGACCCTGTCTCCTTCATACCTGCCTTCCCGGCAGCTAACGTATTCTCTGACACATAGTAGGCACACAACATGTAACAGATGGCCACAGGGATGAAAGGAATGTCTGGAATGGATCAGACAATGGGGTAGGAAAGAAGAGAATCATTCTAGTGTATCCTCCTATCTCAAGTCATAGGCTGCATATACTGACGCAGTAGAAGGAACTTGGGAATATAAATTATATTAAAGCTGCAGATTCTTCAAATAATGTGCCCAAGTCTGGATTCTGAAGGCTTATTTGTCAGATAAGACAGCAGATACCGAATCTCGTATTAGCTCGCAGGATAATGGCACAATGCATCATCATTCGAATGGGGACCGTACACAATTTTCTTTTGATTGCCTGGAGCCACAAATGGGGTGAGCGTTGAATATTGATTTTCAAAGGATGACTAATAGATGGTAAAAAAGCTAAATAGGTTTTGGTTTCAATTTACCCCTTGCCTGTGCCACAGATTTTGGCAGCAAATTAAAATAAACTTTTATTTGCCTAAAACAGGTAAAAGAGCAGAATTTATGCAGGAAGACTTAAGAACACAAATGAACAGATGGCTGTGACTTCACAAATTGCACATCAGCAAATGTTTAACCAGCTCAGAACATAGACAAAACTGAGGAGAAACACTGAGTACTATTCTAATACTCTATGGTTAGGATAAGATGATGATATTTTAGTAATTTTCATCTAATAACAATTGGATAATTTTAATCCAGTCTTAGGTCTTGGCTTGTGCAGTTTTTCATGGTATACCTGACATCCAGCTTCTTGCTTCTGATGAGGACATAATGAACTTGCCCCCTCTCTTACATTCCCAACATTTGATTATAAAATAGCCTGATTCTTCCCTTCTCTGCATTAGTAACATACTGGTTAAATCTACACATGTGAGAAACTTTTTTTTTTTTTCATTCTAACTTACCAGGAAATTCTTTTTTCTTTTACCCAGGCTCTTACAATTTATCTGTGCAGGGTCTTAACTGCTTGGGCCTTGACCCCAAATATTTGTGAATCAGACTAGAAGCCAAAGCTTTTTTGAATTTTTGATATGAAAGGGGTCTTGCTTGTTGTGGTTCAGCTCAACATTTTGAGATGGTTTGGTCCAGCATCATAAGCTTTCGTGTATGTGGTGGGTGTCTTTGTGCTGCCACATCAAAACACCACAGACTGGGTCATTTATAAACAACAGAAATGTACTCATCACAGTTGTGGAGGCTGAGATACCAAGATCGAGGCATTGGCAGGTTCAGCGCCTGGTGAGGGCTGCTGGCTCCAACTTCAGGATGGTTCCTTGTTGCTGTGGCCTCCAGAGGGGATGAAGTCTGTGTCCTCACATGGCAGGAGGCAGAAAGGCAACAAAGGGGCCTTAAGTGAGTTCCCTCGAGCTCTTTTATAAGGTACTAATAATTCATTTATAAGAGTGGAGCCCTCATGGCTTAATCACTTCCCAAAGGCCCCACTCTTATCACCACAGTGGGAATTAAGTTTTAACACATTAATTTGGGGGGACATTCAGACCACAGCAGTGGGTGCTATTGTGTGTGTATGCATGAGTGTGTGCTTTAATAAGAAAGATACTGACTTAGCCAGGCGTGGTGGCTCACGCCTGTAATCCCAGCACTTTGGGAGGCCAAGATGGGCAGATCACAAGGACAGGAGTTCAAGACCAGCCTGGCCAATATGGTGAAACCCCGTCTCTACAAAAAATACAAAAATTAGCCGAGCGTGGTGACAGGCGCCTGTAGTCCCAGCTACTTGCGAGGCTGAGGCAGGAGGATCCCTTGAACCTGGGAGGCAGAGGTTGCAGTGAGCTGAGATTATGCCACTGCACTCCAATCTGGCGACAGAACAAGACTCTGTCTCAAAAAAAAAAAAAAAAAAAAGATACCGACTTATGTAATTGGAAAATCCAGGGATATCTGGCTTCAAACAGGGTTGGATCCAGGGCTCAAAGGATCCAGTGGGACATTGTTTCTCTCCGTCTCTCTGTTCCCTCTTCTGTTGGCTTCAAAATAAGGCACATCAAATGTTAGAAATTTTCTTAAGCTGATAGGTTTGTGTGTTTGTAATTTTCCTTCCAGCCTTTGTGAACTCTAGAAAAAATAATTTTCCTTTCCTTAAGAATTCCCACCTAATTCTAGTACTTCCAGAAGGCATTTCTATCATGTCCTTTTGTAATATCAGAACTTTTAGCCTCCACGTGGCCAGGCTTTGCGTTTGAGCTGTCGTCCATCTTCTTCCGACCATCGTTGTGCTCCGAGAAAGACCTGCAGAGTACCACTTTCCCAGCCACGGGGGGCTTTGTGTGTGTTTAACCATATGAAACTGCTGGTAGTCAATCGTTTTTGACCTGTGAAATTGGCCAGTTCATACGGTTCAACCTAGAACAACAGGTTTGTAGTGGTCATTGTTTCTCGGCAATAGCAGTTGTGTCTAGAAAGCCTTGCACAAATTAATGTTTTTGTTTTGTTGTTGGTTTGCTCCTAGCACCTCTCCTGTGCCCCGATAGGATGAATAAACAGCTGGAGGCAAATGACAGAGTGCTTGCACATATGGCAAGCCATTCATAACTGAATCCCAGGTGCAGGATGACCATCTTTCATGTCACAGTCAGAGGTTTTGGCACACCACACCGGAATCTCACCATTAAATTAGGTCCTGTGAATCAGATAATGAAGAAAGAGAAGAAATGCTTTTAGAAGCTGTCGAGCTTCTCTGCCAGCCCTGTGAGACCTGACATTCATGCTTTTTAACTCATTTCTGGCAGTTTTGAGAGGCAGGCGGTGTCCACAAATTCCTCCAGGCCAGTGTTGCCTGTGTGCTGAGGGAGTTGACAGATGATAGAATTTCAGGACTAGAGAAGACTTGAAAGATGACCTAACCGGCAGCTCCTCAGTTTACAGATGAGAATATCAAGTCTCAATGACTTACGAGAGTGGCCCAAGATAAGAGCTTAAGACAAGGCCCAAGGTTCCCAGTCTGGTTCTGTCTTCTTTTTATTCCATTGTCTTGAAGAGCAATGCTGGCCTTCCGGCAGATTCATCCCTGACTCTCTTCATACTTGACTTTTGTTGTTTTAAAAGAAATCACAGAATTTTAGGCCATGAACAGGCACCATGAGGGAACACTGGAAACTGGAACCATCTTGTTAGCCAGAAAGCTTTGGAGCCCAAAGCCAGGCCCTAGGCTATAGCCTGAAGCCACTAAGCAGGGGTAGCTGAAGCATAGTTGATTCCATCTTTTGTACTGCAGTACTCTTGCTTTAGATACATTATGCGATGCAAAATGTATCTTTTTTTTTAATTTTTTTTTTTATTATACTTTAAGTTCTAGGGTACATGTGCATAACGTGCAGGTTTGTTACATATGTATACTTGTGCCATGTTGGTGTGCTGCACCCATCAACTCGTCAGCACCCATCAATTCATCATTTATATCAGGTATAACTCCCAATGCAATCCCTCCCCTCTCCCCCTCCCCATGATAGGCCCCGGTGTGTGATGAAAATGTATCTTTTTAAACAACCAATCATTTTTCAAGAGATTAAGTAAATAAAAATAGTTGTGACCTTAATATCAAGTAGCTAGTTTCTTCATTTGTAGTAAAGGAAGAAGAGTTGCCTTATGACTTGGGGAGAAGGGGAGATCAGCGTTTGGCTCTCTGGTCCTAGGACTAGTGCTAGTTGAGGTGAAGACTTCAGTGGTTTCATAGCGGTTGTCTCCTGCTGAGCTTGTGGCCACTGAAAACTTCTGGAACTCCGTGCCAGGAACACTACCAAGTCAAATCTCCCCGTTCTGTGGGTATTCAGTAATTTTTTTGCTTAAATGCAGGTTTACTCTGAGAGCAACTCAAATTATTTTAAATAAGTAATTATAAAATAGAACACAGTGGAAAACATTGGGAACAATGTTGTTTACACATTCCTAAAGTCAGTTCAGCAGGAATCTCTGTACCAAAGTTGTAAAACATGCAACCTTCCTTTAATCAATAGGACTGATTGATTATATATAACAAGTCTTAAGATTCTGCAAATGGCATTATTATATTTTGGAAGAACATGGTTTGGTGACATTACTCAAAGTTTTTTTTTTTTTGGTGTTTTGGTGTGTTTTTTTTTTTTTAACAACTTATTTGTTTTATTCATGTGTCATTGTTTTTGTAGATCCTTCCGTAGAGTTTTGTTTTGTTTTGTTTTAAAGCTACATGCTGGACTTCCCTTTTTTATTGATAGAATTATTAGCTTTAGCCCATTTTTCCAACTTGAGTTTTTGTGATTTTTTTTCGAATCCTGATTCTGCTATTCTTTGTGTAAAAGAAGTTAACTAACTTTACTGGTTCATTTTATATACCTTTGGCTCATTAATTCTTCACAATAACCCTATGAAATCGAAATCATTATCACACTTTATAGATGAGGAAATGGAGAGTCTGCTGGATTAACTACCATGGCCAAGATTATAAGGCTGTTATCTCTTCCTCTGAGCTTCGTAGCAGCTGCAGGTTTGATAAACATGTCTTAAATATCTTCATCTAAATCATGGACTTGGACTTGAATGCCTGAAGTCTGAGATATTTATGACAAGAAGTAAATTTAGTTACCCTGGCTAGAAATGATGGCCTGATTCCATGCCCTCCAGGCCAGAGGGATGCACTCATCAGCGTCTTGTGGGAACAGTTTGCAACCACTTAGCAATCCACCTTGTCAAATCCGATACTCTGTTTATTGACACTGTTATTGTTTTTGAAAACACTTTACATATAAAAGCATCAAACACATTTTTAAAAGTTTAGCTATTTTAAACATTTGTAATTGGCTCTAGTATAATATGTAGCACACCCAGACAAAAATAAACTTCTTCAGGATCGAATTCTCTTAAGTGGGGCTGTTTATTTGGCTTGTCCACCAGAAACTTGACTTTAAAAGTCAGAGAAGACCCAGTCAGTTCTGGCATCCCTGCATAATATCTAGAGGGCTTTTTTCAACCCAGGATTTTATGTAATGAACAAAGCATTTGTAGAGAATTACTATACCCCACATTTTGTAATGAAAACTGCGTAAAATTCATTCTACACAATTATGTCCAACTAACCAGGAGTATGTCCTGCTGGGAGTTTCTTTCTCATTGGGAAGGTGGCATCACTCTTCAGCCACACTGGCCAAGAAAAGAGTCACTGTCAGCCAGCCCGAATCCTTCCCCAAGTTCCTGGGGCCCTGTGACGGATGCCTCTCATTTTCCCACGGATGGTGTTGGGATGTCCACTACTTGCTTTAGAAAAAAGAAATCTTAGACTTTTCTTGTGCATTTGTACAAAACAGTCTTTAAGAACAAAGTTTTCATCATTTGTTATCCACAGATGTCATTTTTCTCAACCAGTTTGATCTAGAGAAGTTAATGGCTTATTTACATAGGGACATCTGCATGATAGGGCTGTGTTCTGTTTTCTGCTTGAGGTCTCTGGGTCTGTATCCTTACTACCATTCACTCATTAATGTCACAAATATTTAAATATGTATTGAGTACTTCCTATGTGCCAAGCACTATTAGATATAGCATTATTTAAGAAATAAAAAACAGCATATATAAGCCCTATCACTAGACAGCTGACACTCTAGTGTGAGAGACAATAATGACATCATTACCAAAATACAGTGTGTAGTTATGAACTGCATGAAGAGCTAGGAAGGAAAGATACACTGTTGGAAGAGCTTCCAATGGAAAGGCCTGCTCTTAGGTAGAAACAGGTGGTGATGGGAAGGGAGCCCAGTTCCGAGAGTAAAGTGAACTAGTGGAGGGGCTGGCCAGCCTCAGAGAAGAGCTCCCTGACCCTGTAGCAGGAGGGAGAATGCCACACTCAAGAACCTGCACAACAGCTAGGGTGGTGACAGGCATGGTGAGATGAAGGAAGCGGGATGGGACAAGTGGCCCAGAATGAGGCCGATGAAGTGGGCACATACCTTAGGCCCACGGCTGCACAGCAGTTTTTGCAGGGTGTTTGTTATTAAGTGCAGATGCCACCTTGAGCTGGCTGCAAGGTGATGCCAACTGCTTGCACACCGGTGTGAATTCCAGCGCTGTAGCATGAGGCGGGCAGGTGGATAGGTGCTGCCCAGGTCGGGAGATCCTGCAGGAAGCTTCTCAGCCTCACTGGTTCGTTAGCAGATACCACAGAGAAGTTAATCCAGGGCAGACAGATGCCACCTCTACCAGCGTCAGCAGCCAAAATACAAAGAGAACAATGTGCTGTGCCCAGTTTACTCAATGGTTAACATTCGTTATACTTTATAATAAAACATAAAAATGTTTGTTTGCATAAACTCACTCATCATTTAGTTTGCTTCAGAGTAACTAAGTTTACCTCTTGTCATAATATCTCAGACTTCACGCAGTCGAGTCCATTTAGTGTTCATTTAATTGGAAAGGAGAGGAGAGGGACTCTTAGAGTAGGAGTAGGCAGGAGGGACTAGAACAGCACTTGCTGGTGATTGTGGTGGATTGGCTGTTTTCAGACCCTTTAGAGAACCCAGTTTTTGGGGTCCTACACAGTTGAGAGCAGGACTGAGTGTAGGAATCAGAACTTAGAGAACTGAGTGCATCAGACATGGTGGGACATGGCAGACCTTCCTGCTGAGCTGCTGCAACTTCTCCCCTCTGCCTCTCTCTCTGTGATGTGGCTTTTGTTGCTGTGCTCCTTGCACAGCTGTGTAGGAGGACCAGGGCAGGCTGGATGCCCAGCCCTCTCCCTTCAACCTCTCTGTACCTAATAGGAATAAAGAGCTGTCACCTATAGATCTGATTCCTCCTTGGGAACATTTATCGTCCCTCAGAGGAGTAGGCAGGTTCTCTGCTATGGAGAGGGCTAGGGCTTGTTCTGTGAAGAGCATCGAGGATGCAGACGGGGTGAAAGGAGAAGAGCACCTGTTGGATGGATATTTGCCCGTGAAAAAGTAACAAGGGGCATCATCAGGCTGCAGTGAGCCCAGTTCGAAGCAGGGCCTGCTGGGAACACTAAGGCATGGCCATGGGGGCCTGAGCAAGGCTGGGCTGAGGGGCTGATGGTGTTCTAGGGGGAAAAGAATGAGAGAAAGTAGGAGGAAGAAGAAAACAGGTAGTGAAGGCCGGAAGGGTGATCTGAAGAGATTCAAACAACATAAGAGAGGAATTAAGCTTTGAGTGGTCATCTAATAAGGGAGTAACAGGAGGCACAGGAAAAGACGACAGTGGTAGCGTAGGGGTAACTGCCCAGCTCCTGTTCAGCCTCGTCCAGTACAAGCCCAGCCCGAGAAAACACATCTGGGCATCAGAAAGAACGGGGTCCAAGGGTCTTGAAATTTCCCTCTTTCTTCCTGGCTCTGGGGTGGGCAGATTAAGAAGCTGGGTAGCTCTTAAGCATGGGGAAGGCTCAAGGGTGTGTGTGTGTGTGTGTGTGTGTGTGTGTGTGTGCGCGCGCGCGCGCGCGCACGTGTGCGCGTGTTGAAAGGTCAAGATTCTTCACTCAGAAGGCTTCTCAGTCTGCCCTTCCCCATGGGCTGAGGCCGCTATGGCTCCCACTGGAAATTGCTTCCTCGGTTGAGGGTAGAGACGGGGCTCAGGGACTGCAGGCAAGTTCAACACAGGCACTACTGGGTGATGTCACAGGCCAGGCTAAGGGGCTGGATTGAGTGAGCTGGCCTGCAGCAGCTCACTGCAGAATCCTCTGTGGTTTCCTGGAACTTGAAATAGCCAGTAATAGCCAAGAGTTGCATATTTTTTTTAAAAAAAATAGGAATGTTTCTACTTTCTAGACTGTGATTCATTTACATTGGGACACGCTGGACTTTGATGCCGAATGAGCAAATGAACAAGGCTTTATCTGGTTTCTCTACCTCAACCCAAAATGCCCATGTACTGAGCATCCTTAAACCCATATTGTGAAAAGCTTTGTAGCTTTTGAAAATAAAATTCCCTCAAACACGTAGGAAGCAGACCAGGAGCAATGAGCCTTGCCAGTCTCTTGATCCAGCTTTTTTTTGGAACCCGGAAGCAATTGAGAGGACATGTCCTGCCATAGCTTTGAAAACCGGCCAGTAGGGGGCGTTTGCAGTGGCCCTGAAACCTCTTTAGAGTTGGCCATTTCCTGTGTGGACCTGAAGTAAAGCCTTGTTCAAAGGAAAACATTCACCAAATCCCCTCATACTCTGTGTCTCACAATTTGGTACTTGAATAGAAAGTGCCTTGTAGTAACTGTTTTTGAAAACTTTGTACTTATACTACCAAAGAAGCAGTTTCCTCTGTCGCCTGATTCTTGAGTACACTAGCTGGTACAGATACGTCTCCTCCTGTCCTTCCAAATTCATCATTATTTCATAGGTGTTTTGCACCTTAAGTCACGGCCTTTCGTTTTTGACAGACTAATTGGAATAGTGATGCCTTCTGCAGAGCCAGTGGGAGAAAGAGAAAAAAATGCGGAGCCTTCCCCAGCTTCAACAGGTAGTTGCAGCATGTTTGGAGATAATAGAATGGAGCGATGTTCTAGTTGTAGTAAAAGAGCTAACTGCAGCTACAGAGACTGTGGCTGTGGAGTGGAGTCTTGACGACATTCTGCCCTCTTCCACACTCACGTCAGAATATGCAAGAGTTTTGTGCATATCAAATTTCATTGATCTGGCCTCACTGATTTTGAATTTATGGTAGTGTAGAGAGAGAGCTGTTATTCACATTTCCAGCATCTGTAGATGGAAAAAAAATTGTTTCCTATGAAAATGATAAATATGCAGGAAATTATGGGGGAAATGCTAGCCCATTCATGCTGCCTTTACAGCATGCTATCCCCCAAAAAAGACAGCTCATCATAGACCGTTCTTTACTGTTCATTAAAGTAGGTCCTGGCAGGGTCTCTATTTGGCAGTGTCTTATAAGCCATTACTCTGTGCTATTGTACCAGTTTATAAGAAATCAGTCTCCATTTTATTTTTAAAAATCTAGAATTTCAAATGTCCATTAATTTGGATGTTTTATCGTCCTAGTTCATCCCAATAAGGTTTTATTATATTTTATTTTTGATAAAATATTGAAACAAGAGACTATTTGATTATTGGACATATACCTTAAGTTCCAGGTAATTTCATCCTCTGAGTCTTGAAAAGAAAATCAGACTTCCTAGCCCAAGAAGTCTGCGGTCTTTCACATTGGGCCATACCTGTCCATGTTCTTGACCTTTATATTTGTAGATAGCACCACTGTCAGTGTCAGTGGTGTAGGTAAATTTTACCAAAAATAAGTGTGGCCTGTAAGCTGTGGTTTGGGTGATCTTGTGACTATTTGCAACTTTGCTCTGAAGACAATTAACTGGATCCAATTAAACAATTAGGAGATAGGGTTACTAAGATAGATTGATCAGAAAAGTGGCTTCTGAGACTGTATTTTAAGCTGAAATTAAAAGGCTGAGAATAGTATTTAAGGAGAGAGGGGGATAAGAGGGTTCGGTGCTTGGCTGTTTCTCTTCAGGCATGTGTCTGGTCTTGAGGTGGGAGAAATCTCAATTGACCAGAGAACTGAAGAGATAGCAAAGGAGGTGACTGGAGTGCATGGACCCGAGGCATGAGATGAGGTTATGGAGGAAGTCAGGGAACTTCTTGGTGAGCTGGCATGGTTAGATCGTGCTTTAAGCCACAAGAGACAAAATATGACAACAGGAAATTAAAAAGATATAGCTAGGCTCAAAGCAAGTGAATCTGAAAAAGAAGAGAAATGCAAAGCAGTGATGGAGCTGAAGCCACTGGCTACCTGGCTCTCGGATAAAGCAGGCAAAATGGCTGGGAATTTGGCTCCTGCAATGTAACCAGGGACTAGACATGTACTCTGTGAAATGAGAAGTGGAGTCAGGCTCACTACAGGACATCCTCACTATGACAGGAAGCTGATAAAAGTAACTTCTGACCTATGCCTGGAATGATGGTTGACATGAAGCTTATGAGTCTATGGAGGTAGAAGATCCCAGACAGGATCCTGACCAGGGCCTGAGCCAAGCCACCTGCTGGCTCAGTGACTGGATTTGCAATATCCCTATCACTGGGGATTGGATCCTTCAGCTAGCATTTAAGATTATGTTCAGAATGAGGGCCTAGACACTTGTGGGGGTAGGTGCAAATGGAGACAGGGACAGAGACAGATGGGAGAGAACCTGCCACTGAAATGAACATGCACACCTAAATTCCAAAACACATAAAAAATACAGCATCAAAAAGAGAACCAGTGAGATTCACAATCCGAAGAGAAATTCACTCCATATGGAAATCAAATTATAGAATAAAAGTTTTCAATATATTCCAAATCCTTACAGAGAAAAAAAAATGGATAATATCCACTGGGGTTGGGGACAAACATACATGAAACAAGAATAGGAGAATAGTAACAGAACCAACCAGAAATCTCAGAAATGAAAACATAGTCATTGAAATAAAAAACCCACAAAGATACATTGGATTAAGAAATGGTAGTGAGGAATTTACCCAGAATGCAGTTCAGAAGAAAAAGACATTTAAAAAAAAATTATGCAAAAGCAGCTGAGGCAGGAAGGATATTTTGAGACTCTCCAATAAGCTTTTAATAAATTGTTTAAGAAAGAATAGAACAAATGACCAGCAAATTTTCAGTTTGACAGAGTTTTTAAAAGGCATGAACCCTCAAATTCAAAGCATACCCCCCAAGTACTGAGGGGTAGTATCAATATAAAGAAATGTAAATACGTACACACTAACGAATCTTCAGAACATCGCTGGCAGAGAATCTCACAACCTGATTTCAATTTGAGAAGACATCTCAACAACCAGTGGCCTCAGGTCACGTGGAAAGCCTTCAGTGTGCTGAAGCCAAGAATTGTCAAGAATTCTGTCTGTAAACTATCTCTCAAAAGTGAAAATGAAATAAAGATATTTTAAGAGGTACAAAGAATCTTGTTAAAGTACTTTTTTAAGAAGAATGTGTCTTACAACAAGAAAAGTAAACCCAGACAGAAGTTGTAGAATACGTAGAACAGTGTTGAGTATAGAAACTGCTGAAATGTCAGAAAATAGAATTTACTAGTGAATGTGAAAGTAACGACTTTCCCCATGTTGAGACCGAAAGATGAAACTAAAATACTAGATAAAAACGATAAGGAGAGTACGAATCCACATATATCACCATACATGTAAATAATTAAGATTAAATTTAAATATTAAGAGACAGCTTTTTGGTTTTTGGGTTTTTTGTTTGTTTTGTTTTGTTCAGCCCCGTTGCATGCTGCTTAAGAAGAAAACTGCACCAAGGGGTTAAAAATAATGAGATGGAAATAGATATATCAAGACCACATTAATCAGAGGAAAGCTGGGTTAACTATCATTATCAAACATTGTCGACTTTAGGGCAGATAAAGCATTCGTGGAGATAAAACTCTTTATAAAAGAGAAGAAAGCATGAACCAGGTCATGTGGGGCTGTGGGCCATGGTCGGGGGTTGCATATTAGCCTAAGCTAGATGGGCGGTCCCTGCAGAAGATAGCTATATGGATGGGAGGGCAGGGTTTGAGAGGTGTGGCGGGTACCTGGCAGCGCAGAGGTGAGAGGTTGGGGGCACTGGGCAGAGCAGGGGAGGACAGGGATTGAGAGACCAAGAGGGGCCTGTTTTGAAGAAAGCGATGGTAAACTGTAGTGTGTGCTGCCCCTGGGCAAAATGAGATGTGGACCTCTGGGTGGCAGTCATTACAGAGTGACAGGGTGGAGATGTGAGGGAGGAAGCAAGCTGGAGCCTTGGCAGTAGGGAGGAGGTGCCTACAACTGTTTTCATTCCTGCCCTGCCATGCTCTGGAAAGCATGGTCAAATTAGTGTTGCACTGTCTGCCACTGGGGAAAACATGCAAGTGAGACTTTACATGGAAGATATTTCTTTTCTTTTCTTTTTTTTTTTTGAAACAGAGTCTAGCCCAGGTTGGAGTGCAATGGCACGATCTCAGCTCACCGCAACCTCCACCTCCTGGGTTCAAGCGATTCTCCCGAGTAGCTAGGACTACAGGTGCCCGCCACCATGCCTGGCTCATTTTTTGTAATTTTAGTGGAGACGGGGTTTCACCGTGTTAGCCAGGATGGTCTTGATCTCCTGACTTTGTGATCCGCCCTCCTCGGCCCCCCAAAGTGCTGGGATTACAGGCTTGAGCCACCGCGCCTGGCCTAAATGCAAGATATTTCTAACTAGAAATGCAGGAAGGGACAGGAGGCAACTCTTCTGAAACTCAAGGCTTCATCAGAGATTCTTACTTTCATCGCAGTGTTTTATAACTTAGGAGAGCGTGTTTTGTCATCATTATGGTACTGGATGGCAGCAGCCACTGAGATGACCCCGCTAAGCCAGCATGAAATCCCGAGAAGACTTCATTGTCTTTAAACTTCGACTTTTTCCCTCATGCCCTCTCCCTACCTCCACCCAAACCCTGCAGATCATGCCTGCACCTTTACCTGTTATTACAGCTACTGTTTGTAAAGAAGCTGTATGTTAGCGATAGACAATTTTACCTGTTCAATGTAACAAATATTAATGAAGTCCTGGCTTACAGATATGTTGATAGACAATGTTCCCCATTATCCTGGCACCTCCAAAGTGGATAAACAAATAGAATGTCAAAATTCCATGCTCACTGAGAAGGTGAGGAAGAAAACTTTTTTTTTTTTTTGACTTGTTCTCAAAGTGATCAGGATCTTGCCCATAGTCTGTCATCATTAGTAAGTCTGTCTTTGGAGTCTACTGTGGCATGAAGAATTAGGCATGGTAATTTACAAAATCTGTTTACAAAGAGAATCCCTGTCTGCTAGCAGTTGAGAGCATCTTTAAAAGATCACAAGTTAGATACAGACCAGTTTTGCAGTGTACTAGTAATGTGGCTTAGGCCCATTATTGTATTTAAGTTCTGTGAGATGCAATTTTGTCATCTGTAAGTTGGAAGTAATAATGTTTACCTTGCTGTGAGGATTACTTGAGGTAACACTCATCTCGAGCAGTACCCAGCACCTGGAAGAGTGCTTGGCTGATAGTGGGTTCTCAATAAATATTCCTTGAAGAGGCTGATAGTGGGTTGTCAATAAATACTCCTTGAAGAGAATGAATGAATGAATGAATGAATGAGTCAGCTCAGTTGTAAACCCCCTGGGTACACAGTCAGCACTCTTTCATATATATTTGAGAGTAAGCCCAGAAAGAGGACATAATCAAATTTCATCGAACAGCCTTTTGGGAATACATATACCGCTTATGTGCACATGCGTGCACACACACAGATGTTTAAAATTAGAATGTTTAAAACAGTCTAATCAGATGGTCTGTCACTGGCCTGACAGTGAGAACTACCAGAAAGCATGAGAGGAGAGCTGATAATGGGGAAGGGAGTGGCTCGGAGAAAAAGGCAGCGATAATCCTAGAGACAGAAATTGGAGAAGGCAAGAGGAGGCGGTTTGCAGTGGCTTCCAAACACATGTGACCTCTGGGTATCAGCAGCAATCTGGCTGAAGGCTAAAGAGACCAGAATTTTTGTTGAACAAATTGAATTTCTACAGAACAAATACCCACCGATGTACGCATGAGCATGCACAGGCCCCTCTCTGTCCCCTTCTCTCTCTCACCCGTCCTCTCTCCCCATTCCTTTCCTAAGAGACAGATAAACTTGTTACCTACAGAAAATGATAATCTGTCTGGCTGACCCTGCTCCACAGCTCTGTTCAAGGAAAACACAGACAGTGAGCACATAACCCTTGATTGCTGACAGAGACACAGTGTCACCATGCCCTGAGTTTGAGACTCCTGCCATTTCCATGTACTGTTTTGCTATTTATCCTCATGGCGTTAGCAGGATAAACTGATCCGGGACATTAAGTAGTACTTTCGTGCCCAAGAGGAATTTGGAAAGCATGTCCTACCTGCCAGATCTCTTTTCCTAGGTGACATAACAGGCTCTGTTTTTCCCAACTGATTTTATTCCCCACAAGATGCCCAGAATAGTTTAGTAAAGGTATCCCATGTGGATGAAGAAGAGAGTGGCCAGCTTGACGAAATCACTGAGCCCTTGGCTACCAGGGAAGAACTGCTTGTCTGGGAGGGACGCAGCTTTTTCATGGTGCGGCTTATTGAAGACATGCATCCTGGGTGGGGAGCTCCACCGTGGCCGCCTCCTTTCTCCCCAATTCCTGCACGTCATTTCTTAGGAGAGAGAACAAATTCATATCCACAATCACAAAAAAGGGGTCATTTGTATCACCTACCTTTATTCTCCCTGGGCTTTGAGGTAGATGTGATATTTTGCAACTGAAAAGTACAGTTTGCTCAGGAATGCAAAGTAAACTAAGCAGAAAAAGATCATTTTATAGTGGAAATGAATGAGTCTGGTGAGTCGATGGAACAGTCATCCAGTCTGATGAGTCGATGGAACAGAGTCATCCAGTCTTGGATTCAAATTTGGTCTACAGCTAGGTCTCAAATATTGACTGACCCATAAAGATGTTCAGTCATCTTTCCCAAAATTAGCAGTATCCATGCAAGTGATTGAGCCAAAGAATCAAAGAGTACGCTCATCCCCCATGGTGGCTTATCTGTGGCAAAAATTCCTCCTTCAGAAATGAGGCTCTCTGACCAAAAGAGCTTTCTCTAATGATGTGCTTGTGACTCTGTCTTTTCTAAAAGCATCCACATTTTTTAGGTGCTAACTGTGTGCCTGGTTTGGAGCCAAGTGTATAAAGTACAAATGCCCTCAAGATGCAGACGCTGCCCTTGAAAAGCTTTGCTGACCCTGACTCTGAGGGCTCTCCCCTCACTTGGCCCTAGTGCCCCAGTGGGTAGGTAAGAGTGGGCCCCCCTCACTTGACCCTAGTGCCCCAGTGGGTAGGTAAGAGTGGGCCCCCCTCACTTGGCCCTAGTGCCCCAGTGGGTAGGCCCTGCTCATGTTGCCCCATTCATCACCAGGATTGATTCCGCTAATCTGGCAAATAGGGTAGATCATTCATTCATTTATTCCTCACTGCAACTCTCCTTCTATACTTGGGACACTCTTGACTTTCCATCGGTTGGTTGAATTCTCAGTGTAGTTTTTTTGTGCATCAGGGATTTTTGCACCTACTATTTCTTCATCAGTCTAATTTTGACTCATCTACCAGCCCCCAAACAGAATGTCTCTTCTAAGTTTTTCCTGACTCTCTAGTTTAGAGTAGCTCTGACTACTATAGATCCCTTTTGAAGCCTGCCCAGTACTCACTAGACTTGTTAATACTTTCCAGTGTCTGGCCCTTCCACAGTGATGTAAGATCTATGAGGACAGGAACCGTGGTCTCCCTTATTTCCCAGCTTATCCCTGTAGTGCCTGGCATATAATGGGTGCTCAGTAAATGTGGAATGTGGAATGTGAACACGTGAATGAATGAATGAACAAATACATGGATAAACTGGTCAATGATTTCTAGTGTCACTTTTCCAAAGGTGGATACAACACCAGAGATGGGATTTTTCTTTAATCAATAGTATGTAAGGAGTTATAATTGCCAGCTAGAAAGTACAAACCCTGAGCAGGGAAATCCATTAACCCATAGACCATCTTTGTGCCAACAATGTGGGAGCAGTGAAAAAAGTCAGCTATTCGCGTTGAGTAGAATTGGAAAATGGTGGAAATAGGTAAAATATAGGGCTTATAAAATTCTCTTTGGACTTACATTTGTCTGACACCAATATTTACTTTCAAGGAAATTTCCAGAATGCAGACCACACAATTGTACTTAAATATAAATAAAAACAATACTCTCAGGCCAACATCAGGAATTTAGGGTCGTCCCATGTTTGTATTACCTCAATCATTCATTGAATTCTATAATCAAATATTGACTATGGCTTTCTTCTTGGTCTATTTTTTTTATTGGAATCTTTCCTTGCTTATAGCTTGCATTATTGCAGACTGTTAAAAATCCTGAGTCTGTGCAAAAATGTACTGGGTTCTGGTGCCATTCCTGCCCCTGCTAGTTTGGTTAGAAAGGCCCCTGTTCCTCTGTGCAACAATTTTACGTTTATACATGAGGGGTGGTGGAGACCTTTGCCTCATTAGGGAGCTGCCTATAAAAATATCTCTGAAAGGACTTACATCATAATAGGAATTCAGGTCCCTGAAGATGGCACGTTATCATGGTCTGAATCTAGTGCTATGGTACACCTGGTCATACCTACATTTCATTAAGGGGAGTCATCCGCAAGCATCCCAGACTCCAAAAGCTCCTGGTGCTGTATTTCAAGAGGAGTTCTTGACTTCACCTTTAAAGGACACTCTGTGATAGAGAAACTTCAGGAATGCTTCCCTGACCGCCACCTTCTCAGTCCCCTAGGTCCATACCTCCTCCTGGAAGGAAGAAAGAATTGGCCCAGTTTCTGAAGCCTGTGGTAGGAACATAATTAGAGTCATAAATAACTGAGTAAGTGGACTGTCCCCTAACTCACTCTGGGGTCTTATACTGGACTCTGGCATGGTCTATGATTGTTTGCCACCAGAGACTGCAACGAAGAATGTGGGAGTGGGGATGGTGGGCGTGGGAGGGAGTTACAGTGAAAGGAGCATGAAACCAGGAAGCAGATGTCAGGAATCCAGCCACTAGGTTAGCAAACACTTATTAAGCACCTTTTGTGTACCAAACTTGATAGATCTGAGGGGCTTAGAGCTTGCTGCATGGCCTTCATGGGCCTACGGTAACTTTTCTAGGCTATTTATTTATTTATTTATTGTTATACTTTAAGTTCTAGGGTACATGTGCACAACGTGCAGGTTTGTTACATATGTATACATGTGCCATGTTGGTGTGCTGCACCCATTAACTCGTCATTTACATTAGGTGTTTCTCCTAATGCTATCCCTCCCCCCACCCAACAACAGGCCCCGGTGTGTGATGTTCCCCTTCCTGTGTCCAAGTGTTTTCCTTGTTCAGTTCCCACCTATAAGTGAGAACATGCAGTGTTTGGTTTTCTGTTCTTGAGATAGTTTGCTGAGAATGATGGTTTCCAGCTGCATCCATATCCCTACAAAGGACATGAACTCATCCTTTTTTATGGCTGCATAGTATTCCATGGTGTATATGTGCCACATTTTCTTAATCCAGTCTATCATTGATGGACATTTGGGTTGGTTCCAAGTCTTTGCTATTGTGAATAGTGCCGCAATAAACATACGTGTGCATATGTCTTTATAGTAGCATGATTTATAATCCTTTGGGTATATACCCAGTAATGGGATGGCTGGGTCAGATGGTATTTTTAGTTCTAGATCCTTGAGGAATCGGAATGTGGAAGACAGGAAACACTGTCTTCCACAATGGTTGAACTAGTTTACAGTCCCACCAACAGAGTAAAAGTGTTCCCATTTCTCCACATCCTCTCCAGCACCTGTGGTTTCCTGACTTCTTAATGATTGCCATTCTAACTGGTATGAGATGGTATCTTACTGTGGTTTTGATTTGCATTTCTCTGATGGCCAGTGATGATGAGCATTTTTTCATGTGTCTGTTGGCTGCATAAATGTCTTCTTTTGAGAAGTGTCTGTTCATATCTTTTGCCCACTTTTTGATGGGGTTGTTTTTTTCTTGTAAATGTGTTTGAGTTCTTTGTAGATTCTGGATATTAGCCCTTTGTCAGATGAGTAGATTGCAAAAATTTTCTGCAATCTGTAGGTTCCATTCTGTAGGTTGCCTGTTCACTCTGATGGTAGTTTCTTTTGTTGTGCAGAAGCACTTTAGTTTAATTAGGTCCCATTTGTCAATTTTGGCTTTTGTTGCCATTGCTTTTGGTGTTTTAGGCTATTTCATCATCTTTAAGGTAACAGGGTTGAAGTAGGTGATCTCTGCTTCCTTCTGGCTCTAAACAATCTGTGATTCATTTCAATAGTTGGAAGTAAAGCATCCCCGCTCCTTTAACCTAGTAGGCATGAGGCAGGAATAACATCTGGCCTCCCGAGTCATGTGAATGCTGAGTAGAAGTAGAGGAATGCAGACCGCAAAGCTTGTAGTCTATTCCAGCAGCTCAGAAAGTAGAAGCAGTGCTTCATAGGTGCCCTGCTCACCGTTCTCCTCGGCCTGTTCCCTGTGCTAGTCTGGTCAGGTGGTTGCAAGCCCATCCATGTGTCTTGCATTTGCTTCACAGGACTAAGTGATTTAAAGGACACTTCAGCAGCAAGGTTGAGTGTGTGACCAGTACATTGCCCAGTTCGAAAGTCGACTCCCCATAGTGTGCTTGGACCTCTACCACACACATGAATCTCCACTCTGTGGTTTGCTTCTGAAGAATCTGGGAGTCGCTTCTGCCCCAAAATCCTTTTCCTTCCCACAGATGAAAATGCAGCACGTAGTTGTGTTGTCTCAAATTTTACCCATTAAAAATTGTTTTGAGTTGGTAAGAATTTCTCCCTCAAAATCTAAACTTATCTATGAAACTATTAATCATTAACACCTGTAATTTCATCTAATAAGGTGGTTTTTTTGTGTTTTTTTTTTAACACCCCGATGAGATCAGACTTTGCCAAAGGAGGCTTGCAAGTTTTGACTGGGTAAAGAGGGAACTTCTGGGGAAAGCTGCCCTGGCGAAGGCAGCATTTGTGAGGCCACACTAAGAAGGCCACTGGTGAGTCCTTCAGCCCAAGGGAAAGAGAAAAATTGTAAGGAACTAAGAGGAATGGAAAGGGAGTGAAGACAAATGATGCTTATTTCACAACGTTATTTCACAATGTGAACTGGTCCAGCACTAGGTCTGATGAACTGATTGTGGAAGAGACTCTGCCCCCGCAGGAACTGATGAGCCTGAAGTAATGGGAGCTGTGTGTGAAGAGCTGCCTCATAGGCCTTCAGAGAGAGGGAGGCAGAGAGACCTCCTTTCCCCAGCAGCATAAACGAGCCCATTTTAGCAAAAGGAGCTGTAATATGCAAAAGCGTTAAAAATCTGCTTCCAACTGTAAAAAATACTGAAATATCCAGGGCATAGCAAGGCTGTGGGTCGGCCCTGTGGCACGATGTGTGATCTTGAAAAGTAATGAAAGGGGAGGAAGGCGTTGTAAAGATACTGCTCTAATGAACACAATTCTGTTTGCCAGCATTTTTTCCTGCTGGCGAATTAGATTACTCCATCGACCTGGTAGAACATCAATAGCGTCTTCGGAGAATAGCCACGAGAGCTGAGTTCCTCTGTGACAGGAGTTTTGAAGACAACGTCATGTCACATTTCTCAGTTTTCTTTGATTTTGTGCTGAGAAAATGGAAGACTGTAATAAATATTTTCCACAAATGGTGTCGTAAATGGAATCATAGCTGGTAGCAACAGTATTCTGCTGTTTATTTGGATGCTGGATTCCAGGTTTTCTATGTGAAACAACCATGCTGGCAGATTCACGGGTTTCATGTTTTTCTAACACTTTGTTTTTGTTTGTTTGTTTGAAGGGATGAATTTGGCTTCACGTGTGAACCTGGTGGGCGCTGTGGGGTGGGTGATGCTGGGCTGTCGGCATGTTCATACTCAGTGGTCTCAGAGTGTGTTAGGGCTCTTGCGTTGATTGGAAATATTTCAGTTGTGTGATAAGAAGTTAACATGTCCACGACCATTAGGTGAGGTTCAGTGAGGCAGTGACGTGGACTGGAGAGAGCCTGGGTTCAGGAAGCACAGGCTGAGTTCTGATCTCAGCCCTTCCGTGGCTGTGCAGCCTTGGCCAAATCACCGAGCCTCTTGGAACCTTGGGTTCTACATTGCGTTAGCAACGTAATAAACTGTACAGCTTTAATGAATGAAGTAGTGGATGTGAATCTGGCTTGTGGTGTATGAAGATGTCATCCTTACTGACTCACATTTATTACGTGGTATAATCTGTGTTGTTTTCATATCACACCCAGGTCTCTGTAGCCTTCTTTCTCTTCTGAATATCCTTTGCCACCATCCCCCCGTCCACACCCCAACTCAACTCAGTGCTTATTCTTACAAAGCTTTGCTCTCGACTAGTTATCATGGTAAGTTTGTAGGTAATAGATGTAGTATCTAGGGTCTCCAAGAGTGATTTAAAAAAAAAAAAAAAACTTCTACAAGTTAAAATAAATATAACCGTGGTATAGCAGCACCCTAAAAGGCTCTTTTAGGAAATTCTGGCTGGGCATCATGGCTCATGCCTGTCATCTCAGTACTTTGGAATCCCAAGATGGGAGGATTGCTTGAGGCCAGGAATTTGAGACCAGCCTGGCCAATATAGTGAGACCCCATTTCTACAAAAATAAAAATAATAAAATTAGCCAGGCATGGTGGCATACACCTGTCATCCTAGCTACTTGGGAGGAGGAGGCAGGAGGATCTCTTGAGCCAAGGACTTTGAGGTGACAGCGAGCTATAGTCACAGCACTGCACTGCAGCTGGTGGCAGAGCAAGACCTTGTCTGCCTGTCTCTCACTCTCACTCGCTCTCACTCGCTCTCTCACTCTCGCTCTCACCCTCTCACTTTCTCTCTCTTGCTTTCTGTCTCTCGCTGTTTCTCTCGCTCTCACTTTCTCACTGTCTCAGTGTCTCGTGCTCGCTCGCTCTCTCTCTCGCTCTCAGTCTCTTTCTCTCTCTCGCTCCCTCACTCTCTCCCTCGCTCCCTCGCTCTCTCGCTCTCTCTCGCTCTCGCTGTCTCTCTCTCGCTCTCTCGCTCTCTCTCTCGCTCCCTCTCTCGCTCCCTCTCTCTCTCTCTCGCTCCCTCTCTCTCGCTCTCTCTCGCTCTCGCTCGCTCTCGCTGTCTCTCTCTTGCTCTCTCTCTCGCTCTCTCTCTCTCTCGCTCTCTCTCTCGCTCCCTCTTGCTCCCTCTCTCTCTCTCGCTCTCTCTCTCGCTCTCTCTCGCTCCCTCTCTCGCTCCCTCACTCTCTCGCTCTCTCTCACTCCCTCTCTCTTTCACTCTCTCGCTCTCTCGCTCTGTCTCTCGCTCCCTCACTCTGTCTCTTGCTCGCTCTCTCTCTCTCGCTCCCTCTCGCTCTTGCTCTCTCGCTCTCTCTCTCTCGCTCCCTCTCTCACACTCTCTCTCTCGCTCTCTCTCTCGCTCCCTCTCTCTCTCGCTCTCTCTCACTCCCTCTCGCTCCCTCACTCTGTCTCTCTCTCTCGCTCTCCCTCTCTCGCTCTCTCTCTCGCTCTCTCTCTCGCTCTCGCTCCCTCTCTCTCTCTCTCGCTCCCTCTCTCTCGCTCCCTCTCTCTTGCTCCCTCTTTCACTCTCTCTCTCTCTCTCGCTCCCTCACTCTGTCTCTTGCTCCCTCACTGTCTCTCGCTCCCTCTCTCTCTCTCGCTCTCTCTCTCACTCCCTCACTCTGGCCTTCTCTCCCTCACTCTGTCTCTTGCTCCCTCTCTCTCGCTCTCTCTCTCGCTCCCTCTCTCGCTCCCTCACTCTCTCTCTCGCTCTCTCTCGCTCCCTCTCTCTCTCTCGCTCTCTCTCTCGCTCTCTCTCTCACTCCCTCACTCTGTCTCTCGTTCCCTCACTCTGTCTCTTGCTCCCTCTCTCTCTCTCGCTCCCTCTCTCTCGCTCTCTCTCTCGCTCCCTCTCTCTCTCTCACTCGCTCCCTCTCTCTCTCTCACTCTCTCTCGCTCTCTCGCTCTCTCTCGCTCCCTCGCTCTCTCTCGCTCCCTCACTCTGTCTCTCGCTCCCTCGCTCCCTCTCTCTCTCTCTCTCGCTCTGTCTCTCGCTCTTTCTTGCTCTCTCTCGCTCTCTCTCGCTCCCTCTCTCTCTCTCTCTCTCTCACTCTCTCTCTCTCGCTCTCTCTCTCTCGCTCCCTCTCTCTTGCTCTTGCTCCCTCTCTCGCTCCCTCACTCTCTCTCTCTTGCTCTCTCTCGCTCCCTCTCTCTCTCTCTCGCTCCCTCTCTCTCTCGCTCTCTCTCTCTCACTCCCTCTCTCTCTCTCTCGCTCCCTCTCTCTCTCGCTCCCTCTCTCTCTCGCTCCCTCTCTCTCTCTCTCGCTCCCTCACTCTGTCTCTCGCTCCCTCTCTCTCTCTCTCGCTCCCTCTCTCTCGCTCCCTCTCTCCCTCTCGCTCTCTCTCTCGCTCTCTCTCACTCTCTCTCGCTCCCTCTCTCTCGCTCCCTCTCGCTCCCTCTCTCTCGCTCCCTCTCTCGCTCCCTCACTCTCTCGCTCCCTCTCTCTCTCTCTCGCTCCCTCTCTCTCTCTCTCGCTCTCTTGCTCCCTCGCTCTCTCTCGCTCTCTCTCTCGCTCCCTTGCTCTCTCTCTCGCTCCCTCTCTCTCGTTCTCTCTCTCTCGCTGTCTCTCTCTCACTCCCTCTCTCGCTCCCTCGCTCTCTCTCGCTCCCTGGCTCGCTCTCTTGTTTGCTTCTTGCTCGCTGGCTCTCTGTCTCTCTCACTTGCTCGCTGTCTCTCTGGGGGAGGGGTGCCCTGTCTTTTGAAAGAAAACACCAAGGGGATGGGGAGCGGTTGGGCAAAGGGATCCTCATGGTGAGGAATCACCCACCCAAAAGGTGGGAGTAGGGAAGTGAGTGTAAACTAATACTACTTTGGCCTTTTGACCGCCTAGCAGGGAGCATGCGAAAGGCACAGTATTGCGTCTGCAAGTATAATAGAACCTTCCATGTGAGTGATAAAAACTTAGTCTGTTGATTGAAAGTACTTAGAGGGGCTCTGAGGTTATAACATAATACCTGGATAAAGTGGAAATTACTTTAGTGGAAGATTTTTTAAAAATGCTTCCGTATTTTTTTACTGTAACCGTTGTGACAATTTGTATTTTCAAAAGATGTCCACTATAATATCTCTTCTTCCACATTCTCTGTAATGTAAGATTATCGTTTCCCCATCAAACATTGAGTCTGGCCTGGCGTGATGGATCATGCCTGTAATTCCAGCACTTTGGGAGGCCAAGGAGGATGGATCACTTGAGGTCAGGAGTTCGAGCCTCAAGCGATCCACCTGATCCAACCTTGAGGTCAGCCTGGCCAACATGGTGAAACTCCATCCTTACTAAGAACCCAAAACAATTAGCCAGGCACAACAGTGCATGCCTGTAACCCCAGCTACTCAGGAGACTGAGGCCAGAGGATCCCTTGAACCCAGGAGGCAGAGGTTGCAGTGAGCCAAAATTGTGCCACTATACTCCAGCCTGGGCAACAAGAGTGAGACTCCATCTCAAAAAAAAAAAAAAAATTCAGTCTAAATTCTCTCCCCTTGAATCTCATTTTCCCTAAGTGATGCTCTGGTAACTGCTAGAATGCAGCAGAAATGAATCAGTGTGACTTCCAAGGCTAAGATAGATGAACCCTTGCAGCTTCTGCCTTGGTCCTTGGCATAACTCGGCTTTGCAGAAAGGTCATTCTTGTGACATTCCCTCTTAGAACCAAGCTGCCATGTTTTGAGAACCTGAAAGGAGAGGCCACTTAAGTACTCTTGTTGATAGTCCCTACTTGAGTTCATGTTTTGGTCACTTGAGCTCAGGTGCCAGAGGTGAAAATGAAGAAGTCATCTTGGAAATAGATCTTCGAGCTGCTGCTGTTTTGAGACACCCTTGGCTATTTAAGTCATCCTAGCTGAGGCCCAGATATAATAAAACAGAGGGGAGATATCCCTGCTGTACCCTTTCTGAGTTTCTGACCCACAGAATATGTGACCTTAAGAAAATGGTCATTATTTTATACCGCTCCATTTTGGGGTGGTTTCTTACACAGCAGTAGATGACGAGAACAACCATTTGACATACACAGATGCTTAGATACCTCTCCTGCAACACTTCCAAACTAGCTTTTCCAAAGTACAGTGGAAAACTGGGAACAGGGGAGCAGTGTGGTAAGTGAACATCCCAGAATTAGCAAGAGAACTAGTGCTTGCTACTTCTGGTCTTGAGTAGTGTACTTCCGTAGAAACACTTGAAATCAGATCACATGAATCTCCAGTTTTGCTCCTTTTCCAAAATTGTGTTAGCTTCTCTGGTTCCTTTCCCTTTGCATGCTAATTTTACGATACTCTTGTCTATATCTACAAAAACTCTTGCTGGGGTTTTGATAGAAATTGGCCTGTATATCAATTTGGAGAGAATTGATAACTTCACTATATTGGGTCTTCCAATGCACGAACACAGTATAAGCTCTTTATTTATTTAGCTCTTTCATCTGTGTTTTGTACTTTTAGTATACAGATACTGTCCGTGGTATTTTTAGATGTGTACCTAAGTATTCAATTTTAAATTCATACCTAAGTAATTTTGTATTACTGTGTTGATTTTGGTCTTCATGTATGTCTTGCTAGTCTGTAGATGCATGATTAATTTTCGTGTGTTGAGTTTGTCCTGCTGCTTTACTTAATTCACTTATTAGATCTAAAAATGTTTTTGAAAATTCCTTGGGATTTTCTACATAGGCAATCATGTTACCTGTAAATAGGGGCAGCTTATTTTTTCCTTTCTGTTCTATATCCTGTTATTTTTTTCTTGCCTTATGACACTGGCCAGTACTTCCAGTATTACATTGAATATGAGTATGGATGGCAGACATCCTTGCCTTTTCCCCCATTTTAGTGCAAAAACATTCAGTATTAATGTTTGCTGGTGGAAATAGTACACACGTTGCCCTTGACTCAGTGCTCTTTGGATTCCCTCATCAGATCTGTAACTGGACAGCAGATGGAGATGCTCAGCCTACAGCCCGTTCTCACAATCCAGGGTGTTTTTATCTATTGGGAACTGGTTGACTGAAATGGCATCTTCTCTTATCTTGCTTTTCTGGTACATGAAACAAAGTACATTGAAAACTAAACACTATAGAATGTACTTCTGTCAAGGTTCCTCGTAGCTCAGCCTTCTCTTGTCACGTTATGTATGAGATCTGCTGAGGCCAGTATTCAGTGTGACACCATTCCTTCCACTTCTCTCCGCTCTCTACCCTGCTTTTTCCCAGGAGTTAAAGTCTGTCTGTGGAATAAAGTTCTGAACTGGCTGAGGAGAGAGGGACCACAGTGAGTGAGTCTGTCGGCTGTGGAAGCCAGCCCCACATGGTGCACAGACAGTTGTGCAGATTCTCGCTCGGTGCAGACTTGATTTCCGATCCATGATTCAGACAGTGTGAAGGGTCCGTGTCACTCTTTCCAAGCAGGCCATCTTACCCTCATAGCATTTCACTACGCATGGCCCTCAGCAAAATTGTAGCTCAGAAGACCTCTTAGACTCTGGCATCAGGTGGTCTCTTCCTAGACTCAGGCATTGGCCCTAGTTTTAAAGTGTTGTAAGTTGAATTTAATTTTTTTATATTTAAATCTGTTTTTATATCTCAATAGGTATTTTAAAAATAAATTGGGAATGTTGTATTAGAGGTACATTGTCAGATGCCATTTTGACTATGAGCATCTAGTTTAATCATTCAATTACTGATTTTGTCACAGGCAGTCCTACCCCCTGCTTTAAATTGCCAAAATAGCAAACAAGCCACTAATTATATTTGCAGAATCTGAAAAGCATGACCAGCAGTTTCTCAGGACCATCAAGTCAAACCCAAATGGTTTTGCCACTTCTGTGCTGTCAGGTGTTTGAATTCCTGACTCACTTTGACGATGGCAAAATAAACAGATTCCCAAAGGGGAGAAATCTTTCTTCTCATGAATGTTTACTCTTCCCTCATCTTTTTCCCTTTCTTCCTCCCTTGGAGAAATACTGCTTGAGCAGTATTTATGGCTGTTTGTGCATTACCAAAAACTGTCAAAATCTTACAAGTTGATAAGTATGAAATAAGATTATTCATGGCTGCAGGATCTCCTCTGGGAACAAGATGAAAGGAACTACAGTGATTTGACCTCTAAGTAGGGATTTGGTTCTATAATTCAGCATAGGAAATGCATACACACTTCCACAATCTGGAAGGAGTGACACATCATTGGTTTAAAGGGAGGGTAAAGAACTAGCCTTTTTACCTGGCCTTCAGAGACTGTGAGAGGAAGAGGGTGCCTGAGCAAAGAAAGCTCTGAACACATAGGTATCAGACAGAGTTTCTTTTTTAAAAATTTTAATTAATTAATTTTTTTTGAGGCATAGTCTCACTCTGTCGCCCAGTCTGGAGTGCAGTGGCACAATCTTGTCTCACTATAACCTCCGCCTCCCAGATTCAAGTGATTCTCCTGCCTCAGCCTCTGAGTAGCTGGGATTACAGGTACATGCCACCATGCTCATGCTCAGCTAATTTTTGTATTTTTAGTAGAGACGAGGTTTCACCATGTTGGCCAGACTGGTCTCCAACTCCTGACCTCAGGTGATCCACCTGCCTCGGCCTCCCAAAGTGCTGGGATCACAGGGGTGAGCCACTAAGCCAGGCCTCCATCTTTTAAATGGAGTAAATGCTTTTAATTTTGATGAAATCTAATTTTTCCATTTTTTTTCTTTTATGAATCATGCTTTTGGTGTCATATATAAGAACTCTTGCCTAACTCAAGGTCATGAAGATTTTCTCCTATGTCTTCTAACATTTTTACAAGTTTGTATTTAGATCAATGATCTATTTGAGTTCATGGCCTCATAATTGACCTTGATATAAGTTATGAAGTTCAGGTTGAAGTTTGTTTTCCTTCCTAGACTGGACTATACATTTTCCAAAGAAGATATCCAAATGGCTGATAAACACATGAAAAGATGCTCAGCATGATTAACCGTGAGGGAAATTCAAATCAAAGCCACAGTGAGAGAGCACTGCACACCCACTGGGATGGGTAGAATAGAAAAGGTAGATAACAGGTGTTGTTGAGGATGGTTAAAAATGCCATCGTTACTCCATCGAGTTGTTCTTATGCCTTTGTAACAAAAAAGAAGAAATAATAATTGGCTACGTTTGTGTGAATCAATTTCTTGAATTTCTATTGTGTTCCATTCATTTTGTGTCTATCTCTTTGCCAGTGCCACACTGTCTTGAGTGCTGTGGCTTTCTAGTAAGTCTTAAAATGGGATTGTGTGAACCTTTCAGTTTTATTCTTTTTTAGAACTGCTCAGACTATTCTAATTCCTTTGTGTTTCCATAGAAATTTTGGAACCAGTTTGTCTATGTCTACAAATATCAAGCTTACATACCCATGGTTGTCCATTACAGGATAATTTTTGTAAGGGATCCTCTTCCTCGCCTCTTATTTTTGGTAACTCCTTTGTTGTAGAGCAAGCGTCAGCAACTGTTCTGTGAAGAGCCAGGTAGTAAATATTTTCAGCTTTGCAAGCCACACATCCACCTATTTAATTGTGCTCTTGTAGCTTGAAAGCACCTGTGGACAATATATAAATGAATGATCACAGCTGTGTCCTCCCGAAACCTTCTTTACAAAAGCATGTCGCCCGTGGGATTTGGCTTGTGAGGTGAAGTTTACCAACCTCTGCTGTCGCCTCGCTTTCTCATGATTCTGTCTCTAAGCAGTGCTAGCTGCTCTGCCACAACAGGCTGTATTTTCTCTTCGAAAATCTTCAAAGAAGAGAACATCTCTGCTTCCCAGAACCTCCCAACAGCTGTGCTGTGAAAACCCATCCTGTGACTTCTTCAAGGTCTGTGGGCTCTGAGTACTTTGGCATCTGTAGTGATGGATTTCAATAAGAGCACCTAGTAACACTAAAGTATATGTCAGCAACAACACATAAGTCTAGTGTTAAACAACATTGTAGATACAGATACATAAAGCTTGGTGAGCTCACTGATGCCAAACTATTTCATCTTCTATCTTAAAGTACATTGTGCAGATTTTTATTCATGTTTAAGTTTTGTAACTCTCATCTTTTCTTTCCAAGCAAGGGAAGGGTATGTAGGTATTTTTGAACCACAGTGTTCCTTTCTTATTGATTTAACACTCAATCTCTGAGATCATTAAATCCCTACATTACCTATTAACCTGACTGCTCTCTGCAAACTGGCTTTGTACTAAGAAATGAACACAGAACACTAAATCAGTTTTTCATATGTTTAAAATTATTAAATAAATCATGTATTGTGAAGGATGTATAAGTCACGGATGAACTGTTTAAGAATTGTAAAGAAAGTATGTTACTTTCTCAGGTGCTTTGTGGACGTAGAGAGGCTTTAGAACGCTTGAATCCGCCTGTTTCTCCGACTGATGTATATGCTATGATTATTGTGTATTTTAATTTTTTACCATATTGTTAACCCACAAAAATTATTTTGTCTGTATTCCTAGATTTGCCCATATTAAGCATTCTCTTTGTCCGTGTTTTCTTGTATCTTACACCATCCATCTGGGATGACTTTCCTTCTACCCAGAATGTTAGAAATTCCTTTTGTGAAGATCTGGTGACACATTTTCCATTTTTCTTTGTCTAAAGATATTTTTATTTCATCTTTATCCTTTTTAAGAGATTTATTGAGAGACAATTTATACAGCTTACAATTTATCCGTTTAAAGTGTATACTTCAGTGGTTTTCAATATATTTAAATGTATGTGCAACCATGACTACAGTCAATTTTAGAACATTTTCATCATCATCAGAAGCCCTGCACCCTTCAGCTCTTCAACCTTCTTCTTGAAAGATGTCTTTTGGGATGTAGAATTCTAGAGGAGGAGTTTGTTTTCCTTCGGCGCATGGGAGATGTCATTCCACTGGCTTTCAGCTTCCATTCTTGCAGCCGCCTGTCAGCTCTCTGTGACTCTTTTGAATATAATCTGTTTCCTTCTGTTATCTGCAGTCATGTCTTACTCACCATTCCAAATAAGTTGGCCAAAAGGAAGGATTTCCTACTAGACCCCATCCTGCTGGGGAGACAGTGGACACGCTCTTTGGTCCCCCAAGCCCCGCAGAGCAGGGGAGGACAGAGACTCCAGGCAGACCAGCAGTTGGGCCATTCTGCTTACTTGTCAGGAGTCCTTCTTCACTCACATTTTGGCCTGACAGTGCCTTGCTATTTTGCCAGCGTCTTACTGCTTTTTCGAATATTTCATCAGCATTTTACTTGTTTTCAGTATGTTCCCATTGAATCAGTGTAGCTACCATACCTGCTGCATTTCTAGGAGTAGAATGTAAACCAGCTTTTAGAAACTTGAACTAAAACGTTCAAATAAATTTAAACTTTTCTGAAAATTGTAAAATTTCTGCTGTCAGTTTCTTCTTGAGGAATGACCTCAGTGATATGACCATCTTTTGAGGGCTTTAGAACCTTAGAAGTATCTTTTATTGCCCACATAATAAGGATAGACTATACAGGATAAATGCAGTTTCTGTAGGGAAAATCTCATTACTATTTTTTTCTCAAGGATGTATTAAACTAAATTATGGTTATTTTATACTTCAGTCATGGTAGCCAGTCTTTCTGAAATCCTTCAAGATGTCATCAAATGTTTCATACCCTAAAAAAATAGTGCTGTCATATAGGAGACAGGCAAAAGGCCAGCATTATCACTCTTACGGGTCTTCAAGAGGAAACTGCTTACATGAAGTGGAGGACCGTCCTGCCTGCCTGGAAGATGCTGGCCAGTCCTCACCCCTCTGCCGCACTGAGGGCCAACCACACAGCCCCTGAGGTTTCCCTTCTGCCAGCCAGGCTGCTCGTGAGCAAGGGAGTGAGGAAATTTTTAAGTCCAGCATGAAATGAAAATAATTGAACACGCTTAATATAAAAGTTACAAATATAGGCAGTAGTTTCTCAGTGTGTTTTCTAGAAGGAAAGACCAAAACCCAGGTTTGGCTCATTATTGGATGCTCAGCCCTATCTGCAACGTAAGTCTTTCCCTTAATGAGGACGCTCATCCAGAATCATCTCGACGACGCCAGGCTTTCCTGTGTGTTGCTGCCCATGCCACTTGTATTTTAAAAGAAGCAGGGAAATGTAGAAGTAGTTCAAGCGGTTGTTTGTTTTTGGCTGTGGAAAATAACCATTGTGATGCTATCATGCTTTTTATTTTAGTGATTTCCCCCTCCCCCAGCGTGTAATCTCCATGTGGGTGTAACAGTGCATTCCATTAATTACCATACATTTACTAGCACTGGAAACTTAATACTAGTTTGTGTTTGTATGGAATTGTATACATTTCCAGATGCTCTCCAATCTCTTATCACATTGTGAATAGTCACTCAACTAATTGGAAGAGACCTGTCTTCAGCCCAAATCTTGTTATCTCCTTCATTCTGATTTATCTACTGCTTTCCTACCCTCTGTGCTCCTAAGTGTGAATAACATGGACATTTCAGATAATCGAAAGTCTCTTTTATTCTTATTATCAGATTAAAGATTCCAATAATGGATCATGTGCAAGTAACTCTTAATTGTCAAACCAGTAAGAGTAAGAAAACCCTACTTCTAAAAAAATTATGTATTTATTTTTAGAGATAGTCTTGTCTGTCACTCAGGCTGAAGTGCAGTAGCACCGTCATGGCTCACTACGGCCTCAAACTCCTGAGCTCAAGCGATCCTCCCACCTCAGCCTCCCAAGTAGCTGGGCCTACAGCTGTGCAACACCATGCATGGCTGACTAATTAAATTGTTTTTTTCCTTTTGTAGAGATGGCATCTCACTGTGTTACCCAGGCTGCCCTTGAACTCCTGGCCTGGAGCAGTCTTCTCTCCTTGGCCCTCCCAAAGCACTGGGGTTAAGGGTGTGAGCCATGGCGCCTGGTCTAAACCCCACCTTTTGAGTGAAGGACCTATTTGGTGAAAGTTTTTAAGAGAAGTAGAACGTATCTCAGTTTATGGAGTAAAAGAAATGCAATAAAAATTTCATTGCAATGAGACAAAATCTCTCTGTGACGTTGTCCAATTCTGCATGACACTGCGGATTTTCTTTCTGTTACTCACGTAGAGATGGGGGAGTGCAGATCCGTCTTTCTTAATGAGGTGGAGCCAATAGCACATATCATGGACCAAACGAGAGCTGAGGGTTCAGTCTGGGCTGGAACCCAAGTCCTTTTTCTTTTGGAAACAAGAATTCATGGCCCTGATCTCCTGTCAGCAGCAGAGCACAGCAGTAGAGGTGATGGAGAAGCAATGATTCATCACCCACTTGGGAAATAGCACCTCTCCAGAGTAACAGCCTGGGTTAATTAAGGTCATGGTAAGAAATAGTTCTCCTTGTTCTGAGGTGGTTTCTTGACAGTAGGGCCCATCTTTCCCCTCCTCCCCCTTTGGTTTTGTTTCCTGATGTTAGGACCTTTTTGTCCCCCCCAGCAACAAAAATGTATCATATTACAAATAAAGTTATCCTACCACAAAAGCATAAATAACTTCCATAAAACTGCTGCTTTAAATTAAACAGAGCCTAAGGAACATCGGATGACTGACTTGATGTGCCTTTCCTGCCTCCTTGCCCATTTACTCCTGGCACATGACACTGAGTTTCTACGTTTACTTTAAAACCTAAAACAAAGCCTTTTAATGTTGAATATGGGCTGTTGCTCCCTCTGCTATTATTCTAGCTGTCAAGTCTATGTCTAATGTCTTGAAACAACATGGGAAGGCTGTTGTATACTGTTCATTGAATGTATCATTTTATTTCTGCAGAAGGCTCAAAATTTAGAAAAATTCCAAATCTTTTGAAACTTGAGGCTATCTACCAAAGTCCATCATTTCTAAAAGTGAAAAAGTAAAATCCAATGCCCCGATTATGAAAATTTTCAAATGTTCACAAAAATAGAGTAATATGAACTTTCCTATGTCTATCATCCAGCTTCAGTAACTCTTACCAAGATTTTGCCACACTTACTTTATCCGCCATCCTTCTTCTTTTCCCTTTGTTGAATTATTTTAGTCTTTGTGCAGTTCTTAGCATTTTTGAATCTGTGACTTGCTGTCTTTAGTTTTGAAAATGTTCCACCATTACAGCTATCTATCTATCTATCTATCTATCTATCTATCTATCTATCTATCTATCTACCTACCTACCTACCTACCTACCTACCTACCTACCTACCTAGCTATCTATCTATCGCTTCTGCCCCATTCTCTCCTTTCTCTCATTTGAGATTCTGGTTGACACATAAGAGACCTGTGCCCCTGTTTATTTCCATTCCATTGTCTCTGTGTATTTTGATGGAGATATTCATTTGACCTACCTTGCAGTTCACTAATTCTTTCCTCAGCTCTGACTAATCTAACGTTAAGCTGTTAAGTTCTTAATTTTAGTTTTCTACTTTTCAGTTCTAAAACTTCCACTGGTTATTTTTTACATAATTTCTGATTTTCTGCTAAAATTCTTACCTATTATTGAAGTTCTCAGAATATTTATGAGTTCAAGTCCGTGTAGGAGAACCTTACTGTTTCAGTACCTGTAGGTCTGTCTCACTGTCTGTGTTGTTTCTCTTGGTTTTCAGAGAGTTCTTGTCTTTTTGTATGCCAGGTTATAATGTTACCAAATGCAGAACGTGATACAGAAAATGTGAGGTAAGTTGAGGCTGGGGATGATGTTGTCTCCTTCAGAGATGTTTACTTTTGCTTCTGGGAATCAGGATACAAAGAGATCATACCTTAATCCAATCAGGATTTGAAGTGACTCATTCTTTGTAGTGGCTGCTTTATTTCTACTTTACTGTACTATACCTGGATAGATCGTAGTCCTTTGGTGGTCAGAATCGAGAGCCAGGGATGTTGACTAGAGCTCCTTGTTATCATTGTTGATCCCTGAATTCCAGTTTCTGTGTCTCCCTTTTTATGAGACTACCAGAAACACTGCTCAGCTGGTGAGCCTCTGTCTACTAGAAGATCATCAAAGGGAGAAGCACCAATGAGTACAAGGTTCACCTTCCATTCTTTCCATGATCCTGACTTTTCAAGATCTTGCTGCCTCAGTGCCGCCTTGATACCTTCAAACAGATTCTTAAAAATACTTTTTGGTCTATGTTTTCCTGTTTTCAGCAGCAGATAAGCTGCTTGGTCTGAAATAAGCTACTCCACCGTTGCAGGAAGCTGAAAATCTGCTGAAGATACAGTTGGCCCTCCAAATTCATGCCTTCTGCATTGAGTGATCTGTGCTTGATTGAACTGGATGCAGAACATGTGGATATGCTGGGCCAACTATGTTTTTGATCTGCAGTTGGTTGAACCTGCAGATGCTGAACCTGGGGATTTATAACCCGGGGATACCATGGGCCGACTGTGAGAGACTTAAACATCCACAGACTTTGGTATTTGTGGGGATCCTGGAACTAACGTCTTGTGCATACAGAGGAGTGACTAGATTTAAGTGAAATCTCAGATATTAGGTTTTAGGTCATTTAATTCATGTGCACCTCAGTATTGTATTCCTGAAAAATGTGGACATTTTTTCTTCCATCCACAATGCCGTTTCATGCTCAGATTTCCTGGATTATCTCAGAAATATCTTTTTACAGTTGTCTTGGCTGAGTATGGATACACGAGGTCTGCACCTTGTATGTGACTGTTACATCTCCTACATCTCTTTTAATTAATAGTATTCTTCTCCTGCTACCATCTTTTTCTTTTGCTGTGATTGACTTGTTGAAGATCCTGGGTCCAGGCTTGTAGAATTTCCCATACCCCAGATTCAGCTGACTGTTTTACTTGTTCCTCTGTCCCTTGTTTTTCCGTATGAAATGGGATTTAACTTTGCAGGCTTGATTAGATTCAGCTTCAGCGTGTGGGGTTTTGTTTTGTTTCACAAGGATAGTTGATAGGTAGCCAAAAACAATTCCTTCTGCATCCGATGGCACTTAGCGTCTAGTTATCCTACTTTGGTGATGCTAAGATTGATCAGAGGATTCAGGTGGTAACAAATTAATCCATCCGCTGTACAATTCTTTACTATCCTTTTATCTAATGGTTTCATCGAGGGATATTTTCTCCCCTCAGTCAAATAATTCTCTAGGAGTTGCAAAATGATTTTTCTAATTCCATCATCATTCCACATTTATCAGCTAAAATTCATACAACTGGAGCTATTTAGCTACTCTAAAATACAATCTAAACAGGCAGATTCAGTTCTCCTTTCAGGTTCAGTAATATATTTTGGATCAGTTTTTTTTTTTTTCCTTTTTGTGGAGAACGGGGTCTCGCTGTATTACCCAGGCAGGTCTCGAACTCCTGGGCTCAAGCTATCCTCCTGCCTCTGCCTCCCTGAGAGCTGGAATTACAGGCGTGAGCCACCGCGCCCGGTTTTTTAAAAATAATTGTCTTAACTTTGTGCTGCTATTCCAAAATACCATAGACGGTAATTCACAAAGAACAGAATTTTTTTTTTTTTCTCACAGTTCTGGAGGTTGGGAAGTTCAAGCCATAAAATCCAAGCCAGCAGGTTGTCTGGTGAGGACTACTCTCCATTTCCAAGATGATGTCTTGTTGCTACATTCTCTGGAGGGGAGGAACACTGTGTCTTTACACAGTGGAAAGCAAACAAGCTGAATACTTCGTGAAACCTGTTTTATGAGGGCTTTAATCCCATTCGCAAGGGGAGGAGCCTTGGTGACCTAATCACCTCTTAAAGGCCCAATCTCCAAACACTGCCACATTGGCCATTGAGTTTCAGCATCTGCATTTTGGAGGGAACACATTCAAACCAAGGCAGTAGCCCTGAATAACAAAGGCATTTTCCTACCCTGTAAATGCCAGAGCTGCTATCTGAATAATGCCATTGGTAATTGCGTCATGTAGAACCAATAGAGATCAGCAACCTCAGCCTGGCAGGATCTCTGAGATATTTCTTCTCCACGTCCTTTTGACTTCAGATTCCAGTTCCCTGACCTTCAGCCTCCCTATGAAATACATCAGTAAGATCTTGGTGCTTATGGGTCTGAGTTAAAGCTGGTGTGCACATTTCCTTCTTTTCTGTGCGTGTTTAAACCCATTTCTTCTTATGCACTTATTCACCATAGAGACACCTAAAACATTTTTTTCCAATCTAGGCCAAGCATTCTGGAACATGTGATTGCCAGCATTATACCTATGAAAGGAAAGTTTATAACACCCGAACAAACTGCCGTGTTGAATGATTTCGTTATACGGTTTGCTTGTATGTTTTTGTGGAGGTGTCTATTTCTGAATCATGGAGTCAGCTCAGACTCCACGGCACCCCTTGGACCCCCAGATTCTGTTAAATCCCCCGCATCACCTTTCTTGTACCAAGTCCTTCTTTTCTGTTGATACTGCCACCATCCTGCCTCAAGTCTTTTTGCCTCTAGGGTCTGTTTTCCAATGTTCTTGGTTTTCTATTCTGATGAAATACCCTCAGACCCCTTTGGTAGTGCCTCACTGCTGGCAAGGGAAGTGCAGAGTTGTAGCTTTGCGCGTGTGCCTCTGCACAGCCTGGCCTCCAGTGCGCCTCCTTCCCCACGCCCCTCCTCTGCTGGCCGGACCAGCATGCTCACTGCCCCTTGGCATTCAGCCTCCCGTCCCATCCCCAGAGCAAGCATCCATCCCTTCCCTTGTCCCAGGATCCCATCATCATCTCCAGTGGAAACCCGCCGAGACTCTGCCACTCCCCTGATCACTGTGGTCCCGGCTGCTCCCAGAGCACACATTGTCTGTGCCCTGGTCAGGTGGCTGCCACACGCCTTTCTGTATCATGATTTCATTTGCTTCACCTGCAAACTACATGCTAACCAAGGGCAGGGACTCACGTTGGACTTCTGCAGATAACTTACGGGGCCGGACCCGGAATCCAGCATCTCATAGGTGCACCTTCCCCTCACCTTCTCACTCCGACTCTTGCTTTAGTCCTCACAGTCCTTGGACACACCTGATTGCTGCCTCATTTTGGACTCTAATCCTGGTCTTTATTTTTGACAGTCCTCTCAAAAAGATGGCTGTCTTTTTGTCCTGTCAAGACTACTACCCCCAGGCCCTCTTCTCTCCCCATCCCTGCTCTACACCATAAAGTGGATGGAAGGCCACACCCTTGGAGAATCTCCCAACAGGAGCCAGCTTGACCAGTTCTCCTTGGAGCTATACTCCAGCAAGAAATCATGATTTTTATTCTGTATTGCAGCTGGGAGGCCTCCAGAAACAAACCAGGCCTGCCATCAGCAGCCCCACAGAGCTGTGAGACCGCCTTGTAAATATTTATTTGGAAGTCCCCCGTTACAAGCTCTTCCTCCTTCCTCATGCTCTCCTTAGTAAGCTCTACTTCATTTTGAAATATCCGAGTGACTGGGGCAGGTACCTGCCATGGCGTAATGATGCACTGCTTTCTCTGCCGTTGTAAAACTGAAATTTTCTTTCCTTCTTCTGACATGACAGACATCCACTTTGTGGAGTGATTGTTAGTGTAAAATCACTTTTTGACCTTTAAATTTAATGATGCCACATTCATAGCAATAATAGAACACCCCAAATCCAGGTGTGCTTTTCAAGGAAAGTGACCAGGGCCATTACCCTCTGATAATGGCGTCCTGCACTTACGCCCTTTGTCTGGGGATCTTAAAGTTATTTCTACACAAGTAGATAATGACGTTCATTTTGTAAGGGGTGAGAGGTAAAGTGATGAAGAAAAATCCAGGACCCAGGCGTCTCCTTTGTTGTTCCCCCTTCTGCTCCCTTTTCAGCTTCTTTTTTTTTTTTTTTTTTTTTAAGATGGAGTCTTGCTCTTGTTGCCCAGGCTAGAGTGCAGTGCCGCGATCTCAGCTCACTGCAACCTCCACCTCCCAGGTTCAAGCAGTTCTGCCTCAGCCTCCCGAGTAGCTGGGACTACAGGCGCGTGCCACCACGCCCAGCTAATTTGTGTATTTTTAGTAGAGGCGGGGTTTCACCATATTGACCAGGCTAGTCCCAAACTCCTGACCTCGTGATTTGCCCGCCTCGGCCTCCCAAAGCGCTGGGACTACAGGTGTGAGCCACCACGCCCAGCCCCTTTTCAGCTTTTTAAAAGAGGCATGCCCAATCTTCTGTCGGTTTAAATGCTTTCCTCCCGGGTACTGCTTTCTACTTTTTTAAGAGCATGAATGAAAACAAATGTTTCCATATCACATTTCGTGGGGGGAAGAGTTAAGATTCAGCGAGAGGGAATGGTTTGCAGATATGTGTGCACTTGTCAGAGAACATACCTGTCTCTCCTGGTAAATCTGCCTCATCACTATTACATAATAGAGCTTAGATGGGGTTCTCTGGGTTCATGGATGAAAAGCAGTTGGAACAGTGCCTGGCACATGGCAAGCCCTGTATAACTGATGGATTCTAGGATTATCTTACTGATGTCTGTGGGCAGGCGCCTCCGTCCCTGGAGAAGCCACGTTTACACTGAGCCCTTGCTCGTTCTCTCTGACGGTTGGGATACACTTCCCTTCTCCTGCCCAGCCAAGCCTCTCCAAATCCTTGGGAGCCAGTGTAAGTCCAATTTCCCTGCTCCAGGAAGCCTTCCCAGTCCAGCCGTCAGTCACCTCTTTGTCTTCACAATACTTGTATCATTTTCTCAGTTCAGTTCAACCAACTTGAACATCTAGCGTACATTAAGTTATGCCTTGCTTGGGCGCCGACTCATGCTCCATCATGTAACCTTGTTTAACTCCTGCAGGAATATGTGTCTTGTGTCTAATGGGATGATTCAGCCCTAAGGGAAAAACTTCTTTTTTTGAGACAGGGTCTCACTCTGTCACCCAGGGTGGAGTGCAGTGGCGTGAAACTGCAGCCTCAGCCTCCTGGGCTCGAGTGATCCTCCCACCTCAGCGTCCTAGGTAGCTGGGACTACAGGCATGCTCCACTACACCTGGCTCATTTTTGTATTTTTTATAGAGACAGGGTTTTGCCATGTTACCCAGGCTGGTCTCAAACTCCTAAGCTCAAGCACTCCGCCTGCCTCAGCCTCCAAAGTGCTGGGATTACTGGTGGGAGCCATTGCACCTGGCCTGAAAACCTCATTTAAAGTGTGGTTTTGTGTGTGTGTGTGTGTGTGTGTGTGTAGGCATTTCCCCCAGAGACAATTGTGCGTATATAGCAGGGGCTCAGTATTCTCTAAGAGTAGGGGTAGCGGGTGTTGATGCCAGAAGAGGCCAAACTGCTCATATTCGGTTAAATTCAATGTGGTACATTCTTGTTGAATTGAAGTAATACAGCTTTTCACAGGGTCTGAAACACCCCGTAGCTGGAGGTGTGTGCAGTCCTCTTTCTTTGGTCCACGACGACACCATGTTCTGTTCTGTTCTATGTGAAAGGCGTCCAGTATGGATTGAGTTCCTCCTGCATGTCAGACGTCGTGGAGAACGCAGATGGGGTGCCTGAATCAAAAGCATTATAATCCAGTGAGATGATCAATAAATACACACGTGCTTATAAGAAAGGTGTTCCATGATGGACTCCACAGCTGAGATTCAGTCAAAGGGCTCTGCGGTTAAAAGGGGGATGTGGCAGTATCTAGTTGGGGGATCATGAAAACTTTATTTATTCAACAAATATGTATTGAGAGGCAGTCTTCTGTTCCAGGGCTCTGCTAGTGCTAGTGCTCATGCTTCATGGAAGAGCCTGGAGGAGAAGATCAGCACCTGTTCTCCCCGCCGCATCCCTCCCAAACATCAACGCAGAGCTCCAAACTTTTGTTTCTCTTCTCTAGTGTTTATGAGGGAGACCTTCTAGTCCTATCATTTTTTTCCTAACACAAAACGCGGAGGAGCTGGAGACCAGTTGTGGATTGTGTATTAATTCCCCTCAGTACTGCATTCTCCTGGATTGCAAAGCTAATTTCCTCATTAACATTCACAGCTGGTGTTTGCTCCTACTTTCATAGTCTCCTGATGAAATGCTGACTGCAAAGGTGAGAGCCACTGACACTGTTTGCTGTGTGGTTTCTTCCAGGATTTTTTTCCCAGGAAGCCATCCCGTCAGAGGGGTTCAAGTGATGAAAGTTGGCAAACTGCAGCTACATCAAGGCATGTTTCCCCAAGCGATGAAGAATCTGAGACTGGTGAGTGTGCCAGGATCTCACGTAGTTCTGCCTGGCGTCCTTTTTCTCTGCCGTGGCTGGACCCCTTTGTTATTGGTGAGCAGCTCCACGTGTGTGTGCATGCATACACACGCATGCCCAGTGTGTGCTGGTAAATGTTCAACCACCACTCTGGAAAAAAACCTGCTTTGTGACATTTGCCTATTTCTGTGATGCAGGCATGCCAACCATGGCCGATTTTAAATGTAGAATCAACCTTCTTGTAAAAATAATCTTAACAATTACTCTTGCACCCTGGTGCAAACCAGCCTCAGAATACCGCTGCTCCTGTGCCCTCTCCACAAGGTCAACTCGTTTGTGCCTCCTCCCCATCGCCCACAGAACACAGTCTATATCCCTTGCATGGCAAGCCCTTGACCCTCTTTGTGGCAGATCACCTTTGCAGCCTCTTCTCCCCGCCCTTCCTGTCTCCCTTTCCACCCACCCAGTGCTCACTGCTGCTCACCAGGACCCACTGTGGCCCTGAACTTCTCACTCCTCCGTCTTCACACAGCTATTTCCTCTGCCTTAAACGCTCTCCCCATCACAACCCCCTGGGCTTGACAGAACTCTGTAATCCTTTAAGGCCTAACTCCAGTGTTACTCTGCCGTCCTACCCCTGCAGCTCTCTGCCCACCCTGCCAGGAGAGCCCTTTTCACATCGCAGTGGGCATACCTCATGGCCACCCCTACCCCCGCCCCCAGGAGAGCGTGAGGGCTTCGTGGTTATCTGGGAACCAGCTCAGTGCCATGCAAGGGATTTGGAACTTAGGAAGTGTTCATTATTGGGGGAAGGAGGAAGGAGGAAGGGAAGGAGGTCAGTGAATACGGTCCTAGCAGTAAGTGTCAAGAAAGTAAATGGCAGAACTGGTTTAGGGTTGGAATACCTTGTTAAAACAGGATGGCTAGTTTCACCCGCTCAGGGAGTCTCCTCTGCCCAGAGGAGCCCAGAGCTCTCTGCTCTCTGGCTTTCCCACCTCAGCAGAACTTCCTCTCCTCCAGTCCATGACCCTTCCGAAGGAGAGCTCACGTGCTCACCTAGCCAGGCACCGGTGGGTCCTGTGGAGACCTGGCGTGTGGGTATCATAGGAAGCACCTGACACGTTAACAGGACCCTCTGGGCCGCCATGCCCTTGTGTGCGGAAGAGGGGCGGTGGAAGGATCAGGCATGAGGGTTGCTCAGGGGGTGTCCGGGGGCCGGCTGATCCCGTCACGTTGGCAGCCGCCCACATGGACCTGAGAGAGATGACAAATGCCCGAGGGATTCTTAAAAATAAGATTCCCCCTTGCTCATTTTTGCCCAATGCTAGCCAGAGTGCCTTTATTTGATCTTTAAATAAAGTCAGCATGTGGCCAACAGGAGTAACACTCGGATTTCCTGAAGGCACTCAGCTCTTCCTGTTCTTTTCATCAGGTCTGGCATGTGTTTACGCAGGCTGGGGGAGCAACACCACACTGTCTGTTGCAGCCTCAGGAAGAACTTTCCTTTTCTGGTCTTGGGGGTACTTAGCCAGTGGAATCAGCGAGGTACAGAAGATCCTTATTAAGGGCTTACTGTGTGAAAGTCTTGACAGAAAAACGATGTACAGGAAATTTCCTAATGTACGACATACCCAACACAGGGCCACCTGCAAGCAGATGTTCGTGAGTGATCAAACTAGACCTTTGTGTTTGTATGGGACTAGAAACTGTGAATACTGCTCGAACATACATGATACGTGATCATACTTAGTCCTCATGACAGGTGCAGCTGTATGAGGTCAGCGGGACAAACAGGAATTCCTTCCTATTTGAAAAATGAAGGTGCTCAGGTTTGGAGACATGCGAGAACTCCCCTAAAGTCATGCCAGGCAAAGCCAGGTGTATTTGTTCAATTTAATTCAACACGGTGATCAAATACTTCTGCTACTTTGGATAAGACCCAGGCTGGGTGCAGTGGCTCACATCTATAATCCCAGCACTTTGGGAGGCCGAGGCAGGCAGATCACCTGAGGTCAGGAGTTCAAGACCAGTCTGGCCAACATGATGAAACCCTGTCTCTACAAAAATACAAAAATTAGCCGAGCATGATAGCGGGTGCCTGAAATCCCAGCTGCTCAGGAGGCTGAGGTGGGAGAATCGCTTGAACCCAGGAGGCAGAGGTTACAGTGAGCCGAGATCGCACCATTGCACTCCAGCCTGGGCGGCAGTGTGAGACTCCATCTCAAAAAAAAAAAAAAAAAAAAAATCAGTATGGCATGTACAATTTAATGGAGGAAATAAACATGTACAAGTCATTAAATCCGGGCCAGAAACCAAGGCTCTGTTCTTTCCCTCTAGACTGGTCCAGTTAAATAGATGAGGCTGTCTAGTAAGATCAGTGTGTAGAAATCCCTTAAGCTCTAGCCGAACTCCTGATGCCAACTTGGGGAAAATAAGGGAAAGAAATCAGAGAAGATTTAGATTGCTTCTTTTCTTTCTGTGAAGCTTTATTCATTGCCATTGCATACGGAACTCTTGAAGGAGACATCTAAAACCTTCAGCTATAAGGGCAAGCCTGAACAAACCCAGACAGACATCTCACTATGGGTTTTCAGGATAATGTGGCCTGGGCTGATGGTACTGACCATCACCAGCCCTTCTGATGACCCTCTTACTGCCCTTTACATCCCTCATGCCCAGGTCTGTTCTGCTGCCCTCATACCCTTCTGATGAGGTTGCATCACCTCTTTCAGAAGCTTCTCTTGCTAATCATGTTAGCTTTTCCTGTTCTTGGTACCAAGGTGAAGCTCAGGCATGCACCCCGATGGATGCCAGTTGAAAGGTATTCTGGGAGCAGCATCAGATTATCTGTCATGAGGCCTGGGGTTAAATGGTGGCCTTACCCAAACTTGCTATGTGTCTCTACAAAAGTCATTGGGTCTCTTGCCGAGGTCTGATGATCAACCAAGGAGCAAACACGCACTCCTGGCAGAGTCATAGAAAGAGTGCAAGGATTTAGAGTCAGCAGGTCCACGTGACCTGGGAGTCTAGAAGCAGGTCAGTTTCTTCCTGCGGAAAGTCTTTCTTTCCTGAGCTCTCTCAGGACTCGGGTAACCTGGAGAGGTTTGCCTTTTGAAACTGATGTCATCTTCAGACAGGCACCCCTGGGATGCTCTTTCTTGTCTTAGAAACCCTGGAAATAATGGAATGAAATCACTTGAATAAGGTTTTTGAAGACTGAGTTTGAACAGAAATCAGAGGAGCTTCAGAAACAGAAATTTATTACAGATTCAGTTAGGCTCCAGCCTCCTCCAGGAAAGGAATCCACTTAACCCAGCTCTGATTTGGTTTAGTCTTCCGTTTCCACTGGGCTCAGCTGAAATTCTTCTGATTGCTGCCACAGGACAGTCCCGGGGTCCCTTCCTAGTGCTTCCCTCCTGCCTTCTCCTGTCTCTAATCTACTTTTATTTCTTTCCATTTATTTCTTAGAAGGCTTTTGTTTACTACTAATTTGACTTCTTGGACCTCAAGGACAGCCCATCTGGGCTGTCTTGTTCATCAGAGCTGGTTTTTTCCTGTGAATGCTGCATGCTGCAGGCTCCCTCACCCTGGCCCTCGTGGAGTTGCTTTTTAGCAAAAGTCTGGTTCCAAAACTTAGACTTCTTTCCCCTTAGTATCCATTTTTTTTTAAATCTGTATTTAAACTTTTTGTATCATAATTTTTCCCTTCTGTTTTAATTTTATTGAAGTATTTTATATCTTGAGCCTTTTTTTAGCTTTTTCTGCATCTAAATAGAGAGCACAAGGCCGCAAGCCGTACAGATTGCTTCTTTTATTCCTGCATCCGCCACCCTGATTTCCAGCCCCAGCAATGGCTGATTTCGAGCATGCAGTTCTGTTGGTCCCATGTCTTAATCTGCTACAGTGATTCTTAACCTCTTTGGTCATGTCTCTATTTAGGAATCTGATGAGACCCCCTGACTAACCAGAGAAAGGTTAAATATACACAACCTTTTGTATATTTGGTGTGGATGGCGGCTTCAGAGGCTCCCTGAAGCCCTTCCATGGACTAAGTGTCCGTGGTGTCTAGGTTAAAAAGCCCTCCTCTAAACACTTAACATCATACTTTACCGTGAGGTGGGAGGGAAAGAGGTAGCATAAGAAGGCATACAGAGATGATGTTCCATAATTGTCACTAATACCTTCAAAGAGTTGTTTGGAAGCCCCTAGCTCTGATGTTTATGAATGGTTCCTACTGACCTCCAAATAGAGAATAATAGTTCTGAGAGTGTGTTTTTCAACCAAAAAAGAGAAAAGAAAATAACGGATAAAATGCAAACACAGTGATTAAGCCGTGTTATGGGCAATAAGCAGAAATTTACCTACCAGGGAGTATAAGTTCAGTAGTAACAAGGAGTCAAATAGGGAACGTGAACTTGTACCTCCACCTGGCAGTAATAGGGTGTCATCACCTCATTCTCTTGCTGGAGTGATGTCAGAGAAAGCCACTAAAGCAGGTTGAGGTAAAATTCAGAGCCTCATAACAGAATACTCAGAATGTCTGTGCTTCGGTTAAAAATCACTCACTGTGACAAGAACCAGGAATATCTCAATCTTAATGAAAATCAAAGCAATTAGTAGATGCCGATTCCAAGATAACAGAGATGTTAGAAAAATCTGACAGATTTTAAAGCAGCCATGATAAAAATGCTTCATCAAGGAATTACAAACACCCTCAAAATAAATGGAAAAAGTAGAAAATCTCAGTTAAGTAGAAGCCATAAAGAAGACACAAATAGAAATTTAAGAACTGATAAATATAATAATCAAAATAAACAGAAGGGAGCTCCACAACAGAATGGAGGAAACAGAGGAATGAATTGGTAAATATGAAGATAAGACAATTGAAACTGCCCAACCTGAAAAACAGAAAAAAATACTGAAGAAAAAGTGAAATTGAACGGTGCCTCAGAGGATCAATAACAAAAAGATCTAACATTGGAGTCCCAGAAAGAGAAGTAAAAGAGGGTGAGGTGGAAAAAGTGCTTGAAGAAATAACGGTGGAGGCATCCAAATTGGAAAGGATGAAATAAAATTATCTCTATATACAGATAATATGATCTCATATGGAGAAAGCTCTATAGATTACACACACACACCAAAAAATGTTACAACTAATAAGTGAATTAAAAAAGGTAGCAGGATACAAATCAACACACAAAAATCAGTTGTATTTCTTTTTTTTTTTTTTTTTTTTGAGATGGAATCTCGCTCTGTCACCCAGGCTGGAGTGTAGTGGTGCAATCTTGGCTCACAAAAATCAGTTGTATTTCTAAACATGAAAAATCAACAATTCGAAAACAAAATTAAGAGAGTAATGCCATTTGCAATAACACAAAACTGAATAACATAATTATTCTCCATGAAGAAGGCACAAATAAGGAGAATTACATCTCATGTTCATAGGTTGGAAGACTTAGTATTATTAAGATGTCAGTGTTACCCAAAATGATCTTCAGATTCAATGCAATCTCTATCAGAATCCCGATGGCTTTTTTGGGGAAGAAATAGAAAAACACATCTTGAAATATATATGGAACTCCAAATAGCCAAAAGCAGTCTTGAAATAGAAGAACAAATATGGAGAACTCACAGTTCTTGATTTTAAAATTTATGAGAAAGCTACAGTAGTCAAAACAGAGTGATACTGGCATAGATGGACATATAGACCAATGGAATAGAATAGAGAGCCCAGAAATAAACCGTCGCATATACGGTCAAATGATTTTCAACATGGATGCCAAGACCACTCAATGGAAAAAGGATGGTGTCTTCAACAAATAGTGTTGGGGAAACTATGTCCACATGCAAAAGAGTAAAGTTAGGCCCTTACCTAACACCATATAAAGGATCAAAGACCTAAACATAAGATCAAAAGCTTCTACTAGACTCTTAGAAGAACACATTAAGGAAAAAGCCTCGTGACATTGGACATAGTAATGATTTCTTGGATATGGCACCAGAGGTACAGTCTACAAAAGAAAATATAAACAAATTAGACTTCACCAAAATGAAACACTTTTGGGCATCAAAGGATACCATCAACAGAATAAAAAGCAGCCCATAGAATGGGATATATACATACAATGGAATATTATTCAACCTTAAGGAATAAAATTATGACACATGCTACACATAAATGAACCTTGAAGGCATTATGCAAAGTGAAATAAGCCTAACAGAGAAGAACAAATATCATATTATTCCACTTATATGAGGTACCTAGAACAAATACCTAGAGACAGAAGTAGAACAGTGGTTGCCAGAGTTTGAAGGGAGGAGGGGACGGGAAGTTACTGTTTAATGGGTACACAGTTTCAGTACAGCATGATACAAAAGTTATGGATAGTAGTAATGGTTGCACAACAGTGTAAGTGTACTTAATGCTACTCGAGAGTTAAAAATAGTTAAAATGGTAACTATTAGTGTTTTGTGTACTTTACCACATTGTTTTTTAAAAAAAAGAATAGTGGAAAACTCTCCAAATTTGGCAGGAGACATAAACCTGTAGATTCAAGAAGCTAAGTGAACCCCGAACAGTATAAACCAAAAGCAGTTCACACCAAGACTGTGGATCATACTCAAACTTTTGAAAACTAAACACACACACAAAAATGTAAGTCCTAAAAGCAACAAGAGAAAAATGACAACTTACCTGTACAGGAAAAACAATTTGAATGACAGTGATTTTTCTCATCAGAAACCACAGAAGCCAGATGAAAGTAGCATATTTTTTTTCAAGTATTGAAAGAAAAGAACTGATAACCCAAAACTTAGGTTGCCCTTAGAATTTATCTTGTCCAGCAAAAATACCCTTCAGGAATGAAGAAGAAATCAAGACATTTTCAGGTGAAGGAAAACTAAAAGAACTTATCACTAGCAGACTCACTGTAAAAGAATGGCTAAAGAAGTTCTCTAAACAGAAGGAAAAGGATAAAAGAAGGCTCTTGGAACACCAGGAAAGAAGAAAGAATATGGTCAGCAAAAATGTGGGTGAGTAAAATGCTCTTTCCTTGTCCCTTTGAGTTTTCTAGATTGTTTGATAGTTGAAGCAAAAATTATAACATTATCTGATACGATTCTAAATGTATGTAGTAGAAATATTTAGGGCAATTGTATTCCAAATGGGGGAGTGGGGGAGGGTAAAATGTAAAGGGAAGTAAGGTTTGTACACTTGAGTTCAACTGGTAAAATGACACTAGTAAACTATGATAAGGTATGTACATATATATGTGTGTATATATATACATACATAGGTATATTATATCAAAGTTATGTATACATATATATGTGTGTGTGTATATATGTAATATATGTAAATAATAAGACCAGGGGTAACCACAAAACTATATAAAGTAATACACTCAAAAGCAATGAAATTCTCAAAAAAGTTTAACCCACAGGAATGCAGGAAAAAGAAACAAAGAGAGCAAATGAAAAACAAAAAATTAAATGGCAGATTTAAGCCCTATTATATTAATGATAACATTGTAAATTATGTAAGTGGTCTATGTAAAAGGTGTAAATTGCCTAAATATACCAATTAAAAGACAGAGATTAGTAGAAAAGATTTTTAACACATGACCCAAGCGTATGTTGTCTGTAAGAATTCTTTTTAAATAGAATTATACAAATAGGTTGAAAGCAAAAGGATGGAAAGAAATGTATTATAAAAACACAATCACAAGAAACCTGGAGTAGCTCTATCAATATTAAGTAAAGGAGACTTCAGAGCAAAGAAAATGTTATGAGAGACAGAGAGGGACATTGTATAATGAAGAAAAGGCCAGTCTACCAAAGGACATAGCAGTACTAAATATGTATGCACCAAATAACACAGTTACAAAACACGAGAAACAAAAACTGATAGAACTGAAAGGAGAAATGAACAGACAGATAAGCACAGCTGGGAACATCAAACCTCCTCTGTCAACAGTTGGTAGAACAACTAGACAGAAACTCAGCAAGGATACAAAAGAATTCCGTAACACCATCAACCAGCGGGATCTGACATTTAGAAAACACTTTACCCAACAATAACAGAATGCACATTTTTAAAGTAACTATAGTACAAAAAGAGACCATTTTCATGCCATAAAACAGATCTCAATAAACATAAAAACATTCAAGTTAATACACAGTAAATTATCTGACCACAATGGAATTAAATTAGAAATCAGTAGCAGTATTTGGAAACAAAACCAAATGCACACCTTCTGGCTCTGTGTCTGGCACAGCACATTGTACAACACGTTGGGACTTGGGTTGCTCTTAGAATTTATCTTGTCCAGTCTTATTATTTAGCTGAGGAAACATAACTTCTTCAGGGTCTCTCAGGGCTTAATAAAGATTGATTGATTGATTGATTGATTGAACAGTGGCACAACTGCAGTGCTTCTTCTGGAATGGTTATTACCACTGGGAAGCACAGACCTGAGCTCACCACATCTGTAATCCCTCCTAAGGGTCCCGTGAGCCACCTGGTTCCTCCCTCCTCTGGGTGCCCCAGCACTTTGCATCTCTGGTGAACACACACTGTTCCACTGTAATGATCTGGTGTTTACTTTCTGTCCCTCTGACTATGCCAGAGCTTCTCCCAGGGCAAGGGCCACGTTTTATTCATTACAGCTGCTCAGACAGTATTGAGTGAATGAATGGGTAGATGTTATCTCTAAGGAAATTCTGCCTCCCAAGAGGACAGATTTCTCCAGCAGAATGTACACTTGGAGGGTTATCCAAGGTGTAGAGTAGAGTGGGGTCTCCAGGGGTGCTGCTGAGCTGAGGTGGGTCATCAAAGTCTTTGGGTTCTCTGCTGTCCTTGCAAAGGGCTTTTTGTGCCTCCAGAGCGGCTTAATGTGTTGTACCTCTTGCTTCTTGCATTTCCTCCTTTGAATGCCCCAGACCAGCTTCCTCCTCCCTGTGCCCCACCCTCTGCTTTTCTTTTTTTTAATTATTATTATTTTATTTTATTTTGTTTTTTGAGACGGAGTCTCGCTCTGTCGCCCAGGCTGGCGTGCAGTGGCCGGATCTCAGCTCACTGCAAGCTCCACCTCCTGGGTTTATGCCATTCTCCTGCCTCAGCCTCCTGAGTAGCTGGGACTACAGGTGTCCATTACCTCGCCTGGCTAGTTTTTTGTATCTTTTTTAGTAGAGACGGGATTTCACCGTGTTAGCCAGGATGGTCTCGATCTCCTGACCTTGTGATCCGCCCATCTCAGCCTCCCAAAGTGCTGGGATTACAGGCGTGAGCCACCGCGCCCGGCCTAGTCTGCTTTTCTTTCATTCAGAGGTGGGCAGAATAAGGAAATCTGCTTTATTTTTTCCTGTTGTGATTTGATTCTAGGGGTTCTTATCGTGCATACATTTCTTTTCCCTCTGATTTTATATCCATATTTAAATTATACTTGGGAAGTCACTTACTGGATTCCTCAAGCTCACGGTAGAAACTGTTTGAGATCCTTGATAAGCTTAATATATTCATACTAAAATTAATAGGAAAGGTATATTGTTTCCAACATTATGATTTGATATAATTCATTTTATTTAATATATGACCAAAATTCTAAAATTACTTTAAAAAAAAGCAGATGTGGTGAAATTGAAATCAAGTCTGGGGACTCTTTCTCTATTACTGAATTAACTGTATGCCTGTCATGTGGCAGACAATCTATGCTGCTCTTCTCATGTGACATTTCGAGTCTGGATGTGGGTGCAGCAGGCACCCTCCTTGGAGGCTTCAAGTGAGTGCTCTGTGGAAGATTATGTGCAGGCTCTTTTTAAATGCTACCATTAAAAAAAATAAAATTTAATGGAAAGAGATAAGCTTTTCCCAACACCAGCCTGCTCCAATTTTATATTTCCTTAATCTGTTTTATACGCTGCTGCAGGAAATTAAACCAAAATTGTCCTCTCTGACATGCGCATGTGTGACAGATGGGGGCGGTAGGAGAAGGGAGACACACACACAGCTACTAGCAACAATTGCTCTGGTTTGTCAGAAATTTATTGTAACTTTTGTGGGGGATGATAATGTGAGGGGAAGCCCTCCTCATCTTCCTGCTGTGCTGAAGCGCTGTGCCTGGGGCCACACAGGGCCCTCTTCTTACATCATTGAGAACTGTCTGCCCCAGCTCACCCATAGGCCCAGGTGATGTTCAAGACAAGGACCAGATGTCCTCATCGCCAGGTCTGAATTGCAGCTTCCTGCTGACCCGTGTCACGCCATTCATCCCCGCACACATGCGCACACACAGTCACTAACATATTTTGCACATTACTGAATCCTACTGCTTTCTTCTCTTTTTTTCTCTCCCTTTCTTATCTACATCTGCCCATCGCTCAAAGTACGATGTTTGCTTGTTAATTAAATCTGTAATCAGTTGTTTGTTTTTGTTTTTGTTTTCAGTCGCTTCAGATTAGTTCTCTGCCCCTACCCATACGCATTTCCGCTCTGTTTCTAGCCACTCTATGGACAAGATCCTCTAAACGTAGTATCTCAGACTACACACACATGCCCGAGGGTTGCCCCTGCTCCCCTTTGCGACTGGTGATGCATTCACCTTTAAGTAAGAGAACGCAGAACACGACCAGCAGCATCTTGACGAGGATGGCACCTGTGTCCCCTCAGGGTGTCTCAGCAGCCGTGTCCAGGAGAGCCTCTGCGCCTCTCCCTGGTCACTGCAATCTGCTCATAGTGGGAGGCTCCTCTGTGCAGTCATGGAATGGATGCACTGGGTGGAGTCCTGAGAGCCGTGAGGTCATCCTCCTCCTAACTCTCGGGCCAGGTGACCTCAGGAAGCACTTCCTTCCGTAACAAGAGGATGTTGGACTGGATGATCGTTCTGGTCTTTCCTCAAGGAAGCAGACTGGGACATGTGGATGTGAAGCTGGGGGAAGGCCAGGCAACTCCCACTTCCTGGCTGTGGCTCTAATTCCAGAATGACTGAGGAACTGGAAGTAGTTATCCTACAGTGGGATGGGCAGGTCTGCCCCTTCCGTGAACAGGAATATACTGGCTCAGTGGCAGTTAACTTTGGCCCTTGAGGAGTAGACCTTATTCTTAAAGCTGCAAAAGAGAAGAAAGTGAAACTCACCACTGGAACTGGAAGAAAAGAGCGAGGAAGGAAGACTGGAGTCTGTAGTATGTTCAGAAGCATGCCGATGAACTTACGTTGTCGAAGTGGTAAGAAGATGGCTTTGTCATTCAGCCTCTGAGTCAAGTCAGAGAGAAGCACAGATCATTCTTCAGATGGGCAACCTGGGGAATGTAACCAGGAGGGCAAAAAAGAGGCTGGTCTGGAAGTTCTGAGCAACAAGGCCAGGCCTTCACCCAGCCAAGGGCGTCTGTGAGGGCAGGGAGGGAGGTGAGGCTGAGCAGGTTAGGCCTGGCCTTTTTTCAGCGTGGAGAGTTATGCCCCTCTCTGCAAAGCTCTTTCCGGGCAGTGATTCTGTCCCATTCATCTTCCTTTGCCAGATCACAAGCATTCTGGCTCTCGGTTGAGTAAAAGGGAAGAGAACATCTAAGAGTGCTTTCAAGAAAGAGAATTTCCCATGAAGCCTCTCTGATCTGAAAAACCTTCTCTTTCCGCACTCGTGCTGTCACACAGGTCTCTGCCTCAGACCTGAAGATGTCCAGAGCAGCGGCGGATCCAGGGCAGTGTGGAGAAAAGAGAATAAAACATGAGGCATGTGCTCCATGAATAGCATCAAACATTTGTTTTTAATCTTCTGCCCAGAGGAATCTCCTACAGCTGGACTGCTGGCAAGGTGGGGGCTGGTCCCAACTCCTCCCCTGCACTCCTGGACAGACCCCTGCCTGGGGATTTGCTGGCAGATGCTGTGCACCCACCGAGCAGACTTGCTTGCATGAATAGGAAGTGAATTCCCACCGCCAGCATCTCAGCTCCAGCCACCTTCTGGGCTTTGCAGCTGGTGAGGGGCCAGACTGCCAGTGCAGCTTCACAACTGGACTCTGAGAACAGAGCTGTCTTCCAGGCTGACAGGACCAGGGTCTGAGGCGCTGGCCCTTTCTCTCTCTCTCTCTCTCTCTCGGTCTCTTTCTCTTTCTCTCTCTCTCTCTCTCTCTCTTTCCCTTTTCTCTTTTTCTTTCTCTCTCTCGCTTTTCTCTTTCTCTCTGTCTCTCTTTTCTCTGTCTCTTTCTTTCTGTCTCTTTCTCTCTGTCTCTTTCCCTCTCTCTCTCTGTCTCTCTCTCTCTGTCTCTCTCTGTCTCTCTCTGTCTCTCTCTCTCTGTCTCTGTCTCTCTCTCTCTCTCTTTTCTCTTTCTCTGTCCTCTCTCTCTCTGTGTCTCTCTTTCTCTTTCTTTCTCTCTCTCTCTCTCTTTCTCTTTTCTCTCTCTCTGCAGGAAATCTAGCCCCACTCTGTCTGCCTGTTTTCCTTCCAGCCTAAAGGGAAGATTAAAGAGGTGAAAACAGCCAGCAGCAGAGGTTGAAAGTACCGTCCACCTGAAATGCTTTGTTTCTCGAAGCTTCAGTCTTTTTCAATATGGAATTGAAAGTTTTACTGCATGCCTCATAGTAAAATGCAGGTGTCTCACTACATCACCACCAAGGTCTAAAATCTCTGGTTTTCAAGATGTTCATGCTCAAGAATTCCACCTCCTGGGAGTTGCTCTTCAGCAAATATCCAAGAAAGGCAAAGAATATGTTCTGGCAGATCTGCATCATATCATAATAAACAATTGAAAGTGATCTAAATTTCCAGGAGCAGCTTAGTCAATAATGGTCTGTAAACATGATGGAATTCATTATATACAACCATTAAAATGGTAATTATGCTGGCTATAAATTAACATTGAATAATGAGTAGTTGCTGTTATTTGTTGAGAGTTTGCTCTATCAGTTGGTTTCAACTTTGAGGACATGTTGGAATCTCCTGGGGCCCGGGCCTCATTCCTGGAGAGCAGGCTTCAGCTGTTGATGTGTAGGGTCTGGGCCTGGGTATCTCCCTTGAAGCTCCCTGGCTGATCCTACTGTGTAGCTAAGGCTGAGAGCCCCAGTGCCACTTGCAGGTACTTTGAGTGTGTTAACAGCCACCAGAGTCATATCTTTACAAGTCTCCTGGGCACGTTTACATCAAATGCAGTGGTTCTGTTTTCCCTTCCTTCTCCCAAGCCCACCCCGCCCTCCATTTGGGCAGGGCAGGATAATATTGCTTATCTCTTACTTATTACAAAATTTTTTTTTCTTTTTTTTATTATACTTTAAGTTCTAGGGTACATGTGCACAACGCGCAGGTTTGTTACATATGTATACATGTGCCATGTTGGTGTGCTGCACCCATTAACTCGTCATTTACTTTAGGTATATCTCCTAATGCTATCCCGTCCCCCTTACCCCACCCCACAACAGGCCCCGGTGTGTGATGTTCCCCTTCCTGTGTCCAAGTGTTCTCATTGTTCAATTCCCACCTATAAGTGAGAACATGCGGTGTTTGGTTTTCGGTCCTTGCAATAGTTTGCTGAGAATGATGGTTTCCAGCTGCATCCATGTCCCTGCAAAGGACACGAACTCATCCTTTTTTATGGCTGCATAGTATTCCATGGTGTATATGTGCCACATTTTCTTAATGCAGTCTATCATTGATGGATATTTGGGTTGGTTCCAAGTCTTTGCTATTGTGAATAGTGCCACAGTAAACATATGTGTGCATGTGTCTTTATAGCAGCATGATTTATAATCCTTTGGGTATATACCTAGTAATGGGATGGCTGGGTCAAATGGTATTTCTAGTTCTAGATCCTTGAGGAGGATCTGTCTTCCAAAATGGTTGAACTAGTTTACAGTCCCACCAACAGTGTAAAAGTGTTCCTGTTTGTCCACATCCTCTCCAGCACCTGTTGTTTCCTGACTTTTTAATGAACGCCATTCTAACTGGTGTGAGATGGTATCTCATTGTGCTTTTGATTTGCATTTCTCTGATGGCTAGTGATGATGAGCATTTTTTCTTATGTCTGTTGGCTGCATAAATGTCTTCTTTTGAGAAGTGTCTGTTCATATCCTTTGCCCACTTTTTGATAGGGTTGTTTGTTTTTTTCTTGTAAATTTGTTTGAGTTCTTTGTAGGTTCTGGATATTAGCCCTTTGTCAGATGAGTAGATTGCAAAAATTTTCTCCCACTCTGTAGGTTGCCTGTTCACTCTGATGGTAGTTTCTTTTATTGTGCAGAAGCTCTTTAGTTTAATTAGATGCCATTTGTCAGTTTTGGCTTTTGTTGCCATTGCTTTTGGTGTTTTAGACATGAAGTCCTTGCCCATGCCTATGTCCTGAATGGTATTGCCTAGGTTCTCTTCTGGGGTTTTTATGGTTTTATATCTAACATTTAAGTCTTTAATCTATCTTGACTTAATTTTTGTATAAGGTGTAAGAAAGGGATCCAGTTTCAGCTTTCTACATATGGCTACCCAGTTTTCCCAGCACCATTTATTAAATAGGGAATCCTTTCCCCATTGCTTGTTTTCATCAGGTTTGTCAGAGATCAGATGGTTGTAGATGTGTGGTATTATTTCTGAGGGCTCCGTTCTATTCCATTGGTCTATATCTCTGTTTTGGTACCAATACCATGCTGTTTTTGTTACTGTAGCCTTGTAGTATAGTTTGAAGTCAGGTAGTGTGATGCCTCCAGTTTTATTCTTTTGGCTTAGGATTGTCTTGGCAATGTGGGCTCTTTTTTGGTTCCATATGAACTTTAAAGTGGTTTTTTCCAATTCTGTGAAGAAAGTCATTGGTAGCTTGATGGGAATGACATTGAATGTATAAATTACCTTGGGCCTCATGGCCATTTTCACAATGTTGATTCTTCCTATCCATGAGCATGGAATGTTCTTCCATTTGTTTGTGTCCTCTTTTATTTCATTGAGCAGTGGTTTGTAGTTCTCCTTGAAGAGGTCCTTCACATCCCTTTTAAGTTGTATTTCTAGGTATTTTATTCTCTTTGAAGCAATTGTGAATGGGAGTTCATTCATGATTTGGCTCTCTGTTTGTGTGTTACTGGTGTATAAGAATGCTTGTGATTTTGCACATTGATTTTGTATCCTGAGACTTTGCTGAAGTTGCTTATCAGCTTGGGAGATTTTGGGCTGAGACAATGGGGTTTTCTAAATATACAATCATGTCATCTGCAAGCAGGGACAGTTTGACTTCCTCTTTTCCTAATTGAATACCCTTTATTTCTTTCTCCTGCCTGTTTGCCCTGGCCAGAACTTCCAACACTATGTTGAATAGGAGTGGTGAGAGAGGGAATCCCTGTCTTGTGCCAGTTTTCAAAGGGGATGCTTCCAGTTTTTGTCCATTTAGTATGATACTGGCTGTGGGTTTGTCATAAATAGCTCTTATTATTTTGAGATATGTTGCATCAACACCTAATTTATTGAGCGTTTTTAGCATGAAGGGCTGTTGAAGTTTGTCAAAGGCCTTTTCTGCATCTATTGAGATAATCATGTGGCTTTTGTCTTTGGTTCTGTTTATATGCTGGATTACATTTATTGATTTGCATATGTTGAACCAGCCTTGCATCCCAGAGATGAAGCCTACTTGATCATGGTGGATAAGCTTTTTGATGTGCTGCTGAATTCAGTTTGCCAGTATTTTATTGAGGATTTTTGCATCGATGTTCATCAGGGATATTGGTTTAACATTCTCTTTTTTTGTTGTGTCTCTGCCAGGCTTTGGTATCAAGATGATGCTGGCCTCAAAAAATGAGTTAGGGAGGATTCCCACTTTTGCTATTGTTTGGAGTAGTTTCAGAAGGAATGGTACCAGCTCCACCTTGTACCTCTGGTAGAATTCAGCTGTGAATTCGTCTGGTCCTGGACTTTTTTTGGCTGGTATGCTATTAATTATTGCCTCAATTTTGAAGCCTGTTATTGGTCTATTCAGGGATTCAACTTCTTCCTGGTTTAGTCTTGGGAGGGTGTATGTGTCCAGGAAATTATCCATTTCTTCTAGATTTTCTAGTTTATTTGCATAGAGGTGTTCATAGTATTCTCTGATTCTAGTTTGTATTTCTGTGGGATTGGTGGTGATATCCCCTTTATCATTTTTTTGTTGTGTCTATTTGATTCTTCTCTCTTTTCTTCTTTATTAGTCTTGCTAGCAGTCTGTCAGTTTTGTTGATCTTTTCAAAAACGAGCTCCTGGATTCACTGATTTTTTGAAGGGTTTTTGTATCTCTATCTCATTCAGTTCCGCTCTGATCTTAGTTATTTCTTGCCTTCTGCTAGATTTTGAATGTGTTTGCTCTTGCTTCTCTAGTTCTTTTAATTGTGATGTTAGGATGTCAATTTTAGATCTTTCCAGCTTTCTCTTGTGGGCATTTAGTGCTATACTTTTCCCTCTACAGACTGCTTTAAATGTGTCCCAGAGATTCTGGTATGTTGTGTCTTTGTTCTCATTGGTTTTAAAGAACATCTTTATTTCTGCCTTCATTTTGTTATGTACTCAGTAGTCATTCAGGAGCAGGTTATTCAGTTTCCATGTAGTTGAGCGGTTTTGAGTGACTTTCTTAATCCTGAGTTCTAGTTTGATTGCACTGTGGTCTGAGAGACAGTTTGTTACAATTTCTGTTCTTTTACATTTGCTGAGGAGTGCTTCATTTCCAACTATGTGGTCAATTTTGGAATAAGTGTGATGTGGTGCTGAGAAGAATGTATATTCTGTTGATTTGGGGTAGAGAGTTCTGTACATGTCTATTAGGTCCACTTGGTGCAGAGCTGAGTTCAATTCCTGGATATCCTTTTTAACTTTGTCTTGTTGATCTGTCTAATGTTGACCGTGGGGTGTTAAAGTCTCCCATTACTATTGTGTGAGAGTCTAAGTCTCTTTGTAGATCTCTAAGGACTTGCTTTATGAATCTGGGTGCTCCTGTATTGGGTGCATATATATTTAGGATAGTTAGCTCTTCTTGTTGAATTGATCCCTTTACCATTATGTAATGGCCTTCTTTGTCTCTTTTGATGTTTGTTGGTTTAAAGTCTGTTTTTTTTGTTTGTTTGTTTTTGTTTTTTTTTGAGACGGAGTCTCGCTCTGTCACTCAGGCTGGAGTGCAGTGGCTGGATCTCAGCTCACTGCAAGCTCCGCCTCCCGGGTTCCCGCCATTCTCCTGCCTCAGCCTCCCGAGTAGCTGGGACCACAGGCGCCCGCCACCTCGCCCGGCTAGTTTTTTGTATTTTTTAGTAGAGACGGGGTTTCACCGCGTTAGCCAGGATGGTCTCGATCTCCTGACCTCGTGATCCGCCTGCCTTGGCCTCCCAAAGTGGTGGGATTACAGGCTTGAGCCACCGCGCCCGGCCCTAAAGTCTGTTTTATCAGAGACTAGGATTGAAACCCCTGCCTTTTTCTGTTTTCCATTTGCTTGGTAGATCTTCCTCCATCCCTTTATTTTGAGCCTATGTGTGTCTCTGCACATGAGATGGGTCTCCTGAATACAGCACACTGATGGGTCTTGACTCTTTATCCAATTTGCCAGTCTGTGTCTTTTAACTGGAGCATTTAGTCCATTTACATTTAAGGTTAATATTGTTATGTGTGAATTTGATTCTGTCATTATGATGTTAACTGGTTATTTTGCTCGTTAGTTGATGTAGTTTATTCCTAGCATTGATAGTCTTTATGTTTTGGCATGTTTTTCAGTGGCTGGTACCGGTTGATCCTTTCCATGTTTAGTGCTTCCTTCAGGGTCTCTTGTAGGGCAGGCCTGGTGGTGACAAAATCTGTCAGCATTTGCTTGTCTGTAAAGGATTTTATTTCTCCTTCACTTAGGAAACTTAGTTTGGGTGGATATGAAATTCTGAGCTGAAACTTCTTTCCTTTAAGAATGTTGAATAATGGCCCCCACTTTCTTCTGGCTTGGAGAGTTTCTGCTGAGAGATCCACTGTTAGTCTGATGGGCTTCCCTTTGTGGGTAACCCGACCTTTCTCTCTGGCTGCCCTTAACCATTTTTCCTTTATTTCAACGTTGGTGAATCTGACAATTACGTGTCTTGGAGTTGCTCTTCTCGAGGAGTATCTTTATGGCATTCTCTGTATTTCCTGAATTTGAATGTTGGCCTGCCTTGTTAAGTTGGGGAAGTTCTCCTGGATAATACCCTGCAGAGTGTTTTCCAACTTGGTTCCATTCTCCCTGTCACTTTCAGGTGCACCAATCAGACGTAGATTTGGTCTTTTCACATAGTCCCATATTTCTTGGAGGCTTTGTTCGTTTCTTTTTACTCTTTTTTCTTTAAACTTCTCTTCTTCATTTCATTCATTTGATCTTCAGTCACTGATACCCTTTCTTCAAGTTGATCGAATTGGCCTTTAAAGTTTGTGCATTCATTACGTTGTTCTCTTGTGCCATGGTTTTCAGCTCCATGAGGTCATTTAAGGACTTCTCTACACTGGTTATTCTGGTGAGCCATTTGTCAAATCTTTTTTCAAGGTTTTTAGCTTCTTTGTGATGGGTTCGAACTTCCTCCTTTAGCTTGGAGAAGTGTGATCGTCTGAAGCCTTCTCTCAGCTTGTCACAGTCATTCTCCATCCAGCTTTGTTCCATTGCTGACGAGAAGCTGTGTTCCTTTGGAGGGGGAGAGGTGCTCTGATTTTTAGAATTTTTAGCTTTTCTGCTTTGTTTTTTCTCTATCTTTGTGGTTTTATCTACCTTTGGTCTTTGATGATGGTAAGGTACAGATGGGGTTTTGGTGTGGATGTCCTTTCTGTTTGTTAGTTTTCCTTCTGACAGTCAGGACTGTCAGCTGCAGGTCTGTTGGAGTTTGCTGGAGGTCCACTCCAGACCCTGTTTGCCTGGGTATCAGCAGCGGAGGCTGCAGAACAGCAAATATTGCTGAACAGCAAATGTTGCTGCCTGATTGTTCCTCTGGAAGCTTTGTCTCAGGGGGTGCCTAGCCGTGTGAGGTGTCAGTCTGCCCCTACTGGGGGGTGCCTCGCAGTTAGGCTTCTCAGGGGTCAGGGTCCCACTTGAGGAGGCAGTCTGTCCGTTCTCAGATCTCAGACTCCATGCTGGGAGATCCACTGCTCTAGTCAAAGCTGTCAGACAGGGACATTTAAGTCTGCAGAGGTTTCTGCTGCCTTTTGTTCAGCTATGCCCTGCCCCCAGAGGTGGAGTCTACAGAGGCAGGCAGGCCTCCTTGAGCTGTGGTGGGCTCCACCCAGTTCAAGCTTCCCGGCCACTTTGTTTACCTACTCAAGCCTCAGCAATGGCAAGCGCCTGTCCCCCAGCCTCGCTGCTGCCTTGCAGTTCTATCTCAGACTGCTGTGCTAGCAATGAGCGAGGCTCCGTGGGCGTGGGACCCTCCAAGCCAGGTGCGGGATATAATCTCCTGGTGTGCCGTTTGCTAAGACTGTTGGAAAAGCGCAGTATTAGGGTGGGAGTGACCCGATTTTCCAGGTGCATCTGTCACAGCTTCCCTTGGCTGGGAAAGGGAATTCCCTGACCCTTTGTACTTCCCAGGTGAGACGATGCCTCGTCCTGCTTCGGCTCATGCTCGATGGGCTGCACCCACTGTCCAACAAGCCCCAGTGAGATGAATCTGGTACCTCCGTTGGAAATGCAGAAATCACCCATCTTCTGTGTTGCTCACTCGGGGAGCTGTAGACTGGAGCTGTTCCTATTCGGCCATCTTGGAACCCTGTCCTACAAAAGTATTTTTGAGGATACTCTGGTTGTTTGTTGTTCTATAATCATCCCAAAACTTAATGGAGTGAACAACAGCAAAATTATCGCACAAATTCTGTGGGTCAGGAATTTGCATACAGCATAAGAATGGCTTTCTTCTTTTCTACAATGTCTGGTGTTCCATCTGGGAAGACAGATCTGGCAGTCTTCAGCTGGGTGCTGGAATCGTCTGAAGGTTTATTTGTGTACATGTCTGGTGCCTTGTCTGGAATGACTTGAGAGATGAGCTCGGCCAAGACTGCCAGCCAGAGTGCCTGTACACGGCCTCCCTCTGTGTGGCTTGGGCTTCCTTACAGCATGGAGTCTCTTGCTTCTGGGAGCAAACATACTGACCAGTGAACAACACAGAGGCCTTTTTGACCTAGTCTCACAAGTCAGTCACTTTACTTCTATTGTACTCTATTATTGAAGTTGTTATAGGCCCACACAGATTTCAGAAATATTTTGGAGACAGAGTTGACAAGATTTAGTAATGGACTAAATATGGGGAGTGAAGGAGAGGACTGTCAAAATGCCAGTGCTATAATATAATATGAAAAAAATGCAAGAATACATGTATATAATAATCCCAGTGCATATAGATGAGAACTGAATGGAGTATTCAATAAAGAAAAATTTTCAGGTGGTAGCAGCATGGTCTTCCATATGACTCAATCACTTTGGTAACTCTTCTTACCCTTGTAACTACCCACTAAACCTGTACACTGACAGTCTTTGAGGATGGATGGTCACTGGGCCCAAGCATGACTCAAATAGTGAGTCTGCTTTCCAAATACCACATTCAGAAATCACCCTTGTCATGTGACTTTCTAGCTGGGAGAACCACAGTGCTGTGAGCCCATTAAAGACTGTTCACCCTGTAAACCTTTGGGGTTCACCAGGCCCCTGGCATCATGGGGTAAAAGTGGGGAATGGCCTGAGCTCACCTATTTTAGGGTCTAATCTGTCTTCCATCCTTTCTCTTTAGGCTTTTGATATTATGAGAGTGACACATGGCAGAGAACACAGCCTGATTGAAGATTTGATTCTACTTTTAGAAGAATGCGACGCCAACATCAGGGCATCGTAAGGGAACCCAGTCAGAGGGAAGGATGGCGTGTGTCTTTGTTGAATGCCTTATTGAGGTCACACACTCTATACTTTGTTTGCTGTGTAAGCCTCTCCTATTGGAAATTCTCTTCTGTGTTTGTGTAGGTAAATAAAGGCAGACATTGTTTGCAAACCACAAGAATCATTAGTTGTAGTGAAGCACGATTATAATAAATTCAAAACATTTGGTTGAGGATGCCATCTGGTAATTGTCTTATTTGCTTACCCATTGGCGATTTTAATGTTTAAGATACCAACATTCAAGACAAACTCCTATTACAAGCATGACAAAATAAGTTATAACTTTCTCTTTGGATACATGTAGGGATAATGAGATAAAAGTCACTATTTTCACATTTGCTTCCCAGCAAAAATTTCATGTTCATTTTGGCAAGAAGCAGAATTTTGAGATGTCGTATTTTTTTCTTTGTGATAAATGATGTTTGTGTGTGTTATTTACTTACAAATGCATCTCCAACACCAAGGAAGAAGCCATTTTAGATATTATTAGAAAAGGATAGGAAGTCTTAATGCCAAAAACCAGTTTTTCGAATGTCTCACAGCTCTTTGTGTAAACCTTTCTCATCAGTATTTTATAACTCTTTGTGTATGTCTTTTTTTTTCCTTGAAATTTTGTCTGTAATTACCCAAATATGTGGTTCAGCATGTGAGCATGTGAGTGTGGTTTGCAGAGTGTAAAGCTCCATTATCCTGCAGCAAGCAAGGCTCTGGCATCCCAGCTCAAATCAGACTTGCTTGCTTTCTTTTTCCTCTTTATTATTTCCTAATTCTTTGGCCTGTTTTTCTGCCTTTCTGCTTTAGACAAATACAGAAAACCTTTTTTTTCTGCACTCCTAAACATGTAAATTCTCTTATGGCTCAGTGATCCTGTGAGCAGTGCAGTCCCTCACGCTTAGATGACACTCTGGCGGTAACTGAAGCCCTTGGATTCCTAGAGCTGAAAGGACTCTTACAGAGCATGCAGTCATCCACACTTTATTTCACAAGCAAGGAAATGGGTGGTGGCAGAATCCAGAGCAGCAGCCCACATTCCTGAGTCCTGCTCAGGAGCCCTCCCCATCTTTCATGGAGGGCGCCGCGAGTCCTCTGAGCAGCCACTGTTAGAATGGCACGTGGATATCTGATGGAGCGTGAAGGAACCAACCTTACTTCTGCAACAGAGAAAGCTGATGACTTGAAACTGGAGTCCTCTTAGGCTGAACACATGGTGACCAGTTTGATATAAAAAAAAAAAAGCACAATATCATGCATGCTGATGAGTTCTAAAGCCTTTCCGTAAGCTTGTTTCTCCTTGAGCTACCATTTATTGTGTATCAGGGACATCTCTAAAGCACACAATGTCTTTAACAACCACAACAGCATGACAAGGTAGGTATTTTGAAGCCCATTTTATAAAAATGTGGAAGTGGAATCCTGGGTGCACTGGAATCCCTCCTGATTGACTGAGTAGCCTTAAGAAAAAGGGGTTTAATTGCAGCGTTTTCAAGGGGCCATTTCTACCCAGTTCAACATATACATATTGAATGTTACAGTGTTTTTAGGGAAAGGAGATACAAAGACTGAATAAGACACATCCCCATCTCAAAATGGACACTGTCTGGTCTGGTACTTGTATCAGTTAGCTTTTTTTTTTTTTCTCTCTCTCTCATTCGAGGTTTATTATTATTATACTTTAAGTTCTGGGTATATGTGCAGAACGTACAGGTTTGTTACATAGGTATACACATGCCATGGTGGTTTGCTGCACCCATCAACCCATCATCTACATTAGGTATTTCTCCTAATGCTATTCTTCCCCTAGTCCCCCACCCCCTCGACAGGCCCCATTGTGTGATGTTCCCTTCCCTGTGTCTGTGTGTTCTCATTGTTCAACTCCCACTTATGAATGAGAACATGTGATGTTGGGTTTTGTGTTCCTGTGTTGGTTTGCTGAGAATGACAGTTTCCAGCTTCATCCATATCCCTGCAAAAACATGAACTCATTCTTTTTTATAGCTGCATAGTATTCCATGGTATGTATGTGCCACATTTTCTTTATCCAGTCTATTATTTATGGACATTTGGATTGGTTCCAAGTCTTTGCTATTGTGAATAGTGCCTCAATAAACATATGTGTGCATGTGTCTTCATAGTAGCATGATTTATAATACTTTGGGTATATAGCCAGTAATGGGATGGCTGGGTCGAATGGTATTTCTGGTTCTAGATCCTTGAGGAATTGCCACACTGTCTTCCACAATGGTTGAACTAATTTACACTTTCACCAACAGTGTAAAAGCATTCCTATTTCTCCACATCCTCTCCAGCATCTGTTGTTTCCTGACTTTTTAATGATGGCTATTCTAACTGCTGTGAGATGGTATCTCATGGTGGTTTTGATTTCCATTTCTCTAATGACCAGTGAGGATGAACAATTTTTCATATGTTTCTTGGCCACATAAATGTCGTCTTTTGAGAAGTGTCTGTTCATAAACCTCCCCCACTTTTTGATGGGGTTGTTTGTTTTTTTCTTGTAAATTTAAGTTCTTTGTAGATTCTGGATATTAGCGTTATGTCAGATGGATAGATTGCAAAAATTTTCTCTCATTCTGTAGGTTGCCTGTTCACTCTGATGATAGCTTCTTTTGCTGTGCAGAAGCTCTGTAGTTTAATTAGATTCCACTTGTCAATTTTGGCTTTTGTTGCCATTGCTTTTGGTGTTTTAGTCATGAAGTCTTTGCCCATGCCTATGTCCTGAATGGTGTTGCCTAGGTTTTCTTCTAGGGTTTTTGTGATTTTAGGTCTTATGTTTAAGTCTTTAATCCAACTTGAATTAATTTTTGTATAAGGTTTAAGGGAGGGGTCCAGTTTCAGTTTTCTGCTTATGGCTAGCCAGTTTTCCCAACACCGTTTATTAAATAGATATTCCTTTCCCCATTGCTTGTTTTTGCCAGATTTGTCAAAACAATGGTTATGGATGTGTGGTATTATTTCTGAGGCCTCTGTTCTGTTCCGTTGGTCTGTATATCTGTTTTGGTACCAGTATCATGCTGTTTTGGTTACTGTAACCTTATAGTATAGTTTGAAGTCAGGTAGCATGATGCCTCCAGCTTTGTTCTTTCTGCTTAGGATTGTCTTGGCTGTCTGGGCTATTTAAAATAGTTTTTTCCAATTCTGTGAAGAAAGTCGATAGTAGCTTGATGGGGATAGCATTGAATCTGTAGATTACTTTGGGCAGTATGGCCATTTTCACGATATTGATTCTTCCTATCCATGAGCATGGGATTTTTTTCCATTTGTGTGTGTCCTCTCTTATTTCCTTGAGCAGTGGTTTGTAGTTCTCCTTGAAGAGGTGCTTCACATCCCTTGGAAGTTGTATTCCTAGGTATTTTATTATCTTGTAGCAATTGTGAATGGGAGTTCACTCATGATTTGGCTCTCTGTTTGTGTATAGGAATGCTTGTGATTTTTGCTCATTGATTTTATATCCTGAGACTTTGCTGAAGATGCTTATCAGCTTAAGGAAATTTTGAGCTGAGATGATGGGGTTTTCTAAATATAAAATCATGTCATCTGCAAACAGACTATTTGACTTCCACTCTTTCTATTTGAATATGCTTTATTTCTTTCTCTTGCCCAATTGCCCTGGCCAGAACTTCCAATACTATGTTGAATAGGAGTAGTCTGAGAGGGCATCCTTGTCTTGTGCCGGTTTTCAAAGGGAATGCTTCAAATTTTTGCCTATTTGAGCTCTGATAAGGGTCAGACTACCTCCTCAAGTGGGTCCCTGACCCCTGTGTGTCCTGACTGGGAGACACCTCCTGGTAGGGGCCGAGAGACACCTCATACAGGAGAACTCTGGGTGGCATCTGGCAGGTGCCCTTCTGGGATGAACATTCCAGAGGAAGGAACAGGCAGCAATCTTTGCTGTTCTGCAGCCTCCGCTGGTGATACCCAGGCAAACAGGGTCTGGGGTGGACCTCCAGCAAACTCCAGCAGACCTGCAGCAGAGGGGCCTGACTGTTAGAAGGAAAACAAGCAAACAGAAAGGAATACCGTCAACATCAACAAAAACGACATCCCCTCAGAGAACCCAGCCAAAGGTCATCAACATTAGAGACCAAAGGTAGATAAATCCACAAAGATGGGGAGAGACCAGCAAAAAAAAAAAAAAAACAGCTGAAAATTCCAAAAACCAGAACGCCTCTTCTTCCCCAAAGGATCACAACTCCTTGCCAGCGAGGGAACTAATCTGGGTGGAGAATGAGTTTGACAAATTGACAGAAGTAGGCTTCAGAAGGTGGGTAATAACAAACTCCTCCAAGCTAAAGGAGCATGTTCTAACCCAATGCAAGGAAGCTACGAACATTGAAAAAAGTTAGATGAATTGCTAACTAGAATAACCAGTTTAGAGGAAAACAAATTATCTGACAGCTGAAAAACACTCATGAGAACTTCATGAAGCGTACAGAAGTATCAGTAGCCAAATCGATTAAACGGAAGAAAGGATACCAGAGATTGAAAATCAGCTTAATGAAATAAAGTAAGAAGACAAAATTAGAGAAAAAAGAATGAAAAGAAATGAACAAAGCCTCCAAGACATATGAGACTATGTGAAAAGACCACATCTGCGTTTAACTGGTGGACCTGAAAGTGACAGGGAGAATGGAACCAAGTCGGACAACGCTCCTCAGGATATTATCCAGGAGAACTTCCCCAACCTAGCAAGTCAGTTAGCTTCACTGCATAAGAAAAGCCCCCAGAACTTAGTGGCTTAAAATAACCTTTTTTTTAGGTTATTGTAAGTCAGCAATTTGAACTGGACAGTCCTTCTGGTTTGGCCTAGGCATGCTGGTCTTGGTGGGCTCACTCACCGTATGTGGTTGCTGGAAGGTAGGTCTGCTGGGAAGTGGAGGTGAGTGGACCATGTAGCTCATCAGTTCGCCCAGCCCTGTTCACGTGGCTGTGCAGTTCTGGGCACTGTAAGTAGGCAAGCCCCACTGTACAAACACTTTTTCAACTCTGCTTGTATCACATTTGCTAGTATCCCGTGGACCACAGCCAATCTCAAGGCCACCCCAGAACCAAGGGATGGGTACAGGCTCTTCAAGAGGAGCTGCAGAGCACCATTGCAAGGGCATGGACACTTGGAGGAGAAGAAACTGGAGGCGTCAGTGCATTCCACCATTGTTAGCCTTACTTTTTTTTTTTTTTTTTTTTTTTTGGTGTTACAGGACATTTAGTGAACTTGATGAATCTACAGACCTTCCTTCTAGAAAAACATATACTTTTCCCTTGGTATCCATGGGGGATAGGCTGCAGGACATCCTGGGTACCAAAATCCACGGGTGCTCAAGTCCCTGATATAAAGTGGCTTAGTATTTGCATATAACCCATGCACATCCTCGCAGATTTTAAACCATCTGTAGATTGCTTGTAATACTTACTAAAAGTAAATGCCGTGTAAATAGGTGCTATATTGTATTTAAGGAATAATGACAAGAAAAAAGTTTGTACCTATTCCATACAAATGCAGTTTTTTTCTGAATATTTTCAATCCGATATTAGTTGAATCCACAGATGCGGGACCTGCAGATACAGAGGGCCAACTGTACATATGAACAATTTGCTTTTAGGGTCAGATTCTGAGACTCCCTATGGCCCATGGGTAGATGCCCTGGGGCCCTTCATCAAATGAGAAATAGACTTGCTACCTTTCAAAAACACTGGTGGGAATTGTACTGGTTCCTCATTTTAAACTGATTAGGAAAAAAGTCGTAACAGAAGGTAGGAATAGTAACTTACATGCCAGATGAGCGGCGTTCACTGAAAGAACCTTGTGTTTGCCAAATTTTCTGAATGAAATTTATCAGTCAGTGATGATCCTGGATTAAGAGATTTGCCTTCACGCCTCCTAGAGAAAGCATGATAGGCTTTTAAATCCCTCTCATTCCACTTCCAGTTTTCTAAGAGCTAGGGGCCCTGTGTGCAGCAACTTTTAATAGAAAGCAAACATCTAAGCAAAGGTCAACATTTACCAAACAACTTTACAGCAAAATAATTTTGGAGAAGGGGGCAAGGGATGGAGAACATAATGTAAAATTCGTGTCACCAGTGGCTGACAATTTATGGCCACCCCAGCCTCCACAACTGCTGTTTCATTAATCCGCAGTCATTGCAGTGGCAGAGGCTTTCTGCACATCAGTGACTTGATGCCATTCGTTGCTCCTCTGGGATAAGAACACATTTACACTAAAAATGAACACGCGGGGCATAATTTATAGCCATGCCACAGGAATGCCAGGAGCGCGGGGGAGGAAGGCTGCCCGGGAAGCCTGCTCGGAATGGATGCTGAGGACGTGCTCTAGCCGAGCAGGGGCGCTGGACAGGCAGGGAGGCAGCCGGAGCCTGATGAAGCCAGACGCCACAAACCACAGAGGCCCCGAGTCAGGCTTCGCTGCAGGGATGAAAGAGAAATTCCATACATGGGGGCCCGTCCCTGAGTTAGGTCTTGAAAATGCTTTTCTGCCCCAAGTGGGAATGGATGTTCGCTCACTCAAGGGTAGCCCACCGGGATCCTGCGGGGAGAAGATTCTGGGCGTTGTCTGTGGAGCATCGTGTAACCCCCACGACAGGCAATCGTTGGCAGAAGCACCAGGAAGCCACTGGAGCCCTCTCTGTCCCTGAAGGAAGAGATCAAACTGGTTGAGGAGAAGGACCAGAAACACCACCCCCAAACTGGGACACTCCCTTCACTTTTGGAGGTTCGTAAGCATCTGACATCCGAAAGCTATTGGCTGAAAGTCAACATATTCGGAATTGATTCAAAACATGTTAAAAACCAGTTCTCTGCCTTTCATATGGAGCTCAGTGCCATCGTGGCCCTTCCATTCTTCATCACAGACACTCAGTTACTGATTCTCTCTTCTCCTTTCCGGAGGGAAACATTCTATCTGTTCATCCCCCAAAGTGCTCTTTTGAATTTCAGCCTTGTTTCCCAGCCCCTGAGCAGGCCCCAGCACCTCATTTCTCAGCCACTGCAAAGACCTCCTCACTGATCTCATTTCTTTTGGTAAGGAGTGATATTTAGAAACCCTAGTCTGGTTGCTCCGAACCTGGGCCTTTTTAAGATCATGAATCCACCAATTAAAATCCAACACCTGGGATGGTTCCTCGTCTTTCTCCTTCCATGTTTGTGCTTCCCTTATACATACAAAATAGTTTTGAAATTATTATACTACAACCATGACCAACACAAGCCTGAGTGAAATTCGAGATTCCTTTCCAGTGTTTTTTTCCTTAGACAAAAACTTTTGTAATCAGAATACTACGTTTGAAAGTTACTTGAATTGTTACTTTCTGTATGATTACATATTCAATTTAATATCTAAGTTTGTTTCTTTTTGAATTTAGTTTTAGGGTTTGCCCTTTATTGATTTATATTGACATATGTCTATCAATACAAAGGTACGATATATATTTTATCTTAAATAATGCCATAAGGAATAAGGAATAATATCAGCCACCTGCCTTTTCACATTGCTGGAAATGCATCTTCAGGATAATTTGCTACAAGTAGAGTTGCTGAGTCAAAGGGTAAATGCGTATGTCATTTTATAGGGTATTGTCAAATTCACCTCCTGAGGGCTTGTGTGACCATGCCTGTTTACTCTCAGCCTTGCCGACAGATTGGGTTGTCCAGCTTCTGAATTTTTTGCTAAGCTAATGGGTGAGAAATGGGATCTCAAGGTAGTTTTTTGATTTTGTTTGTTTTTTGAGACAGAGTCTTGCTCTGTCACCCAGGCTGGAGTGCAGCACCATGATCTCAGCTCATTGCAACCTCCACCTCCTGGGCTCAAGCAATTCTGGTACCTCAGCCTCCCAAGTAGCTGGAATTTCAGGCGTGGGCTACCACACCTGGCTAATTTTCTTTTATTTTCTTTTCTTTTCTTTTTTTGTATTTTTAGTCGAGACAGGGTTTTACCATGTTGGCCAGGCTGGTCTTGAACTAGTGATCTCAAGTGATCCACTTGCCCTCAGCTTCCCAAAGTGCTTGGCTTACAGGCATGAGCCACCATGCCTGGCCCACTATTGGGGTTTTTTGTTTGTTTGTTTGTTTTTGGAGACAGGATCTCGCTCTGTCACCCAGGATGGAGTGCAGTGGTGTGATCATAGCTCACTGCAGCCTCAAACTCCTAGGCTCAAATTATCCTCCTACCTCAGCCTCCTGAGTAGCTGGGACTACAGGTGCATGCAACCATGCCCAGGTAATTTTTTTTTTTTTTTTTTTTTTTTTGGTAGAAACAATGTCTCACTGTGTTGCCCAGGTTGGTCTCAAACTCCTTGCCTCAAGCAATCCTCCTACTTTGGACTCTCAAGGTTCTGGGATTACAAGTGTGAGCCACTGTGTCTGGCCCCTCAATGTAATTTTAATTTGCACTTTATAATTAGTGAAGTTGAGTGTCTTTTTCTTTTTAATCTTTTTTATTTTTTAAATAGAGATGGGAGGGTCTCCCTCTGTTGACCAGGCTGGTCTTGAACTCCTGGCCTCAAGCTATCCTCCTACCTCAGCCTCCCAAAGTGCTAGGATTACAGGCATGAGCTACCATACTTTGCTGAGTGTGTGTCTGTGTGTCTGTCTATCTGTATAAAATTTAATTTTTAAGTTCGGGGTACTTGTGCAGGTTTGTTATATAGGTAAATTTGCGTCATGGGGGATTGTTGTACAGATTATGTCATCACTTAGGTATTAATAGTAAGCCTAGTACCCATTAGTTATTTATCCTGATCCTCTCCCTCCTCCCACCCTCCACCCTCTGAGGAGTCCCATTGTGTGTTTTTCCCCTCTATGTGTCTGTGTGTTCTCATCATTTAGCTCCCACTTATAAGTGAGAACATATGGTATTTGGTTTTCTGTTCCTGTGTGAGTCTGCTAAAGATAATAGCCCCCAGCTCCATCCATGTTCCTGCAAAGGGTATGATCCTGTTCTTTTTTATGGCTGCATAGTATTCCATGTTGTATATGCACCATATTTTCTTTATCCAGTCTACCACTGATGGGCAGTTAGGTTGATTCCAAGTCCTTGCTATTGTGAATAGTGCTGCAGTCAACATGTGCGTGCCTGTGTCTTTATGGTAGAACAATTTATATTCCTTTGGGTTTATACTGGGTACATTTGCTGGGTCAAATGGTATTTCTGTTTTTAAGTCTTTGAGGAATCACCGTGCTGTCTTCCACAATGGTTGAACTAATTTACATTCCCACCAACAGCGTGTAAGTATTCCTTTTTCTCTACAGCTTCTCCAGGATCTGCTATTTTTTTTACTTTTTAGTAATAGCTATTCTAACTAGTAAGAGATGTATTTCATTGTGGCTTTGACTTCTATTTCTCTAATGATTAGTGATGTTGAGGGTTTCTTTCATGTGATTGGCCACATGTATGTCTTCTTTAGAAAAGTATCTGTTCATGTCCTTTGTCCACTTTTTACTGGCGTTCTTTTTTCTTGTAACTTTAAGTTCCTTACTGATGCTGGATAGTAGACCTTTTCAGATGCATAGTTTGCCAGTATTTTCTCCCATTCTGTAGGTTGTCTGTTTACGCTGTTGGTAGTTTCTTTTCCTTGTGTCTATATTTTTGTGAACAATCTTTACATGTCTTTTCTATTTTTCTCTCGGGTTTTTTGGTCTTTTTTCCCCCCTTGATCTTTAGTTCTTGTATATTAGGGAGATTTCCCTTATCTGTGGTATTTAGGCTCCCAGTTTGTCATCTATTTTTTGACTTTGGTTTCATTTTTTGCCCTGAGTTCCTTTGAATAGTATTTTCGAAAACATTGAGAACTCTACTCTAGGCCAGGCATGGTGCCTCATGCCTGTAATCCCAGCCCTTTGGGAGGCCACGTTGGGAGGATCACTTTAGCACAGGAGTTCAAGACCAGCTTGGGTAGCATGGGAAAACTCTGTCTCTACAAAATAGACAAAAATTAGCCAAGTGTGGTGGCACACACCTGTAGTCCCAGCTACTCAGGAGTCTGAGGCAGGAGGATCACTTGAGCCCACGAGGCAGAGGTTGCAGTGAGTCAAGATCATGCCACTGTACTCCAACTTGGGCCACAGAGCCAGACCCTGTCTCAAAAAAAAGTATGATAAACCAGAATCCAGTTGTGAAGTTAACCATCACCAACTTTCCTCATACGATCCTTGATTTTTAAATATTCATGAGTTGAGTTGATATTTTAAAATTCTTCTTCTACCAATTCTTTGACCTTTTAGTCTTCAGCCAGCCCCTTGCTTGGTTAAGGTTTTTTACCTGGAGAAGCGATTCAGTTTTCTTTACTGAACTGTCTGTGTCCTTAATGTCCTCACCTTTTTGGATTGCTTCCATTTTCCATTGAACTAGTTAATACAATTACTAAGATGTACTTTTGAGAACCCCTGGGTTCGGGCATGATTCTCCTTCATCCCATTGCACAGCAACAATTCAATAGCAGGAAAAATCAACCCAGCCGGAACAGTAATTTGTTTATCTGTTGATTCCGAAGCTTGAAGAGCCCAAAGTGGCTAGTCTCAGTTAAGTGACAGTCTCAACTTTCATAGTAACGGAACCATTGTTGTATTTCTTGGAGGAGTCATTCCTCTCTTAGAACGAAGACATTTAAACCAACAGACCCAAAGGTTACAGGGAAAGGAAGCAAAAATTCTTCAAATACATTCTAAACTGTAACTATGAGAGGCCACTCTCAACCCCTTCCCCCGCCTGGTTCCTAGAACGTGTATTTTGCCTGTAAGAGAAACAGCCTTGTATGTCACTTGATGATTCAAAGCATAAGCAAATCCCAGCTAATGACATAAGTGGGTCCTATCATTCCATGATTCTTTCAGGCCAGCTCCCTCTGGGATGAAGGAATACCAGTAGGACCAGTGCATTCTGTGAACTTTGAGCTGATGGCCACATTTCTGCTGTGAACTTAGTTTCTTGCTCCAAAGCTATGTTGTGAGCAATACTACAACCTCCTCTGGGTTTGTTTTATTTTTCTGAATTGGAAGCTTCAAGTCTTTCCTCAATTCTAGACATTTCTCAAAAATAATCTCTTCAAATATATACCTTGCCTCACTTTTTTCCTGTTCTCTCATTCTAGAATTCATTAACTCGATTTTAAATATTGTCATTTCATGTTTCTTTCAAATTTTCATCTCTACCTCTCTATCTTTCGTTATGGTTAATTTCTTCAGCTCTGTTTTCCACTTGACTAGTGAGATTTTCATATGTTGAACTTGCTTTTGTCCTGTTCACTGAATCTTTCACTTCAACTATATAATTTTTCTTCCTAAACATTCTTTTTGACTTTTCATAAGGTCTTATGGTTTCTTCCTTACATATAGTTGTATACTTTAAATTCTTATTTTCTTCTGTGAAAAAGTTTGGGAGTGTTGTAGTCTTCTTATCGTGTTTGTTGTGTTTTGCTTGTAGTGGACAGCTTCCTTGCATACTTTGTAATTTTGATGGTGAATTTATTTTCAGTGTGCTTGGGTTTGTGTCCATGTGTATAAAATGTCACGTGGGTTGAGAAACATGTCAAGAGTTTTTCATTTCCTCCTATTGTGTGACTCGTTTTCTCAGCAGCCTGGGATGAATATATATGTTAATCTTTCTTGCCTTTCTATCCTTGCAGCACATTCTAGTACAAATTTAAATGCAAGAATAAAAAAATTAGTAGATTATATCTACTATTTTCCCTCCATTCAGAACTCTGAACATGAGCATGCTTTCTTACAATCTTCACAAAGCAAAATGTAACTCTACTATTGTTAGCATCCTATGAATAATAGGAGTTTCAAGGAGAATAGAGGAATGGAGGAAAGGAAATAAAGATAATTGCAAGACAAAAATCACAGAACTAAAGGATGTAATTTTTTCAAATTGAAATGGACCTTGATTGTCCAGTAGCATGAATAAAACGAAATCCACATGAAGACACATAATCATGAAGTTTCAGAACACAGTAAACAAAAAAGTCTTGCAAGTTTCCACAGAGGAAATGAAGGGGAGTTCTTTACAAAAGATCAAGGAGAAGGCTATCAGATTTCTCAAAAACAATCATGAAATTTAGAATATAATGGAGGAAAACCTTTAAAATTCTAAGAGAAAATTATTTGCAACCCTAGGATTATAAAGATAAATGCCAACCTAGCATTTTGAAAGTAAATGTAGAATAAATACTGTAAGTCTCCCAAATTTTGCTTCCCCTGGATAATTTCTTAGGAAGGTACTTGATAATTTTAGTTCTCTAATTTTCTTGTCTCTTCTGTTTGTATTTCTCCTTTACTTTATGAAGGATTCCCTCCATTTTACCTTTCAAACTTTTTATAGGACTTTTTCACTTTCACTAGCATTATTTTTAACTTTCAAGAGATTTTGTTTTATCTTTCAATTTAAAAAAAAATTACCATCTTGTTCTTGTTTTATGGATTCAATATCTTCTCTAAGGATACTAATGATGGTGGAGTAAAGGTTGATTTTTTTTTCTCACTGCATAGTTTGCTTCCATCAAATTGCCATCTATTTTGTTTGTATTGGGCTTCATCTCTTGTGTATATATATAAAAATATATTTTTTCCTCAGATATCTGGCGACCATTGGCTCTCTGTTCATAATTTACAGTAAGATTCCATAAAACTGATTGGAGACTCTGTGGATTCGGATTATAGAATGCTGAGTTTTGGAGTACAACTCTCCATCAACAATGATGAAAAATGCTGACAAATACAAAATAACGTGTAAAACACTGGAGAGATTAAAAGCCAGTAGAGAAATTTCAGGCTTATATTTGGATGAAAGCTTGTAACGGAGGGGTTAGTGAACTATGCAATGGCAGAGCACCAAAGCTGCTTGTCCACTAAAGGCGTTTGTCAGTGCCACGTACTTGAACTTAAGAAACTTTAGAGGAAAAAGTGTCAGAAGTTAAGACTCATAAGCTCCATAAGGTAGTCAGACTTAAAGGAGATCCTGTCCATATTGAACTGGGACCCAAAGTGACTCAACGCCCACTGTATGGAGAAATGGCTCAGGGATATCTTGGTGCTGAAAAGTGCAGTAAATTATTAATAAAAGGAGAGACCCAAAAAAGACCCTATAACACTAATACCTAAAGACCAGACCTTATGTAAATTTGCAATCTAGACAGGCAAAGCCTGGGTTGACCAAGGAAGCTCAATCTCTGAACTGATTTAAGGTGCTTCTCAACTAGTTAAACTTTCACATCTCTAGAAGAAACCAATGAAAAGCCTCACCGGAGAAGAATACACCTAACCTTGGCTTCTGGAAAAGCCCGCAAGTCATTTTTCCAGACTCGCAAATGATGGGTCAGTGGTAATTAGAAACTTAAGAAGAAAAACAGTATGAGTGAGTACAAAGAAAACAACAGACAATGGAAACAAACTTACTCAAATTTCAAAAACTGGAAGTAATATATGTGTATGTTAAAAAATTAAGTTCACTAAATAAATGACAGGCTTTTTGAACTACAGAGAATAATAATAAAAGTGACCTTAGAAAAAGAATCATACAGATTCTAGACATGAAAAATACAATAATAGAAATAAAAAGTGCAGTGGATATCCTTGGCAGCAGGTTAGTCATAGGAGAAGGGAAAATAGTAGACTCCAGATAGAAGGGATTATCCATCATGCAGCGCAGAGAGAGAAACACATGAAAAATGTAGTAAACAAGACCTAGGGAAGATATAGTGCTAAGGTCTGCTGTACGTTTGATCTAAGACCCATAAGAATAGAAAAATAAGAATATGCAGAGGTCAGGTTTGAATATATCATTGTTGAAAATTTCCCCAAACTTATAAAAGCACCAGTTCATAGATTCTAAGGTCCAGCGCCCCCTAAGCATGATAAAAAAAATAATTCTGTAACTGAAATACAATTGTGAATTTACAGAAGACTGAAGAAAAAGCAACCAGAGTAAAAGACCAGATTACCTTCAAAAGAATGACAGTTAGATTCACGGATGATTTCTCATTAACCTCCCTGGGTGTCAGAAACAATGGAATGGTGTTTTCAGTTGGTGAAAGAAAATAATGACTGAGGAACTGCTCTCTGCTGGAGAAGACTAAGGAGACATGAACTCTATATGCCATGAGAATTTATAGATTGGATCCTGAGCCAATTGGTAAATTTCACCTAAGTGTGTAGTGTAGCTAATGGTATTGCATATCAGTGTTAATGTCTTGGTTTTGATCATTGTACTATGATTATAAAAGATGTTCACATTTGGAGAAACTGGGTGAAGGGCATATGGGAAATCTTTGTACTATTTTTGCAACTTTTTTTCATGTCTGAAATTATTTCAAAATTAAAAATTAAACTTCTACCATAGAATAGTATACTCTGCAAAAGTATCTATCAAGAATGAGGTTGTAGGCCGGGCGCGGTGGCTCAAGCCTGTAATCCCAGCACTTTGGGAGTCCGAGACGGGTGGATCACGAGGTCAGGAGATCGAGACCATCCTGGCTAACATGGTGAAACCCCGTCTCTACTAAAAATATGAAAAAATACTAGCCGGGCGAGGTGGCGGGCGCCTGTAGTCCCAGCTACTCGGGAGGCTGAGGCAGGAGAATGGCCTGAACCCGGGAGGCGGAGCTTGCAGTGAGCCGAGATCGCGCCACTGCACTCCAGCCTGGGCGACAGAGCGAGACTCCGTCTCAAAAAAAAAAAAAAAAAAAGGAAATGGAAAAGAAAGAAAATGGACAACTAGCATTCCAAGCTGTGCAGAGGCTCCTGGGATCTGGCGATTACTACTTTCTACATTTTGTTCCTCCATGCTTAGGCATGGTACCTGCTTTCTGCTCTTACTAAATTTTGGACTGCCACCTTCCAAACACTTTTATAAGTCATTTCCAGTATCAAGCCCCTCTTTTTTCCAAAATGTACTTCAGCATACATAGCTGATAGCTTGAGTGGGGGGTCCCAGGAAACAGACTTGTGATTATGGGATCTGTTGTTTACTTCTTTGAGCCTGAATGTAGTGAAGACCTAATTGCTGGTGAAAATAGTTATTGTTAATCTATGGAGAGCAGTGGCATCATGAATACTTATTATCCCTTTTGCCCGCCTGGAATAAAGTACCTACTGAAGAAAGATTTTAGGAAAAGAAGTTGCACTGCACTTCACTGGTACTATAGTCAGGATGACTTAAAGACTGTGGAGTGGAAGCACTGTTTGTGACTATGCTGGAGAGATCAAAGGAAAACAATTACAAACTTAGTGTTCTGAACACTTAGTGTTCTCTGCTCAAAAAACAATCGGGGAAGCAGAAAACTTCTAAAGTAGCCCTAAAAGGATTATTTCTTGTGGTTGTGGCTAGAATTCCATGAAAGTTGAATCCAGAGCTCCATCAAGTCTCTAACATAAACGATATGGTATTGATAGGGAAAGAACAAGTTTAAAAGAGGAATATTTGTGTGAAATTGGACAAACTGACCACCTTGAATTCCCAGATATCCTCCAGCCTTCCTTACAAAAGAAAGCAGTTCCACCTCCCCTATCTGAAGACACTTGCTTTCTTTCCCTTGACTGAAGATTCTCTAGTAATGTCACCAGAAGCAATTGACCTCACAAGGGATACTCTTATTCTTCTCCAGGCCCACCTCTACCACCCTTCATTGCCTCCAGATGAATAACTACAGTCATATTTCTCATACCATGTGAAGACTACTTCAGGAAGAGATAGTTTATATATCCTGGGGAATATGTGCAAGAAATAAGTCTAAAGATATTGGAGCCAGGAAGTGTAATACAATTCTGCATCAGACTGAATTTATCAATAAAGATTGTGGGTTTAATGTTGTAGCCTGACAGCTAAGACTGACTCTAACAATTTGCTTGCTTGCTTGACTGAAACCTAGACTAACTTGTCTCATTAAATGAGATTGAGATGTCATGACTTCCTGGTGTGTTGAAGAGGAGGCAACACAAAGACTTAAAGATATTAAAATGTTGGAATGTTTTATCATGGCTGTCAAATCCCCACAACCACCCCAACTCCAAGGTAGTACTCAATCACATACCCCAGAGGACACTCCATTTACTAATGCACTAAAAAATACTTTAGTGGGTGGGTGTGATGACTCACTCCTGTAATCCCAGCACTTTGGGAGACCAAGGCAGGTGGATCACAAGGTCAGGAGTTCCAGACTGTCCTGGCCAACATGGTGAAACCTTGTCTCTACTAAAAATACAAAAAATTAGCTGGGCATGGTGGCACATGCCTGTAATCCCAGCTACTTGGGAGACTGAGGCAGGAGAATTGCTTGAACTGGGACCCAGGAGGCAGAGGTTGCAGTGAGCTGAGGTCGCACCACTGCACTCCAGCCTGGACTATAGAGCGAGACTCCGTCTCAAAAAAAAAAATGCTTTAATGAGAGGAGCATTTCATCCTTGAAAAACTCTGTGGTGGCTCAGAACCCAGGAAGGATGGTGAGAGATGCCAGCCTTGAAATGGGCTCTTTAGTTTCGCTGAGAATGATAAGATCTCAGAGGGACAAACTTAACCTCCAAAGACAAGGTGGGAACAGTCATTATAATTAGTATAGGCAAAGTGGAAATCAGAGTTTTTTTTTACTTCAGTCAATTATTTTTTTCTATATCAATTTGCAAGGACGAAAAGAAGCATTTTGCTTTTACGTGGTAGAACCAGCAGTACACCTTCACAATTTTGCCTTCAGACTATGTCAGCATTCCCAAAATCTAGTCTTCCCAGATCTGAATCATTTTGTCATCCCACAGAACATTACTTTGGTTCACTGCATTGATGACATTATGCTAAATTGGCCTGGTGAACAGTAAATGGCAAATTCCTTCACCGATCTACTAAGACCATATGTGCCAAAATCCCATCATAGAAGTAACGTTTCTAAATTACAATACTGTAGAGAATTTAAGGTTATTCCCTTCAAAGTGAAAGATGAGTTATTGCACCTTTGGAATATACCAATTAGAAAGTGACATAGCACTTGTGGACTTTGGATTTTTCGGTGTTAGAGACCCCATTTGACTATGCTACTCTGACCCATTTACCAAGTGGCATTTATCAGTAGGAAGATCCCTAGAATTTTGGAGCAAAGGCACTCCCTCTTCTGCAGATAATTCTTTTGAGAAATAACACCTGGTTTGCAACAGAGTTGTCTAACATGAAGTGGGTATTAACTGATGCATCAACACCCAACATTTGGAATATGAAGAATCCATCACCAAATGGAAATGGTATATATAGAGATCAGGTTTGAATCAGTCATGAAGGCATGAGTAAGTTGCATGAGAAGGTGACTCAGGTTCTCTTGACACCAGTTCTTGCTGCACTGCTGTCTCGCCTTTAATTTACACTTTTGCCCTCATAGAAAATTCTTTATGATAAGTTGACAGAGAAAGAAAAATAACGGGCTCATTTACAGATTGTCCTTTATGATATGCTGTCCTCAGCAAGAAGTGGACCAATGTTGTATTATACTATCAAGAGTGTTACTGAAAGACCATAAAAGTAGATCCTCCCAATGGGCAGAACGTCAAGATGTACATCTGGTTTTCTGCCTCATCTGGATAAAAAACTCGAGGTACAGATCCATACTAACACTTGGGAGTGGCTAATGATTAGACCATATGTTCAGATACTTCATAAATATTATAAGATTGTTTGAGACCAGCCTGGCCAACATGGACATACTCCATCTCTACTAAAAGTACAAACATTAGTTGAGCATGGTGGTGTGTGCCTGTAGTCCCAGCTACTCGGGAGGCTGAGGCAGGAGAATTGCTTCAACTCAGGAGGCAGAGGTTGCAGTCAACCGAGATCACGCCACTGTACTCCAGCCTGGGTGACAGAGCAAGACCCTGTCTCAAACAAAATCTCCAGAAAGAAATATTATAAGATTGGCAACAAAGAGTTACAGGAAAGAGATATGTGGGTGTGCCTCTTGAAATGGACAAAATATGTAGATATCTGTGTCCCATTTATTTTTCCTGTAAAAGAGATAAAGGTGGCTCTCAGTCATCAGGTGGACAAGATTATTTATTTTGGGAATGGCAGCCTCCCTGGCATGTACTTATATAAAAAGTATATAGGTACCCTATACATATATAAGTTACACATACATACAGACTCCTATCTAATATACATGATATATAATAATTATATATAAGCACCATAAAGTTATATATAAGGTAACCATGGAGACAGGAATGGAGACCATTTGTGGATTTGATAAGGTGGATTCCTCTTACCAAGGATGATACACCTGTTGTCGCTGCAGAATACCCAGTTTGCCAACAGCAGAGACCAACCCCAAAAGTCCACCATTCCCTAGTGGAACCAGGCTGCTATCTGGAAACAGGTTGAAGTGAATTATGTTGGATGGTTTTCATTCTGGAAGGATAAATTATTTGTTCTACTAGATTAGAATATATCTATTCCTGTGTGTGTGTGTGTGTGTGTGATTAGTCTTCTATCCCCACATTGTTTCTGCCAGAACCACCAAGTCCATGAAATTCACTGGTCATATATATATGCATATGTATGGATGCACACACCCCATCACACAGAAGTAACCAGGCTGACAGAATATGGTATGGTCTAATTACGTTTCAATTACAACACAAACTTGGAGACCAGCCCAGGATGTTTGGTGCTCTCTCAGAGCTATTGTTTGGACTTGGAATCAGTGACCAGTATGTGATTCTGTCATAGAAGACAGGATAGTGAAAAAAGCACACTTTAAAAAATGTAAATACAAGCCATCAAGGTACAAAAGACCAGTATTTAGAATGTTTAATAAAGTACACTTTGATGAAAAAAGGTAAATATATCAAATGGCAGAAAATTTAAACAGGCAAAAGAGGAAATCCAAACGGTCAAAAAAACATGAGCATGTGTTCAACTACATTAGTAATCAGAGAAATGCAAATCTAAACCACAATAAGGTATTACTATACATTCATCAAACTGGAAGTTAAAAAAATCTGACAGTGCAAATGTTGAACAGAATGTAGAGTAACAAGATCTCCTATACAAGGAAGTGAAATTTATACAACCACTTTGACAAGCAGTTTGTCAATCTCTAGTCAAGTTAAAGTTATATTTTCCAGTCTTTTAATTTTAAACTTTTGATGTTTTTATCATTCAGATATGTCTCTTGTAAACAGCATAGCATGTTTTTTTTTTTTTTTTAAAGTCTAGTCTCATAACCTTTGTTTTTTGACTTTCATAGTTTTCGTTGAGTAGTCAATTGGTATTCTTTTATTGCCTCTTTTTTTCTTTGCTTTTTTCTTTTTCTTTTTTTTTTTATGTGTGTGTGTGAGAGACGGGGTCTCACTGTGTCACCCAGGCTGGAGTTCAGTGGTGCAATCTCAGCTCTCTGCAACCTCTGCCTCCCGGGCTCAAGTGATTCTTGTGTCTCAGCCTCCCCAGTAGCTGGGACCACAGGCATGTGCCACCATGCCCAGCTAATATATATATATATTTTTTTTTTTGGTAGAGACAGAGTTTCACATGTTGCCCAGTCTGGTCTTGAACTCAACTCAAACTATCTACCCGCCTTGGCCTTCCAAAGTGCTGGGATCACAGGCCTGACCCCCAGCACCCAGACTTATTGCTCCTTTGATAGTAATCTGTTTTGTTACCCCACATAGTAATCTGTTCTCTCCTCTTTTCAGCAGTTTTATTGTGATGTTTAATTTGAGACTGCTTTTCATTTATTTTACTTAGAGTTTATAGGGGTCCTTGAATAGTGGTGGTGTCATTTATTTCATCTGTAATGGAAAATTCTTAGCAAATATTTATTCAAATAATGCTTCTCACCCCCTTCTCTTGCTTCTTCAAAGATTCCAATTCCATGTATATTAGACTTTCTTTCTCTGCCCCCTCGTCTCTTACCCTCTTCTATTTTTCCTTTCTTTTGACTTTAAAACTTCATTCTAGATATTTTCTTCTGCATTTTCTTCCAGTTTATTAGTGTTATCTTCAGCTGAGTCTGAGCTGCTGTTAGACCTAACCATTTAGTTCTTAATTTCAGCTATTTTATTTTTCATTTATGGAAATTATTTTTGTTTTTTAAACAGCCTAGTTTCTGTGAAAATTCTCAATTTTGTCTTTCTTCTTTTTGAATATATTAAGCGTATCTATTTTAAAGTCTCTATTGGTAATTTCATTGTCTAGACGTCTGTGTAACTGTATCAAGCATACATTGTGTTTCATTCAAGTTTTCTTCATGTTATTTTGTCTCTTTGTATGTTTGATTATGTTTTAATTGAGTATTAAACATTGTATATAAAAAGTTACTGAGATAATTAAGACATAGAAAAATGTTATTATCTTCCAGATAAGATTTATATTTGTTTCTGGTATGTGTCTAGTCAAAGCAGCAATGCTTTAAACAAAATTTTATTTTTAAATTTGTGGGTACATGGTAGGTATATATAGTTATGGGTTACATGAGATATTTTGATACAGGGATGCAATAAATATTAATCACATCCGGTTAAATGGGGGTGTCTGTCACCTCAAGCATTTCTCCTTGTGTTACAAATGATTCAAGTATATTCTTTTCATTATTTTAAAATATAAAATTAAATTGTTTTTTACTATAATCACACTGTTGTGCTAGCAAACACTAGGTCTTATTCTCTCTTTTTCTGTACCCATTAGCTATCTCTACTTCCCCACTACCACTGCCCGACTGCCCTTCTCGGTCTCTGGAAATCATCATTTTATTCTCTATCAGTTCAATTGTTTTCAGTTTTAGCTCCCACAAATAAGTGAGAACAGGCAGTTTGTGTCTCTGCACCTGTTTTACTTAACATGGCGACCTCCAGCTCCGTCTATGTTGTTGCAAATGACAGGATCTCATTCTTTTTGATGGCTGAATAGTGCTCCATTGTGCACATGTCTTTAACACATTTTCTTTATCCATTTGCCTGTTGATGGCACTTCGGTTGCTTCCAAAGCTTGGCTATTGTGAATAGTGCTGCAATCGACATGGGAGTGCAGATATCTCTTCAATAGAGTGATTTCATTTTGGGGGGCTATATATACCCAGTAGTGGGATTGGTGGATCATATGGTAGCTCTGCTTTTAGTTTCTTGAGGAACCTTCAAACTATTCTACATAGTGGTTATATTAATGTATATTTCCACCAACTGTATGAGAATACCCTTTTCTCCACATCCTTGTCAGCATTTATTATTGTCTGTCTTTTGGATAAAAGCCGTTTTAACTGGGGTAAAATGATAGCTCATTGTGGTTTTGATTTGCATTTCTCTGAAGATCAGTAATGTTGAGTGCCTTTTCATTTACCTATTTGCCATTTGTATATCTTCCTTTGAGAAATGTCTATTCAGATCTTTTTGCCCATTTTTTACTTGGATTATTAAATTTTTTTCCTATAGAGTTGTTTGAGCTTCTTATATATTCTGATTATTATTCCTTTGTCAGATGGGTCGTTTGCAAATATTTTCTCCCATTTTCTCTTCACTTAGTTGATTTTTTCTTTTGCTGTGCAAAAGCTTTTAACTTGATGCCATCCCATTTGTCCGGTTTTGCTTTGGTTGCCTATGCTGGTAGAGTGTTCCTCAAGAAATCTTAGTCCAGTCCAATGTCCTGGAGACTTTCCCCAATATTTTCTTGTAGAAGTTCATAGTTTGAAGTCTGAGGTTTAAGTGTTTAATCCATTTTGATTTGATTTTTGTAAATGGCAAGAGAAAGAGGTCTAGTTTCATTCTTCTGCATATGGATATCCAGTTTTCCCAGCACTATTTATTGAAGAGATGGTCCTTTCCCCAATATGTGCTCTTGGCACCTTTGTCAAAATGAGTTCACTACAAATGTATGGATTTATTTCTATATTTTCTATTATTTTCTACTGTTCTATGTGTCTGTTTTTATGCCAGTGCTGTGCTGTTTGGTTACTATAGCTCTGTAGGATAATTTGAAGTCAGGTGAATGTGATTCCTCCAGTTTTGTTCTTTTTGCTTAGGATAGCTTTGGCAATTCTAGGCCTTCTGTAGTTCCTTATAAATTTTAGTATTTTTTCTTCTATTTCTGTGAAGAATGTCATTGGTATTTTGATAGGGATTGCATTAAATCTACAGATTGTCTTGAGTAGTATGGACATTTTCACAATATTGATTATTCCAATCCATGAATACGAAATATCTTTCCACTTTTTTTGTTTCCTCTTCAATTTCTTGCATCATCGTTTATAGATTTCATTGCGGAGATCTTTAACTTCCTGGGTTAAGTTAATTTCTAGGTATTTAATTTTGTGTATGACTATTGTAAATGGAATGTTTTCTTGATATCTTTTTCAGATTGTTCACTGTTGGCATATAGAAATGCTACTTTTGTTTTTTGAGACGGAGTCTCGTTCTGTTGCCCAGGCTGGAGTGCAGTGGCATGATCTCGGCTCACTGCAAGCTCCACCTCCCGGGTTCACGCCATTCTCCTGCCTCAGCCTCCCGAGTCGCTGGGACTACAGGAGCCCGCCACCACGCCCGGCTAATTTTTTGTATTTTTAGTAGAGACGGGGTTTCACTGAATTAGCCAGGATGGTCTCAATCTCCTGACCTTGTGATCCACCCGCTTTGGCCTCCCAAAGTGCTGGGATTACAGGCGTGAGCCACCGTGCCTGGCCAACTAATTTTTGTTGTTGGTTTTGTATCCTGAAACTTCCCTGAATTTGTTTATCAGTTCTAATGGTTTTTTGGTGGAGTCTTTAGGTTTTTCCAAATATAATAAGATCATGTCATCTGCAAACAAGAATAAATTGACTTCTTCCTTTCCAATTTGGATACCCTTTATTTCTTTCTCTTGTCTGATTGCTCTAGCTAGGACTTCCAGTACTATGTTGAATAATAGTGGTGAAAGTGGGCATCCTTGTCGTGTTCCAGATCTTAGAGGAAAGGCTTTCAGTTTTTCCTCATTCGTTAGGATACTAGCTATGGGTCTGTCATATATGGCTTTTATTATGTCAAGGTATATTTCTTCTATAGCCATTTTTTAGGGTTTTTATCATGAAGGGATGTTGAATTTTATTAGATTCCTTTTTAGCATCAATTGAAATAATCATATGGTTTTTGTGCTTCATTCTGTTGATATGATGAATCACATTGATTGATTTGCATGTGTTGAACCAGCCTTGCATCCCAGGAATAAATCTCACTTGTTAATGATGAATGATCTTTTTAATGTATTGTTGAATTTGGTTTGCTAGTATTTTGCTGAGGATTTTTGCATCAATATTCATCAGTGATATTGACCTGTAGTTTTCTTTTTTTGATGTGTCTTTGTCTGGTTTCAGTATGAGGATAATATTGGCCTCCTAGAATGAATTTGGAAGTATTCCCTCCTCCACTTTTTTGGATCAGCTTGAGTAAGATTGATATTAGTTCTTGAAATGTTCAGTAAAATTGAGCAATTCAGCCATTAGGTCCTGGGCTTTTGTTTGTGGGACACCTTTATTTCTTTTTTTTTTTTTTTTGAGACAGAGTCTCGCTCTGTCGCCCGGGCTGGAGTGCAGTGGCAGGATCTCAGCTCACTGCAAGCTCCGCCTCCCAGGTTTGCGCCATTCTGCTGCCTCAGCCTCCTGAGTAGCTGGGACTACAGGCGCCCACCACCTCGCCCGGCTAGTTTTTTGTATTTTTTTAGTAGAGACGGGGTTTCACCGTGTTAGCCAGGATGGTCTCGATCTCCTGACCTCGTGATCCGCCCGTCTCGGCCTCCCAAAGTGCTGGGATTACAGGCTTGAGCCACTGCGCCTGGCCTTTTTTGTGTTTTAAAGTAGAGACGGCGTTTCACCGGTTTAGCCAGGCTGGTCTCAATTTCCTGACCTCGTGATCCACCCGCCTCATCCCACCCAAAGTGCTGGGATGACAGGCGTGAGCCACCGCGCCCGGCCTGTGGGAGACTTTTTATTACAGCTTCAATGTCATTACTTGTTACTGGTCTGTTCAGGTTTTGGATTTCTTCATAGTTTAATCTTGGTAGGTTGTATGTGGCTAGGAATTTATTCATTTCTTCTAGATTTTCCAATTTATTTGCATATAGTTTCTTATAGTAGCCACCAATTATCCTTTGAATTTCTGGGGTATTGGTTGTAATGTCTCTGTTTTCATGTCTGATTTTATTTATTTGGGTCTTCTTTTTTGCTTTAATCTGGCTAAAGGTTTGTCATTTTGTTTATCTTTTCAAATAACCCAGCGTTTTTGTTTCACTGATCTTTTGTATTGTTTTCTTTATTTCAGTTTCATTTATTTCTGCTCTAATCTTTATTTCTTTTTTTCCTACTAATTTTGGCTTTAGTTTGCTCTTGCTTTTCAAGTCATTGAAGATACATTGTTATGTTGTTTATTTGAAGTTTTTCTTCTTTTTTGACATAAGCAGAGCTATGAATTTCCCTCTTAGTACTGCTTTCACTGCATCCCATAGGTTTTAGTATGTTGTGTTTCCATTTTCATTTGTTTCAAGAAATTTTTCGATTTCCTTCTTAGTTTCTTCATTGACCCACTGATCATTCAGGACCATATCATTTAATTTCCATGTGTTTGTGTAGTTTCCAAAATTCCTCTTATTATTGAGTTCTAGTTTATTCTATTGTGGTCAAAGAAGACACTTCATATTCTTTCAGCTTTTTTGAATGTTTTAAGACTGGCTTGGTAACCTAACATATGATCTGTCTTTAAGAATGATCCATGTGCTGAGAAAAAGAATGTGTGTCCTACAGCCATTGGATGAAATAGTCTTAAAATATCTGTGAGGTTCATTTGGTCTATAGTGCAGATTAAGTCTGATATTTCTTTGTTGATTTTCTGTCAGGAAGATCTGTCCAATGCTGAAAGTGGGGTATTGAAGTCTCCATCTATTATTGTATTAGGGCCTCTCTCTCTCCCTGTAGCTGTAGTGATATTTGCTCTATTTATCTGTGTTATCCAATGTTGGGTGCATGTAATATTTACAATCATTCTCTTGCCAAAATGATCCTTTAATCATTATATAGTGACCTTCTTTATTTCTCTTTATAGTTTTTGACTTGAAATCTGTTTTGTCTGATGTAAGTATAGCTACTCATGCCCCGTTTTGGTTTCCATTGGCTCAGAATATCTTTATCCATCCCTGTATTTTCAGTCTGTATGTGTCTTTATCGGTGAAGTGTGTTTCTGGTAGGCAACAGAACGTTGGGTCTTTTTGTAAATCTATTTAACTACTCTGTCTTTTTTTTTTTAATCAACTTTTATTTTAAGTTCTGAGGTACATGTGCCGTATGTGCATGTTTGTTACATAGGTAAACGTGTGCCATGGTGATTTACTGCACAGATCAACCCATCACCTAGGTATTAAGCTCAGCATTCATTAGCTATTCTTCCTGATGCTCTCCCTCCCCCATGTCCCCCAACAGGTTCCAGTGTGTGTTTTTCTCCCCCACCGTGTGTCCATGTGTTCTCTTTGTTCAGCTCCCACTTATAAGTGAGAATATGCAACGTTTGCTTTTCTATTCCTGTGTTAGTTTGCTGAGGGATAATGGCTTCTAGCGCCACCCATGGCCCTGCAAAGGACATGATCTCATTCCTTTTTATCCATGACACATATGTACCATATTTTCTTTGTTCTATCATTGATGAGCATTTGGGTTGATTCCATGTCTTTACTATTGTGAATAGTGCTGCAATGAACATATGTGTGCACATATCTTTATGATAGAATGGTTTCTATTGCTTTGGACATATACCCAGTAATGGGATTGCTGGGTCAAATGGTATTTCTGCTTCTAGATCTCTGAGGAGTTGCCACACTGTTTTCCACAGTGGTTAAACTAATTTACATTGCCATCAACAGTGTAAAAGTGTTCCTTTTTCTTCACATGCTTGCCAGCATCTGTTGTGTCTTGACTTTTTAATACTTGCCATTCTGACTGACATGAAATGGTATGTTATTGTTGTTTTGATTTGCATTTCTCTAATGATCACTGATGCTGAGCTTTTTTTCATGTATTTGTTGGCTGCATGAATGTCTTCTTTTGAGAAGTGTCTGTTCATATCCTTTGCCCACTTTTTAATGGGGTTGTTTGGTTTTTTCTTGTAAATTTGTTTAAGTTCCTTTTAGACTCTGAAGTTCCTTGTAGATCTTTGTCAGATGGCTAGATTGCAAAAATTTTCTCCCATTCTGTAAGTTGTCCATTCACTCTGATGATAGTTTCTTTTCCTGTGCAGAAGCTCTTTAGTTTAATTAGATCCCATTTGTCAATTTTTGCTTTTGTTGCAGTTGCTTTTGGTGTTTTTGTCATAAAATCTTTGCCTGTGCCTATCTCCTGAATGATATTGCCTAGATATTCTTCTAGGATTTTTATTGTTTGGGGTTTTACATTTAGGTCTTCAATACATCTTGAGTTAGTTTTTGTCAGGTTTATCAAAGATCAGATGGTTGTAGGTATATGGTCTTATTTCTGAATTCTCTATTCTGTTTCATTGGTCTATGTGTCTGTTTTTGTACTAGTACCATGTTGTTTTGATTACTGTAGCCTTGTAGTATAGTTTGAAGTTGGGTAGTGTGATGCCTCTAGCTTTGTTCTTTTTGCTTAGGATTGTCTTGGCTATACAGGCTCATTTTTAGTTCCATATGAATGTTAACATAGTTTTCTAATTCTATGAAGAATGTCAATGGTAGTTTAATGGGAATAGACTTGAACCTGTAAATTACTTTGGGCAGTATGGCCATTTTCATGATATCAATTCTTCCTATCCATGAGCATGGAATGTTTTTCCATTTGTGTAGTTTCTGATTTCCGTGAGCAGTGGTTTGTAGTTCTTCTTAAAGAGGTCCTTCACTCCCCTTGTTGTATTACTAGGCATTTTATTCTTTTTGTAGCAATTGTGAATGGAAGTTCATTCATGATTTGGCTCTCTGCATGCCTGTTGTTGGTGTATAGGAGTGCTAGTAATTTAAGCACATTGATTTTGTATCCTGAGAATTTGCTGAAGTTGCTTATCAGCTTAAGAAGCTTTTAGGCTGAGACAATGGGGTTTTCTAGATATAGGATCATGCCATCTGCAAACAAAGACTATTTGACTTCCTCTCTTCCTACTTGAGTACCTTTTTTTTTTTCTCTTGTCTGATTGCCCTGGCCAGAACTTCCAATACTATGTTGAATAGGAGTAGTGAGAGAGGACATCCTTGTCTTGTGCCAGTTTTCAAGGAAAATGCTTCCAGCTTTTGCCCATTCAGCGTGACATTGGCTGTGGTTTTGTCATATATGGCTCTTACTATTTTGAAGTATGTTCCTTCAATACTTAGTTTATTGAGAGTTTTTAACACAAAGGGATGTTTACTTTTATCAAAGGCCTTGTCTCCATCTATTGAGATAACCGTGTGGTTTTTGTTTTTAGTTCTGTTTGTGTGATGAATTACATTTATTGATTTGTGTGTGTTGAATCAACCTTGCATCCCAGAGATGAAACCTACTTGATTGTGGTGGATAAACTTTTTGATGTGCTGCTGGATTTGATTTGCCAGTATTTTATTGAGGATTTTTGTATTGATGTTCATCAGGGATATTGGCCTGAAGTTTTCTTTTTTCTTTTATTTATTTATTTTATTTTTTTTTTTTTGAGACAGTTTCACTCTTGTTGCCCAGGCTGGAGTGCAGTGGCACAATCTCAGCTCACTGCAACCTCTGCCTGCTGGGTTCAAGTGATTCTCTTGCCTCAGCCTACCCAGCAGCTGGGATTACAGGCACCTGCCTCCACGCCCAGCTAATTTTTTGTATTTTTAGTAGAGATGGGATTTCACTATGTTGGCCAGGCTGATCTCGAGCTCTTGACCTCAGGCGATCCACCCACCTCAGCCTCCCAAATGTGCTGGGATTACAGGCATGAGCCACCATGCCCAGCCTGAAATTTTCTTTTTTTTTTTTTTTTTTTTGAGACAGAATCTCGCTTTGTCGCCCAGCCTGGAGTGCAGTGGCATGATCTCAGCTCACTGCAAGCTCCGCCTCCTGGATTCACACCATTTTTCTGCCTCAGCCTCCTGAGTAGCTGGGACTACAGGCGCCCGCCACCACGCCCTGCTAATTTTTTGTATTTTTAGTAGAGACAGGGTTTCACCGAGTTAGCCAGGATGGTCTCGATCTCCTGACCTTGTGATCTGCCCACCTCAGTCTCCGAAAGTGCTGGGATTACAGGCGTGAGCCACCGCGCCCGGCTGAAGTTTTCTTTTTTTTGTTGTACCTCTGCCAGGTTTTGGTAGTAGGGTGATGCTGGCCTCATAAAATGAGTTAGGGAGGAGTCCCTCCTTTTCAATTGTTTGGAATAGCTTCAGTAGAAATGGTACCAGCTCCTCTTTGTACCTCTGGTAGAATTTAGCTGTAAATCTATATGGTCCTGGGCTATTTTTGGTTGGTAGGCTATTTATTACTGCCTCAATTTGAGAACTCACTGTTGGTCTATTCAGGGATTCAATTTCTTTCTGGTTCAGTCTTCGGAGGGTATATGTGTCCAGGAATTTATCCATTTCTTCTAGATTTTCTAGTTTATGTGTATAGAGGTGTTTATAGTATTCTCTGATGGTTGTTTTTATTTCTGTGGGGTCAGTGGTGATGTCCCCCTTATCAACTCTGACTGTATCTATTTGCTTCGCTTCTGTTTTTTTCTTTATTAGTCTAGCTAGTGGTCTATTTTATTTTTTCAAAAAACCGACTCAGATTCATTGATTTTTTTTTTTTTGAAGTTTTTTTTTTTTGTGTGTGTGTGTCCCTATATCCTTCAGTTCCCCTCTGATCTTGGTTATTTCTTGTCTTCTGCCTGCTTTGGGGTTTGTTCGCTCTTGGTTCTCCAGTTCTTTTAGTTGTGATGTCGGGTTGTGTATTTGAAATCTTTCTAGCTTTTTGAGGGCATTTAGTGCCATAAATCTCCTCTTACCACTGCTTTAGCTGCATCTCAGAGATTCCGGTGTGTTGTCTCTTTGTTCTCATTAGTTTCGAAGAACTTCTTGATTTCTGCCTTAATTTCATTGTTTACCCAGGGGCCATTCAAGAGCAAGTTGTTCAATTTCCATGTATTTGTGTGGTTGTGAGAGAGTTTCTTAATCTTGAGTTCTAATTTGATTGTGCTGTGGTCTGAGAGACTGTTTATGATTTCATTTATTTTGCATTTGCCAAGGAGTGTTTTACTTCCAATTGTGTGATTGATTTTAGAGCAAGAGCCACATGGCAATGAGAAGAATGTATATTCTGTTGTTTTTGGGTGGAGAGTTCTGTAGATATCTATCAGGTCCACTTGATCCAGAGCTGAGTTCAGGTCCTGAATAGCTTTGTTAGTTTTCTGTCTCTTTGATCTGTCTAATATTGATAGTGGGGTGTTAAAGTCTCCCACTATTATTGTGTGGAAGTCTAAGTCTCTTGGGAGATCTCTAAGAACTGGCTTTATGAATTTGAGTGCTCTTGTATTAGGTGCATATATATCTATATCTATCTATATATATATCGGTATATAGATATAAATAGATAGATATAGATATATATACATATGTACCATATATATATATAGGATACTTAGCTCTTCTTGGTGAATTGAGCCCTTTAGCATAATGTAATACCCTACTTCCTTTGTTTGTTTGTTTGTTTTTTTGAGTCAGAGTCTTTGTCACCCAGGCTGGAGGGCAGTGGTGCAGTCTCATCTCACTGCAACCTTCACCTCCTAGGTTCAAGTGATTCTTGTGCCTTAGCCTCCCAAGTAGCTGGGATTACAGGTGTACACTGCCACACCCAGCTAATTCTTGTATTTTTAGTACAGATGGGCGTTTGCCATGTTGTCCAGCCTGGTCTCAAACTCCTGATCTCAAGCGACCCACTGGCCTCAGCCTCCCAAAGTGCTGGGATTATAGACGTGAGCCGCCGCGCCCAGCCTTGCCCTTTTTGATTTTTTGTTGGTTTGAAGTCTGTTTTGCCAGAACTAGAATTGCAATTCCTGCTTTTTCCTGTGTTCCATTTGCTCGGTAAAATTTCCTCCATCCCTTTATTTTGAGCCTGTGTGTATCTTTGCACATGAGATGGGTCTCTTGAATACAGCACACCAATAGGACTTGACTCTTTATCCAGCTTGCCATTCTGTGTCTTTTAATTGGGTCATTTAGCCCATTTACATTTAAGGTTAATACTGTTATATGTGAATTTGATCCTGTCATCATGATGCTAGCTGGTTATTTGGCAGACTTGTGTATGTATCTGCTTCATAGTGTCACTGGTCTGTGTACTTTAGTGTATTTTTGTAGTGGCTAATAATGGTCTTTCTTTCCATATTTAGTGCTTCCTTCAGGAACTCTTGCAGAGCACCCTGGTGGTGATGAATTCTCTCAGCATGTGCTTATCTGGAAAGGATCTTATTTCTCCTTTGGTTATGAAGCTTAGTTTGGCCAGTTATGAAATTCTGGGTCAGAAATTCTTTAAGAATGTTGAATATTGGTCCCCAATCTCTTTTAGCTTGTAGGGTTTCTGCTGAGAGGTCTGCTGTTTGTCTGATGGGCTTCCATTTGTAGGTGACCTGGCCTTTCTCTCTGGCTGCCCTTAACATTTTGTCTTTCATTTCAGCCTTGGAGAATCTGATGATTATATGTCTTAGGGTTGATCTTCTCATGGAGTATCTTACCGGGGTTCTCTGCATTTACTGAATTTGAGTGTTGGCCTGTCTTGCTAGGTTGGGGAAGTTCTCCTGGATGACATCCTGAAGTATATATTCCAACTTGGTTTCATTTTCCTCATCTCTTTCAGGTACCCCAATTAGTCATAGGTTCAGTCTTTTTACATAATCCCATATTTCTCGAAGGTTTTGTTTGTTCCTTTTTTCTCTCTCTCTCTTCTTGTTTGTTTATCTTAATTCAGCAAGATAGTTTTCAAACTCTGAGATTCTTCCCCCTGCATGGTCTATTTGGCTGTTGATACTTGTGATTGCATTGTGAAGTTCTTGTGCTGTGTTTTTGAGCTCCATCAGGTCATTTATGTTCTCCTCTAAACTGGTTATTCTGGTTATCAGCTCCTGTCATGTTTTGTCATGGTTCTTCTCTTTTTTGCATTGGGTTAGAACATACTCCTTTGGCTCAGAGAAGTTCATTATTACCTACCTTATGAAGCCAACTTCTGTCAATTTATCCATCTCAATCTCAGCCCAGTTCTGTGTCCTTGCTGGACAGATGCTGCCATCATTTGAAGGAGAAGAAACACTCTGGCTTTTGAGTTTTTAACGTCTTTGTGTTGATTATTTCTCATCTTTGTGGACTTATCTACCTTTGATCTTTGGGTTTAATGACCTTTGAATGGGGTTTTTATGTGGTCTGTGTTGTTGTTGTTTTTCTTGCTTTCTATTTGTTTTTCTTTTAATGGGCCCCTTTTTGTAGGGCTGCTGTGGTTTGCTAGAGGTCCACTCCAGACCCTAGTTGTCTTGGACCCTTCTGCACCTAGAGATATCACCAGTGAAGTCTGCAAAACAGCAAATATGACAGCCTGCTCCTTCCTCTGGGAGCACCATCCCAGGGTCCCCGACCTGATGCTGGCCTGAATGCTCCTCTAGGAGGTGTCTGGAGACCCTTATCGGGAGTTCTCACCCCGTCAGGAGGAATGGGATCACGGAGCCACTTAAAGAAGCAGTCTGGCTGCCCCTTGGCATAGCAGGTGTGCTGCGCTGGGAGGAACCCCTCTTTTCCAGATCACCTGGACTTTCCAGAGCCAGCAGGCTGAACGACAGATACAGTGGCCGCCCCTCCCTACAGTGGCTCCATCCCAGGGAGAGATAAGAGTTCTGTCCATAAAACCCTGGCTGGAGTTTCTGTAACTCCCACAGGGAGCCCCCCAGTGAGGAGGGGTGGATCGAGGTCCCACTCAAAGCAGCGGCCGGGCCACAATCTCCCGCAGCAGCTCACTGTGGGTCACAGCACCCAGTTCCTTTTGGTCTAGACCTCACAGACTCCTGGAGCTGGTGGCCAAAGTGGCCAACTCGAGCCACGTAGATGGCAGCTGCCCCTCCCCCTGGGAACTGGGTCGTCTCTGGCAAGCTCCAGTCTGCTGTCACGGGCTGGCTAGAATTCCAAGTCAGTGGGTCTTAACTCGTGAGGTGCCGTGGGAGTGGGGCCTGCAGGATGACGCTGCTTAGTGTCCTGGCTTTAGCCCCCTTCCTAGGGGAATGCGTGGAAGATCTCCTGTCTCACCGGAATTCCCGGGGTGGAGTGTGGAAGAAAATCCTGGGTCTTTGTGCATGGCCAAGCGGCTGCAAGAGTTCACACCGCTCTGTGCTTGGGCACCAAGGCCTTGGTGGGCACATGAGGAGATCTCCTGATCTGTGGGTTGCAAAGATCCATGGGAAAAGCATGGTTTCCTGGGTTGGGTCGTATGACCACTCACCACCTTTCTTGGCTGGGGTGAGGCTCACCTGGTTCCACACCACTCACAGGTGGGCTGTCGCCCCACCCTGCCTTTCCTGGCTCTCTTGGGTTGCACGGACCACCCAGGCAGTCCCGAGGCAATGGTTATTTGGTGATCTTCTCTTTCTTATTTCCTTCCTTCCTGTCTTTATTTTAGTGAAGGTGATTTTCTCTGGTGGTAGGATTTAATTTCTTGCTTTTTATTTTTTGCATATCCATTGTATGTTTTTTGATTTGAGGTTACCATTAGGCTTACAAATAATATCTATTATCCATTATTTTAAGACTGCTCACATAAACAAAGAAGCAAAAATTCCTAATAATGGTTAGGTTAGCTATACTTTAATTTCATCCCCTGTTTTTTAACTTTTTAAATTTATGTATTAAATTTATATATTTTTAACTTTTAAACGTATATATTATTGTATTGTCTGTGTCTTGAATAGTTGTAGTTTTTTTTTTTTATTAGTTCATCTTTTAGTCTTTCTACTCAAGGTAAGAGTGGTTTACACACCACAGTTACAGTGTTTAATATTCTGTGGTTTTCTGTGTACTTACTATTACCAGTGAGTTTTGTATTTTCAGATGGTTTCTTATTGCTCATTAAAATCCCTTTCTTTCTGATTGAAATACTTCCTTTAACATTCCTTGTAGGACAAGTCTAGTCTTTGTTGAAATCCCTCAGCCTTTGTTTATCTGGGAAAGTATTCTTCCTTCATGTGTGAAGGATATTTTCGATACATACACTATTCTGGGGTAAAAGTTTTTTTCCTTCAGCACTTTAAATATGCTCTTCTGGACTGTCAGGTCTCCACTGAGAAGTCAGCTGCTAGCTATATTGAAACTCCAATGTGTTATTTGTGTCTTTATTTTGCTGCTTTTAGGATCGTTTCTATATTGTTGACCTTTGGGAGTTTGATTTTTAAATTTTGAGGTAGTCTGCTTTGGGTGAAATCTGCCTGGTGTCCTGCAGCCGGCTTGTACTTAGATACTGATACCTTCTTCTGGGTTTGAAGCGTTCTTTGTTACCCCTTTGAATAAACCTTCTATCCCTATCTCCTTCTCTACCTCCTCTTTAAGGCCAATCACGGATGCATCCTTCAGTATGTCATTTGCAATTTCAGCTCCAGAATTTCCGCTTGATTCTTTTTAATTATTTCAATCTCTTTGTTCAATTTATGCGATAGAATTCCGAATTCCATTTCTGTGTTATCTTGAATTTCTCAGAGTTTCCTCAAAATGGCTGTTTTGAATTCTCTGAAAGGTCGCACGTCTCCATTTCTCCAGGATCGCTCCCCGATGGCCGATGTAGTTCATTTGGCGAGGCCGCGCTCTCCTGAATGGTTTTGATGCTTGTGGATGTCCTCTGGTGTCTGGGCATTGACGTGTTAGGTACTTGTCACAGTCTTTGCAATCCAGGCTTTTTGTGCCTGTTCTTTTGGGGAAGGCTTTTGAGGTATTTGAAAGGTCTTGGGTGTGTTATCTAAGTCCTGTTTGTATTACAAGGCACCCCAAGCCCAGTAACACTGTGGTTCTTGCAGACTCACAGAGGTACCGCCTTGGTGGTCTTGGATAAGATCTGCAAAAATTCTCTGGATACCAGGCAAAGATTCTTGTTCTCTTCCCTTACTTTCCCCCAAACAAACATAGTCTCTCTCTCTCTCTCTCTCTCTCTCTCTCTCTGTACTGAGCTGCTTGGAGCTGGGTGTAAAGTGACACAAGCTCCCCTGTGACCACTATCACTGGGGCTGCACTGGTCAGACCTGAAGCCAGCACAGTAGTGAGTTTCACCCAAGGCCTGCTATAACCACTACCTGACTATGGCCTATATTTGCTCAAGGCCCTGGGGCTCTACAGTAAGCAGGTGGTGAAGCCAGCCAGGCTTGTGTCCTTCTCTTCAGGGCATTGGGCTCCCCTAGGCCCTGGGCAGGTCCAGAGGTGCTGTCCAGGAGCCAGGTACTGGAACCAAAAACCTTAGAAATATACCTGGTTTTCTATTCTACTGCAGCTGAGCTGGCACTCAAACTGTGAGTCACAGCTCTTCCCACTCTCTCCTCCCCTTTCCACAGGCAGCCCATAGCTACCACCACCTGGGTATTACCTGGATATCGCTGCTGGTTATTCAGGACCCAGGAGCTCTTTAGCCAGCAGGTTAGATGGATCTTGACAGCACTGGGTCTTTCCTTTCAAAGCAGTGGGTTCCCTTCTGGCCCTAGGTGTGTCTGGAAATGTCATCCAGGAGGAAGGGCCTGAAATGGGGACTTGACAACTCTGACCAGTGCCCTATCCTACTTTGGCTGAGCTGGTACCCAAGATGCAAGACAAAGTTCTCTTTACTCTTCCCTCTCCTTTCCTCAAGCAGAATAGAGGAATCTCTTTTGGAGCCAAGAGCTGTGCTGCCTGGGGCTGGGGAAGGACTGGTGCAAACACTCCCTTAGCTGCATGGGCTGGTGTCTCAGTAGGTCGCATGCTCCCCAAGCCCACTGGCTCCGAGCCCAGCTCAGCACTAGGGCTTGCCTAAGAGTTACAGTCCTTGTGGCATAGACTCTGCCTTTCAGATTTATTTACGGCCCCAGAGCACTTCAGCCCCTGGTGGTGAGGCTTGCTGGAACTCAGGTTCCCACCCTGGGATGGCAGTTCCCCTCCAGGCTCATCTGAATGCTCCCTCCCTGGGTGCTCATCAGTTGAGTTCAGTCTGGTTTTGCTTTCTACTGTGACAGGGCGGTACTGAGTTCAGTGTGAAGTCTCCTAATCTCTTTGCGCTCTCTCCTGAGTGTGCAGGTTCTTGCTCTGTGCCACATGGCCACTGTTGGGCGGTGGAGGAAGGGCGGCACTGGGAATTCAGGAGTCTTCTTGAGACCTTCTTCGGGGCCTCTTTCAGTGATACACAGTTAAAACTAGGACCGTGAGTGCTCACCTGATTGTTGGTTTCATAAAGATGCTTTCTTTATGTGGATAGTTGTTGAATTTGGCGTTCCAGCTGAGAGGACCATCAGTGGAGCCTTCTAGTCAGCCGTTTTGCTCCACCCCTCCCCCAGCCTAGCAATCTTGATCACCTTAATTCCACTTCAAGAATTGAGATAATTTGTGCTGAGTTTTAGTCGACTTCCATCACCCTTACTCCTAGGGTAGAGTTCTTTCAGATCTCAGCCGCCAAATAGAGGGAATTAGTAGGCACTCATTGTTGAGCCCTAGACTCCAGTTTTTGCCTCCTGGTTTCTTGAAACTGAGAAGTGCCGCTCAGCTTTTCAGCTTCTTCAGCCTCTTTTGAAATAGACAGAGTGGTGAGAATCGATACCAAAATATTCATTGCTTTCAACAGTGTGATAAAGGATATTGACTTAATCTCCAGTCAGGAGGATTGTACTTCATTAAAAGTGGCCTCTGGGAGTGCTCTGAAGTTCATAAGAGCATCGTAATCACACTTTGGCCCTTCCAGATGACCAGATAAATCATGGGATTTTTTTAAAAAATGGTAGAATCATCTAAGAGTACTTCAGGTGCTATAGCTTGTAGGTTCCATCGGCTCTTTTCTCTGCTTTAGAACATGTGAAGACAAGTTGCTACCTGTGTGTTGTAACTAGGGGTGGGGATGCCTGCATTTTGTGAGTGAAGGTAACTTACAGCAGGGCCCCTGTGCAGGCCCCCTCATTCTGCTAGACTGAATTCAGAATCAAGACTCACCAGGAACAGAAGGAACAACAAAAATAACTACTGTAGAATAAGGGTGCAAGGTAGTTGATTTGACTCCAGTTTCCAACAGAGCCCATGAGATAGACAGAGGTGCTAGTGCCAGCGTCCTCTGCAGTCCGAGCAGTGAGGCTGGAGGTGAACAAGTTGCCACTGCAGGCTTTTCTGAAGGAAAGAGGCAGACAGTTCTCCTTCTTTCCAGCTCAATATCCCTGCCACCTTCTCCCCGGGGCTTCCTGGTCTTGACCTACCTTACCTACAGCACAGTTTCAAGGTGGCCGTCCAAATGCCCGGAGTTTTCCAGGGTATTCCCACATTGCATTTATTTTGGCTTTCGTCCATTTACATGTGAAATTCTAATATTTTGTTGTAAAAGGTACATAATGTTCGCTTTACCATTCTAACCATTTTAAAATAGCTCGGTGGCATTAGGTATATTCGCATTGTTCTCCAGCCGTCACCACCATCCATTTTTCATATGTTTTCCTCTTCCCAAACTGAGGCTATACACCGTTAAACAATGACCCCCACCCCACTGTGGCAAGCCCCGCTCCACTTTCTGTCTCTGTGAATTTGACTACTCTACGCACCTGGTATAAGTGGAATCACACATTATTTGTCTCTCTCTGTCTGGTTGATTTCACTGAGCATCATGTCTTCAGGGTTCATCCATGTGCAAACGTGCAGCATGTGTCAGAATTTCATTCCTTTCTAAGACTCAGTACCACTCTGTTGTATGTCTTATATTGGGTTTTGTTTATCCATTCATCTGCCAGTAGACAGTAGATCATTTTTACTATCATTTGGCTATGATGAATAATGTTGCTGTGAACCCTGATACACAGGTATCGATTCAAGTCCCTGCCTTCAATCCTTTGGGTTGTGTACTCAGAGGTGGAATTGCTGGATCACATGTTAATAGTGATTCTGTGTTTCCTTTTTCTGAGGAGCCGCCACACTGTTTTCTATGCCAGCTGCACCATTTTACATTCCCACTAGCAACATGCAAGGCTTCCAGTTTCTCCACATTCTTGGCAACGGTTGTAATTTTCTGCATTTTTGGAGATAGCCATCCTGATAGGTGTGAAATGGTGTCTCATTGTGGTTTTGATTGGCATTTCCGGAATGATGAATCAAACTACCTTTTGTCTTGCCAGACTTGACATCTAACCTCCTTCTTGTATCTGGAATTGGGATAAAAGTCCTGCTAGACCACATATGGATTTTGGTTAAAAAGATAAGCACCATCAAAATCCACCTGAGGGATGGCTGAATTACCCGAGTGTGTGTGTTGAGTCTTCAGGATATGTGCTAGGTGAAGGCTACGAGGCCTGGTAGGCCCCGCTCAAGGAATGTGCGTAGGGAACGTTGTAACCCCTCCCCACCTCAAGGCACAGTGAAATCCACTTCAGATACAATGGCTAGTGCCTTTTTACTATGGGGGAAAATTTGACATTCATTTCCAAGAGGTGCCATCTTTCATTTCAATGTGTTTCATGGGTCATGTGATCTCCGATTACTAAGGTGACACTTAGGACAATTTTATGGCAAATTGAGTCCCAAATTACAGCCCCTGAAGGGGTACGCATTAATAATGGCCTGTAAGAGCATCAGTAGGGGGCCTGAGCCAGGTTCCAGCGCAATCAAATGCAGTTACTAATGTAGCATTTCAGCAAGACCAAGAGGAATGTATTATTAAAGACACATGTGCTGATCTTCTCTTTTCAAGAAAGGAGTTCTCAAATTATCATAGACACCCACCGGATTGTGGAATAATGAAGACAGAATTATTTTTGCATGAACTGGGATTTCCTCGTGGCTGAGTTAAGAAGCGTGACCCACTGTGAGGGAATTGGACGACTTTTTTTTCTAAGCATCGACCACTTTGATTGTTTCATTTCTCCTTTAGGCATTTCTAGGCATTTTACTTTTCAGATGTGAGGAGTCAGTGCCTCTAGCACAAGACAATGTGAGAAAGCCTGGCTGGGTCATTAATAAGCAAAACCTGGTGGGCGGGGGGGAACAGCATCACCCATAGAATACTTTTCATTCTGAGAGATTTCATGATTTGAATGCATCTGTGCATGGTAATGTGCTGAGTTTTGTAAGATGCTCTTAAGGCAGGTAGGTTTCCTACCTTTTGAGAATCTACTCCAGAAACCAGATATTGATGTTGGTGTTCATGTGGCCGCACATGCTTGTATGATCACGACTGTGAATAAAAATAAGAGTTAGACAAGAAAATGCTGTTCTCTCACGTGACAAGCAACATGACCCTAGGATTTAAGTAGCTTCTCCATACATCTAATACTAAATGGTTACTGGATTCTTATTAGGTTTCAGGAGCATTGACTGGTCACATTGCAAATAAGTGTAAAAACCATTCTCTGGGATTTCACTCTGTGAGTCTGTACTAGCTATATGTGGAGTATGCATTTCTAATCAATATAAAACATTAAACATTATTTGGTTCTTTGCTATTCTGGTTTTCTTTAAGGACTTCAGATTCCCCATTATAGGAATTCATTACCCACTGAAAATATATTGAATGTCTACCCAATGCAAGACCCTTTGCTAGGTACTAAGGAAATAGACATTGTCTCTGCCCAGTCGGAACTTACCGTCTAGCCATGAAGATGTATCTGAGCATGTCTTCCATCCTCCTTTTTCCTCCCTGTTTTCCCATTACAGATATGTTCCTCCTCCTCCTTCCTCGACTTCCCCTTCCTCCCTCCTCCTCCTTCTCCCTCCTCTCTCTGTTTTTGCTTTTTTATTTTTATTTTCATTTTTTTGACACAAGGTCTCACTGTGTTGCCCAGGCTGGAGGGCAGTGGCGCAGTCTGCAGCCAGGAACTCCTGGGCTCACGCATCCTCCCACATCAGCCTCCCAAGTTGCTGGGACTACAGTTGTGCGCCACCACACCTGGCTAATTTTTAACATTTTTTGTAGAGATGGAGTCTTGCTCTGTTGCTCAGGCTGATCTCAAACTCCTGGCCTCAATCAGTCCTCCCACCTTGGCTTCCCAAAGTGCTGGGATTACAAGTGTGAGTCACCAGCTCCAGCCAGCATTTCTTCTTCTGCACAGCTTGGCACTTAGTCATTCCCCAGGAAACTTACCACATCAAAATCATTGCTTCTTTCTCTATCTTTCTCCCCCACTAGACTCCACATCCCTGGAGGAAGGGGACTGGGTTTCCTCCCTCTCTGTCGCCTGAGCTGCTGGCACCATGCTTGGCTCATTGCAGGTCATCCTTGGATAAATGTGCCTGAACACCCAGGCGCCAGACATTGTGTTGGGCTGGGTGGAGAGTGGTCCTGCCCTGGAAGAGCTCTCAGGCCAATAGGGAGAGAAAGACGATACAATAGACCGTGGAAGGGAGAGCAATCACGAGTGAGGCAGAATAAGCTTGAGGGGTGGAGGGCGCTCACAGAAGGGGCAACTTTCAAAGCTGGATCACCTTCCTTTAAGCTGGATTGCTGTACACTTGGGCTTTGCCAGCAGTGCCTTGCCAGGTGTAGGCCTTCAAGAAATGTTTGCTGGACTATACGCTCTGTAAGTAAGGGTTTGGACCTTGTCTGTCTCATTTGCTGTTGTCTCCCCACTTCCAGCACAACACCTGACACATTGTGGTAGCCAGTAAATATTTGTGCAATGAATACACGAATGAAACAACGACCAAGTCCTCCTCCCTGTTTTTTTACAAATGCCTGTCTCACTTTCCCTCTCACTTTCTGACTTGCCCTTGTCCACAGGTGTGAGCTAATGCTTACCTCAGTGGGGTGGTGCTGAAGATCAAAGGCAACAATACAGCCTCTGTAAACCTGAGTTACTATTCTCTGCCTCTTCCCTGGCAAGGGGGATGTTGGAGTAGCTGGGCTGGGCTGACCTGGTTGAGTTCAGATGCCTTCAGGGCTTATTTATGCTCTTGCCAATGCAAAAAAGACTCCAGCCTTCTCATTTTACCATTCTTTAGAAGTTTTGTAGGTTTTAATAAAGACCTTAGAGATTTCCTTCTTTGCAACTAGAAAAGAATAATTCAGGTGCAGTAATTAGGGTTCACGCAGTCAATGTTGACATGGAGGGGCCTAATGAGGTTTTTTCCTTTTTTCTTATTGGACTCTTCCAAAGGGAGTGCTTACTGGAGAAAAAGGAAGCCCACAGTGATGGAGGGGCGGTGTCCTGTGTTAGGGTCCTCCAGAGAAACAGCCAAAAGGATGTGTGTTGTATAGAAAGAGGAAGCTGGATTCCGTGCATATCCACAGATTTACACGGGAGTAGGGAGGGCGGCTGAATCATACTTAAATACTAGACGGGCTATCACTGACCCAGGCTCTGGAGGCTGCTTCTGGAGGCTGCTGGGAGGTGCCTCCTGCACCTGAGTGATGTCAAATGCACCTGCAGGGAAAGAGCACCTTCCTTCCCCCAGGACTCCCCTGAGCAGAAAACTTCTTAGTCATTTGTCATGGGTGAGGAGCACAGCTACCTGGAGACGGGGCAAGGCTGACTGGCCTCAAGAGGTGGTGCACGAGCTCTGAGGTTTTTCAACTGCTCCCTTCTCTGAGCTGCTGCTGCACTCACCGTCTAAACTGCTTATTCCGGCTTTGGCAACATACCCGTCAAATTCATGCGATGCTAATAAAGCGGGAGAAGGAAAGCAGCAGGAGGAGATGAATGGCAATGTTCTCTATGCCTGTCTTCCCAAACACATCCACAGGAGAGAAGGGGCCGGTGGGAACTGAGGATGTTGGTAAACCTGGTTTATGTTTTCAGGCTTCTGAAAAGGAAACGTGTAGGGCAGGAACCCCAGGGCTGGAGCAAAATCGTGATGAGGGTTAACTCTGTCTCCTCTCAGCGTCTGACCCTGCTGGCCTCCAGCCTCCTCTCCACCACTTGGAAACCCGGACCTCAGCTTGCCTACTGCCCACTCAGGGCAAGTCTCGCTTCTACAGCTAGATATTCTTTTCCTTTTTCCTCTAGAATTAAAACACCCATTCTCAAAAAAATACACATAAAACATAAATCAGCAGCTCCTCTAGGCTGGCGACTTCTGCTTAGCCCGTCATTGAAGCCACTCTGGCCATGATTCTCCCCGGGTGGGTCTGCACTCCCAGAGGAGCTGGTTAACCTTGGTGTCAGGAGCAGGCGGGCATTGCAGAGAATTCTGAGCCTGCCTTTAGGAACACCTTGCTCGTTACAGCTATGTACCTGTCCCAGTAACCCGGCTGCCTGTGCTCCCCTTTTGTGGCTGGTTTGGATGTAGGGCACTGGTTCCTAGCAGGGGCATGAGCTCTCATCATGTCTCCCACTCCCTCCTCACCTTCGCTCACCCCAGGAGCATCGACAGCTAAGCCCTGTGAGACACCCACCTCAGCAGCCTGGGAAGGGCTAGGCTGGGCGCGCGTGCAATGCACATGTTCCTCTCCAGAGAGCCCGCACTTCCCTCCAGGGTAGGGTTGCCTTGACTTCCGACAGATACGCACGTGTGAGTGCACAATGCTGCCTGAATCCATAATTCATAATTTCTCAGAGACACGGTGTTAGGCAAAGACTCTATTATTATCTGCTTCATTTTGGCGTGGAAAATGGACAAATCGGGTCCACACCCACATGGTGGCTGCAGGAGAGGGTCTGAGCAATGGTCTCTGCGGCTTTTCCACCCCCCACCGAGGCACAGGGCGTGAGGAACAGCTGTGTGCTGATGTGGCCTGGTGCCTCTCCCCAGTGCACTGGCTGCAGAATGAATACTGAATACTGGTCTGTTATTTGGGTAGTAATTTATTTTAAAGTAAAGTACTTGGTATAAGCCGTGTGTGTGTGTGTATATGTGTGTGTGTGTGTGTGTGTGTGTCAGCTTCTGCAGTAATAATCTGGAATCCACAATCCAGGAGTGGTTAGTTAGCGTCTGAGGGCCTCTTTTTAGGAATTGATACTCCAGAGGTCCCTGTAGAAATATCATTACCTAAATCTAACCAGGAGGCTCAGGAATGAACATATAGGCCATTTAGAAATGGAATTTTTTGGTAAAAGAAGTGGAGTTAAGGATATGTGGTTGACTTCAAAACTATTACCAGCCCACCGTCCTTTCATGGGTGGGTATAAGAATCCAGCAAGCCAGGGACCTGTCCCTTTTGGAACCAGGTTCTAGGTCTAGAGCTCCACTCAGCCAGGCGTCCCCTCTGCATGCTGCAGGCCTGGCTCCTCCTGCCACCAGAGTCGGTCCCGGAGAGCCCTTCATGCAGATGCTCGTCTGAGTGCCTGATGATGGAGAGGGGCCTCCACCCAGCACACGGGAACCGTCTGTGGGGCCACTTCGAGCTCCTTGGCTTACAAAGTTGTTTTTTTTTTTTTTTGGGCGGGGGGGGGGTGGTTCACCATAAATCATATTATTAACATACATGTTCTCATCAAGTTGGTACAGAGTGACTCACAGACTCAGGAATGGACACACTTTCTCATCAAGCAGAATATTCAAGGACTCTCGATCAAGCCAAAGTCAGTCATGCAGGGAACCTTTTTCTCAGGAGTGTGCAGGGTTTGAGGAAACCAGACCTGCTGATCAAACCCTTTCCACCATAATGTTAGATTCCTTAATAATTAACTAGTTGACATGAACACTTCAGTAGTTGTAAATGTATTCACAGAGTTGTGTAAACAACATGACAATCTAATTTTAAAAATCTCCATCATCCCCAAAACTAACCCTGGCCCATTAGCAGGCATGGACCATTCCTGCCTCCCACTCGCCAAAACAGCTTCCTACTGCTAATCTAATTTCTGTCTGTGTGGATCTGTAAGGGTTCCTTCGGTATTCTGGATACTGGTTCTCTACCAGATGTATGATTTGCCAATATTTTCCCAATCTGCAGATTGTCTTCCCCTCTTTGAATAGCATCTTCTGATATAAATATTGTAAATTTTGATGAAGCTCAATGTTTAGGTTTGGCTTCCTCACTTGCACTTTGGCGTCGTATTTAAGAAACCGTTGCCTAATGTCATGAAAATGAATATTTGTACCTTCCTTCTTTAAATCTTACGTTTAGGCTTGTGATGAACTTTGAGTTAATTTTTGTATGTGGGATGATGTTTCGGTCCAGACTTCTTCTTTTGCATGTGGATAGTCAATTGTCCCAGCACCATGTTTTAAAAAGACTCTTCTTTCCCCATTTAATTGTGTTGGCACCCTTGCCAAAAATCAATTGGCCTTAAAGATGAGAGTCTATAGTCTAATTCTGTATGTTGATCCTCATGCTTACACCACACTATCTTTTTAATTAATATAAGTTTAACTGAGGAATCATAATTGTTTTACATTTATGGGGTACAATGTGGTGTTTTGATACATGTATACCATTTGAAATGACTAAAACTAATTTGCATGTCACCATCTTTCTTGCCTTTCTTTGAGACCAATTTGAAATCAACTCTCCTCATTTTTTTTATTTTTATTTTTTATTATATTTTAAGTTCTGGGGGACATGTGCAGAACGTGCAGGTTTCTTACATAGGTCTATACACATGCCGTGGTGGTTTACTGCACCCATCAACCCGTCATCTACATTAGATATTTCTCCTAATGCTTTCCCTCCTCTAGTCCCCCACCCCCGACAGACCCTGGTGTGTGATGTTCCCCTCCCTGTGTCCTTGTGTTCTCATTGTTCAACTCCCACTTATGAATGAGAACATGCGGTGTTTGGTTTTCTGTTCCTGTGTTAGTTTGCTAAGAATGATGGTTTCCAGCTTCATTCATGTCCCTGCAAAGGATATGAACTCATCCTTTTTTATGGCTGCATAGTATTCCATGGTGTATATGTGCCACATTTTCTTCATCCAGTCTATCATTGATGGGCATTTGGGTTGGTTCCAAGTCTTTGTTATTGTGATCAGTGCCACAATAAACATACATGTGTAGGTGTTTTTATAGTAGGATGATTTATAATCCTTTGGGTATATACCCAGTAATGGGATTGCTGGATCAAATGGTATTTCTGGTTCTAGATCCTTGAGGAATCATCACAGTATCTTCCACAATGGTTGAACTAATTTACACCCCCACCAACAGTGTAAAAACGTTCCTATTTCTCCGCATCCTCTCCAGCATCTATTGTTTCCTCACTTTTTAATGATCGCCATTCTAACTGGTGTGAGATGGTATCTCATTGTGGTTTTGATTTGCATTTCTCTCATGACCAGTGGTGATGAGCTTTTTATCATATGTTTCTTGGCCACATAAATGTCTTCTTTTGAGAAGTGTCTGTTCATATCCTTTGCCTACTTTTTGATAGGGTTGTTTGTTTTCTTGTAATTTTGTTTAAGTTCTTTGTAGATTATTGATACTAACCCTTTGTCAGGTGGATAGATTGCAAAATTTTTCTCTCATTCTGTAGGTTGCGTGTTCACTCTGATGATAGTTTCTTTTGCTGTGCAGAAGTTCTTTAGTTTAATTAGATTCCATTTGTCAATTTTGGCTTTTGTTGCCATTGGTTTTGGTGTTTTAGACATGAAGTCCTTGCCCATGCCTATGTCCTGAACGGTATTGCCTAGGTTTTCTGGGGGTTTAATGGTTTTAGGTCTTACATTTAAGTCTTTAATTCATCTTGAGTTAATTTTTGTATAAAGTGTAAGGAAGGGGTCCAGTTTCAGTTTTCTGCATATGGCGACCCAGTTTTCCCAACACCATTTATTAAATAGGGAATCCTTTCCTCATTGCTTGTTTTTGTCAGGTTTGTCAAAGATCAGATGGTTGTAGATATGTGGTGTAATTTCTGAGGCCTCTATTCTGTTCCATTAGTTTATATATCTGTTTTGGTACCAGAACCATGCTGTGTTCATTACTGTAGACTTGTAGCATAATTTGAAGTCAGGTAGCATGATGCCTCCAGCTTTGTTCTTTTTGCTTAGGATTGTCTTGGCTATGTGGGCTCTTTTTTGGTTCCATAAGCAATTTAAAGTAGTTTTTCCCAGTTCTGTGAAGGAAGTCAATGGTAGCTTCATGGGGATAGCGTTGAATCTATAAATTACTTTGGGCAGTATGGCCATTTTCACGATATTGATTCTTCCTATCCATGAGCATGGAATGTTTTTCCATTTATTTGTGTGCTCTCTTATTTCCTTGAGCAGTGTTTTGTAGTTCTCCTTGAAGAGGTCCTTCACATCCCTCAGAAGTTGTATTCCTAGGTATTTTATTGTCTTTGTAGCAATTGTGAATGGGAGTTCACTCATGATTTGGGTCTCTGCTTGTCTGTTGTTGGTGTATAGCGATGCTTGTGATTTTTGCACATTGATTTTGTATCCTGAGACTTTGCTAAAGTTGCTTATCAGCTGGGAGATTTTGGGCTGAGACACTGGGGTTTTCTAAATATAGAATCATGTCATCTGCAAACAGGGACAATTTGACTTCCTCTTTTCCTATTTGGATACCCTTGATTTCTTTCTCTTGCCTGATTGCCCTAGCCAGAACTTCCAACACTATGTTGAATAGGAGTGGTGAGAGAGGGCATCCTTGTCTTGTACTGGCATTCAAAGAGAATGCTTCCAGTTTCTGCCCATTCAGTTTGATATTGGCTATGGGTTTGTCATAAATAGCTCTTATTATTTTGAGATATGTTCCATCAATACCTAGTTTATTAAGAGTTTTTAGCATGAAGGGGTGTTGAATTATCTTGAAGGCCTTTTCTGCATCTATTGAGATAATCCTGTGGCTTTTGTCTTTGGTTTTGTTTATATGCTGGATTACGTTTTTTGATTTGTGTATGTTGAACTAGTCTTGCATCCCAGGGATGAAGCCAACTTGATTGTGGTGAACAAGCTTTTTGATGTGCTGCTGGATTCGGTTTGCCAGTATTTTATTGAGGATTTTTGCATCAATATTCATCAGGGATATTGGCCTGAAATGTTCTTTTTTGTTGTTGTTGTTGTGTCTGTGTCAGGTTTTGGCATCAGGATGGTGCTGGCCTCATAAAATTAGTTAGGGAGGATTCCCTCTTTTTCTATTGCTTGAAATAGTTTCAGAAGGAATGGTACCAGCTCCTCTTTGTACCTCTGGTAGAATTCAGCTGTGAATCCATCTGGTCCTGGACATTTTTGGTTGATAGGCTATTAATTACTGCCTCAATTTCAGATTTTATTATTGGTCTATTCAGGGATTCGACTTCTTCCTGGTTAAGACTTGGGAGGGTGTATGTGTCCAGAAATTGATCCATTTCTTCTAGATTTTCTAGTTTATTTGCGTAGAGATGTTTATAGTATTCTCTGATGGTAGTTTGTATTTCTGTGGGGTCAGTGGTGATGTCCCCTTTATCATTTTTTATTGCATCTATTTGATTCTTCTCTCTTTTCTTCTTTTATTAGCCTGGCTAGTGGTCTATTTTGATAATCTTTTCAAAAAACCTGCTCCTGGATTCAATGATTTTTTGAAGGGTTTTTTGTTTCTCTCTCTCTTTCAGTTCTGCTCTGATCTTAGTTATTTCTTGTCTTCTGGTAGCTTTTGAATCTGTTTGCTCTTGCTTCTCTAGTTCTTTTAACTGTGATGTTAGGGTGTCAATTTTAGATCCTTCCTGCTTTCTCTTGTGGGCATTTAGTGCTATACATTTCCCTCTACACACTGCTTTAAATGTGTCCCAGAGATTCTGGTATGTTGTGTCTTTTTTCTCATTGGTTTCCAAGAACATCTTTATTTCTGCCTTAATTTTGTTACTTACCCAGTAGTCATTGAGGAGGAGGTTGTTCAGCTTCCATGTAGTCGTGAAGTTTTGAGTGAGTTTCTTAATCCTGAGTTCTAATTTGGTTGCACTGTGGTCTGAGAGACTGTTATGATTTCCATTCTTTTGCATTTGCTGAGGAGTGTTTTACTTCCAATTATGTAGTCAGTTTTAGAATAGGTGTGATGTCGTGCTGAGAAGAATGTATATTCTGTTGATTTGGGGTGGAGAGTTCTGTAGATATCTATTAGGTCCACTTTGTCCAGAGCTGAGTTCAAGTCCCGAATATCCTTGTTAATTTTCTGTCTCTTTGATCTGTCTGATATTGATAGTGGGGTGTTAAAGTCTCCCACAATTACTGTGTGGAGTCTAAGTCTCTTTGTAGGTCTCTAACAAGTTACTTTATGAATCTGGGTGTTCCTGGATTGGGTGCATATGTATTTAGGAGAGTTAGCACTTCTTGTTGCATTGATCCTTTTACCATTATGTAATGCCCTTCTTTGTCTCTTTTAAGCTTTGTTGGTTTAAAGTCTGTTTTTTTGTTTGTTTGTTTGTTTGTTTGTTTTGCTTTCCTTTTGCTTGGTAAATATCCCTTTATTTTGAGACTACGTGTGACTTTGCACATGAGATGGGTGTCCTGAATACAGCACACTGATGGGTCTCGACTCTTTATCCAATTTGCCAGTCTGTGTCTTTTAATTGGGGAATTTAGCCCATTTACATTTAAGGTTAATATTGTTATGTGTGAATTTGATTCTGTCATTATGATGCTAGGTCGTTATTTTGCCCATTAGTTGATACAGGTTTCCTCATAGTGTCGGTGGCCTTTACAATTTGGCATGTTTTTGCAGTGGCTGGTAGCGGTTGTTCCTTTCCATATTTAGTGCTTCCTTGAGGAGCTTTTGTAAGGCAGGCCTGGTGGTTACAAAATCTCTCAGTATTTGCTTGTCTGTAAAGGATTTTATTTCTCCTTCACTTATGAAGTTTAGTTTGGCTGGATATGAAATTCTGGGTTGAAAATTCTTTTCTTTAAGAATGTTGAATGTTGGCCGCACTCTCTTGTGGCTTGTAGAGTTTCTGCAGAGAGATCCACTGTTAGTCGGATAGGCTTCCCTTTGTGGGTAACCCGACCTTAGTCCCCGGCTGCACTTAATATTTTTTCCTTCATTTCGACCTTGGTCAATCTGACGATTATGTGTCTTGGGGTTGCTCTTCTCAAGGAGTAGCTTTGTGGTGTTCTCTGTATTTTCTGAATTGAATGTTGGCCTGTCTCGCTAGACTGGGGAAGTTCTCCTGGATAATATCCTGAAGAGTGTTTTCCAACTTGGTTCCACCATTCTCCCCATCACTCAGGTACACCAATCAGACATAGGTTTGGTCTTTTCACATCGTCCCACATTTCTTGGAGGCTTTGTTCATTCCTTTTCATTCCTTTTTCTCTAATCTTGTCTTCTCACTTTATTTCATTAAGTTGATCTTCAATCTCTGATATCCTTTCCTCTGCTTGATTGATTCAGCTGTTGATACTTGTTTATCCTTCACGAAGTTCTCATGCTTTGTTTTTCAAGCTCCATCAGGTCATTTATGTTCTTCTCTAAACTGGTTATTCTAGTTAGCAATTCGTCTAACCTTTTTTCAAAGTTCTTAGTTTCCTTGCATTGGGTTAGAACATGCTCCTTTAGCTCAGAGGAGTTTGTTATTACTCCCCTCTGAAGCCTACTTCTGTCTATTTATCAAACTCATTCTCTGTCCAGTTTTGTTCCCTTGCTTGCAAGGAAAAGAAGAGGCGTTCTGGTTTTTGGAATTTTCAGCGTTTTTGCACTGGTTTCTCCCCATATTCATGGATTTATCCACCTTTGGTCTTTGATGTTGGCGACCTTCAGATGGGGTTTTGTGTGGATGTCCTTTTTGCACTGGTTTTTCCTCATCTTTGTGGATTTATCTACCTTTGGTCTTTGACGTTGGTGACCTTTAGATTGGGTTTTGTGTGGATGTCCTTTTTGTTGATGTTGATGCTATTCCGTTTCTGATTGTTAGTTTTCCTTCTAACAGTCAGGCCCCTCTGCTGCAGGTCTGCTAGAGTTTGCTGGAGGTCCACTCCAGCCCCTGTTTGCCTGAGTATCACCAGTGGAGGCTGCAGAACAGCAAAGATTGCTGCCTGTTCCTTCCTCTGGAAGGTTCGTCCCAGAGGGGCACCCGCCAGATGCCAGCTGGAGCTCTCCTGTATGAGGTGTCTGATGGCCCCTACCAGGAGGTGTCTCCCAGTCAGGATACACAAGGGTCAGGGACCCACTTGAGGAGACAGTTTTACCCTTAGCAGAGCTCGAACCCTGTGCTGGGAGAGCCACTGCCTCTTCAGGGCTGTCAGGCAGAAATGTTTAAGTCTGCTGAAGCTGCTCCCACAGCTGCCCCTTCCCCCAGGTGCTCTGTTCCAGGGAGGTGGGGGTTTTATCTATAAGCCCCTGACTGGGGCTGCTGCCTTTCTTTCAGAGATGCCCTGCCCAGAGAGGAGGAATCTAGAGAGGGAGTCTGGCTACAGCGGCCTTGCTGAGCTGTGGTAGGCTCTGCCCAGTTTGAACTTCCTGGCGGCTTTGTTTACACTGTGAGGGGAAAACTGCCTACTCAAGCCTCAGTAATGGTGGACTCCCTCTCCAACCAAGCTCGAGCATCCCAGGTCGAGTTCAGACTGCTGTGCCAGCAGCGAGAATTTCAAGCCAGTGGATCTGAGCTTGCTGGGCTCTGTAGGGGTGGGATCCGCTGAGCTGGACCACTGGGCTCCCTGGCTTCAGCCCCCTTTCCAGGAGAGTGAACGATTCTGTCCTGCTGGCATTCTGGGTGCCACTGGGGTATGGAAAAAAAATACTCCTGCAGCTAGATCGGTGTCTGTCCAAATGGCCGTCCAGTTTTGTGCTTGAAACCCAGGGCCCTGGTGGCCTAGGTACCGGAGGGAATCTCCTGGTCTGCAGTTTGCAAAGACCATGGGAGAAGTGCAGTGTCTGGGCCGGAGTGCACCGTTCCTCACAGCACAGTCCTTCATGGCTTCCCTTGGCTATAGGGGAGAGAATTCCCTGACCCCTTGCACTCCCCAGGTTAGGTGACGCCGCACCCTGATTCTGCTCGCCCTCCGTGGGCTGCGTCCACAGTCCAACCAGTTCCAATGTGATGACCTGGGCACCTCAGTCGGAAATGCAGAAATCACCCGCCTTCTGCATGGATCTCGCTGGGAGCTACAGACCAGAGCTGTTCCTAATCGGCCATCTTGCCGAAGTTTTATACATATTGCAGAACCCTCCGCTGAGACTTATTGGGAATTAATTATTAAACCACATGAAAGTAAGATTTAGGGATAGTGTGATGTATAGCCCCACCTACTTCTAATAGATGGAAGTCACTGATATTTTTAAAAGAATGGGGCCAGGCACGGTGACTCACACCTGTAATCCCAGCACTTTGGGAGGTGGGTGGATCACCTGAGGTCAGGAGTTTAAGACCAGTCTGGCTAACATTGTGAAACCCCATCTCTACAAAAAATATAAAAATTAGCTGGGCATGGCGGTGGTTGCCTGAAATCCCAGCTATTCAGGAAGCTGAGGCACAAGAATCACTTGAATCCAGGAGGCAGAGGCTGCAGTGAGCCGAGATTGCACAGTGAGCTGAGATTGTGCCACTGCTCTCCAGCCTGGGTGGCAAAGTAAGACTCTGTCTAACAACAACAACAACAAAAGGCCGGGCGCGGCGGCTCGAGCCTGTAATCCCAGCACTTCGGAAGGCTGAGGCAGGCGGATCACGAGGTCAGGAAATCGAGACCATCCTGGCTAACACACTGAAACCCCATCTCTACTAAAAATACAAAAAACTAGCCGGGTGCCATGGCGGGCACCTGTAGTCCCAGCTACTCAGGAGGCTGAGGCAGAAGAATGGGGAGAACCCGGGAGGCGGAGCTTGCAGTGAGCCGAGATCATGCCACTGCACTCCAACCTGGGTGACAGAGCGAGACTCCATCTCAAAAACAAAAGCAAGGTGTGCTGGTTCATGCCTGTAGTCCCAGCTACTTGGGAGGCTGAGGCAGGAGGATTGCTTGAGCCCAGGAGTCTGAGACTGCAGTGAGCTATAATTGTGCCACTGCACTCCAGTCTGGGCAACAGAGCAAGTCCCTGTCTCCAAAAAAAGTAACATGAGAGAATGAGGCAGGTGCTGAAGGAAGAAACTGTACAGCAGACACAGTCTAGGAAAGAAGTAAAGGCTGCCTGAGGACTCTTGTTCTAATTATCAGAACAAGTGTTTGTTATCCCAGCACCTTATGTCTGTTGAGCACTTACCGGATTATGACCTGGTTCTACACACAGCATCCTCAGAACAAGCCCAGGGGAAACTAGGTAAGACAGACTGGGCTTCACTTCTCTTACACAGATGAGGATTTGGAGTCTGGAGATGCACTGAGACTCCCTCAAAGTCAACTACAAGTTGCATGTTCAAACGAGCACCCAGGTTTCATGACCTCTCAGCTAAGAGTTCTCAGCAAGGGCTGAGAATTTGGCCATCGAAACCTTCTGAATCCTTACCTGATTTTGTGCCCAGCATTGTGTTAACCACAGAGAGCAATAAAAAGAACTCCTACCCTCCTGATGTGTATATATATATACACACACATATATATATACACACACATATATATATACACACACACATATATATACACACATATATATACACACACACACACACACACACACACATATATATATATATATATATATATATATATTTTTTTTTTTTTTCCGGAGACAAAGTCTCGCTCTGTCGCCCAGGCTGGAGTGCAGTGGTGTGATCTCAGCTAACTGCAAGCTCCGCCTCCCAGGTTCACGCCATTCTCCTGCCTCAGCCTCCAGAGTAGCTGGGACTACAGGCACCTGCCACCACGCTGGGTTAATTTTTTGTAGTAGAGATGGGGTTTCACCGTGTTAGCCAGGATAGTCTCAATCTCCTGACCTCATGATCCACCCACCTCAGCCTCCCAAAGTGCTGGGATTACAGGCGTGAGCCACCGCGCCCAGCCCTGGTGCCTAATATTTAAGGACAGATAAATGTATCCTACATTAAAATATGATGAAGGATGTACTAAGAACCCGGTGCATCTTACAACAGGAACACTGTCCCATGCTGGAGTTAATTTTTTTTTTTTTTTTTTTTTTTTTTTTTTGAGATAAAGTCTTACTCTGTCGCCTAGGCTGGAGTACAGTGGTGCAATCTGGGCTCAGTGCAACATCCACCTCCTGGGTTCAAGCAATTCTTGAGCCTCAGCCTCCCAAGTGGATGGGATTCCAGGCATGCGCCATCACACCTAGCTAATTTTTGTATTTTTTGTAGAGATGGGGTTTCTCCTGACCTCAAGTGATCCCCCCGCCTCAGCCTCCCAAAGTGCTGGGATTACAGGCATGAGCCACCGCGCCCGGCCAGAGCTTCTTAATGTATATTTGTAGAATGAATAAATAAGTGAATCATGAAGTAAAAGTTAAGAGAGGAAGAGATGACTCTATCTGGGGCCATCAGGAAGGCTTCTAATCATCACCGAGACTGGACAGTTTAAAGCACAGCCACTCTCAATGTGTGTAAAATGCCTTGAAATCTTTTATTCCTCTTGTTATATAGCTATTTCACTTCCAGGAATTTATCCCTACGGACTTGTCAGAGAGGTAAAAAAAAAAAAAAGATTTATATTCAATATGTGTTGATTTATGTTCAACAGTGTAACTGATAATTGTGAAAAACTGGAAGCAATCGTACTGGTCCAAGAGCAGGGAACGTAGCCGTGCGTAGACGAGCGTCGGTCTGTCTATGTGATGGAGTATTCTGCAGACGTTAAAAGTCATGTTGTCAGAGCACATGTGCCGATTGGGGAAATAAATATACATGGTAGGATTATTAAAGAGGAAAAGGGTTCCAAAAGGACCATATCCAGGATAATCCAAAATTTGTAAAAGCGCACGCACCTGTGTGTGTGTGTGTGTGTCTGTGTGCGTATGTATGTGTCTATTAAATAATAGTGGTTCTCTCTGGAGTGTGATGAAGGTGATTTTTTATTTTCAATTCCCGTATTTTCAAAGTGCAGTTTAAAAAGCAGCAGCCTTTCTCCCACTGGGCCTTCAGGGACTTTGCGGGTTTGTAGATCTTTGTGGTATATAAAGGCCTTTATTTTGAGTTTTTCTTCTGAGCACACAAAAGGTGTGTAATATACATCTGCACCCCAGAACCTGCTGGAGAGCGGAGAGCACAGAGGATGGGCTGAGCGGGGGCAATGTCATAATTTTAAAATGAAAAACAAAGGACATGCTGCTTACCCTGCATGCAGGTGGACCCCAAAGTAGCTTCCTCAGGTGGCAGCGGGGTGGCCGCCCAGGGGACAGTCCCCTCCTCCTCAGCCTCCTCAGCTGGCTGCATGCTCACAGTGTGCCCTCCCTGAGCTCTTGGCAAATGCACATGTGAAACAGCCTGCTGCGGGAAGAAGCTGGAAGTCTCGGGGGTGTAGGGGAGTGAGGGAGGGCTGGACTTCCACAGGAGAAATAAAGTGACTTGCAAGCAACACTGGCTGTCCCCCTTCCCTCCCTGACTTTCTGCCCTCTCAGCCTCCTGCTTACGGGGACTCTTCTGGAGGTGAGGCCTCGCTAAGGGCCCAAATTCTAGGAAAAGGGGCCCCTGAGGAGGGTTCGCCCTGCACGGAGGGGAGCACGTGTGTGTGTTTGCAGCAGCATTACTGTGTGCCAGCGCGGCTCCCCAACCTCACGGAGTCCTGGAAGCCTGCAAACGGTTTCATTCACTGCAGCCAGCAGTGTCTGGGACAGTGCGAGTGCTGCTCAGTGAGGTTTGTTCAGCGATTGTTTTGTACATGTTGGGAAGGAATCCACTTTTTCCTCTCTTAGAAACATGCTTTAGGAGGCCTGAAAACCAAGGCTGAGCTATGGCTGTGGAGGTCAAGGTTGTGTGTGTAATAGGCCCAGGGCGTGGGGCTGGCCTTGTGCTCCTTCTCCGCTGGGAATTAGGGATTAATCCCAGTAGGCGTTTGCAGATGTAGACCTTTGGTTCTCTTGTCAGGGAGTCTGAAATGTCGCAGACCCCTGCCCAGGTTTTTGCTGTCTCTTCTCCCAAATGTGGTGAATTGATCGATTCATTCATTCAGCTAATATTGGTTGAGCACCCACTATGTTCCAGGTTCTGTTCTAGCTGCTGGGGTTATAGAACAAGAAACATTCATGGGTGTTAGGAGCACTGCAGCCACTGTCGGCTTAATGCATTTACACTCCAAGTGCTCTATAGACTTATAAGGGTTTTCTAGAAACAACACCTTCAGCTAGAAAAATAAGTGGAAGCATCGGACACTGCAAAGGTTCTGCATAGATGTGGAGGCATTTTCTCCATCCAGGTGCAGGGATCTGTCATTGCTGGACAATGACATTGCCTTGTTTTGTTTTTTTATGACCTTCTAGTCTCAGGGGCGTCTGGCCAAGTGCACCATGGCACCAAGGTAGGCAGAATGGCCACTGTCCTCTCTGAGACAAAGAGACAGGATCAAAAAGGATGGAAAGAATCAAGGAAAGAACAATTTGGATAGTTTAATGGTTTGAGAGACAGATACACCTAAGAATTGTATATTTGGATAGTTTTTTCCCTAATGAGAAGTTACTTCTGATGACCACACAATGCATATCCTTCCCAGAGATGAGAGGCTCTGATGTGAACTGGGGACAAGTGTACTGTAGTCTGTGACAGGCCAGCAGAGCACTGAGAGTCTTCAATTGGGAGGAGTGAGGGCATTAGAAACAATTCTGTAACAGTTGCTACCTTTCCGTTCTCTCTTCGCCAAGGGAATGATGAGTTTGGCAGTGCCTCCACCTGCTCTTCTAGTTGAAGGTATTATGTGTTTAGAAAACCCTCATGGCTTCTGCTCGGTTGACCCAAAGGGAGCCCAAGAAGGTCTTGTCTAGGATTTGGGGAGAAGAAAAGCAGGGAGCCTGGGAGATGTGTGTGTCCAGGCAAGCGTGGCGCGGTAGGAGGCAGGGACTCAGAGAGGGCTCTTGCCAGGAGTGAGAAGTATTTGTTCTGAGTGGCCACCCTGCGCTATCTCTTGGGGCTGTGGAGCACTCAGTAGATTGGACGAATGTGGCACCAGCATCTGGGAAAGTCCCTCATTGCTGTTCGGAGAGAGACTGTCCTCAAGGGAAGGGGCTACCCTAGGAGATCTTTTTCTGGTTCTGATCTGTTTTTACTTTGTTGTCTGAATGTGCCCAGTTACAACTGAGACCAAGCACCAGTGTAGCAGCAGCCCATGCATCCAAGCCCAAGCAATCTACAGTGACTGTAAATTCCCTTATTTTGTGTGAGCTCCAGAAACACTGGACTGAGGGAGGCCAACACAAAATATCCCATGATCAACACAAGCTTCTCCACACTTTTCCCAGCGTCCGACCCTCAGGCATGCAGAACAAGTCCAGGGACTCTGGGACTTAACTGACACCTCCACTCACTCCTGGCTGAGCTGCTGAACTTGTTGGGGGCCAGCTCCACAGGGCGACTAGACAGGCCTCATCCCATGAGGTCCTGAGAGGCCTGGGGGCTAGACTTGGGCCAAGGTGGTGCTGCAGTGAGAAACTGGATAGAGGAATTCACGACTCTGGGTAGAATAAAAGTGAACATTTAATGCCACCATAGTTTGATTTTAACACCAGATTCTTTTTTGACAACATTTTACACCTCATATGCCACAGAAAGTCAGAGATCGTAGCCAGCAAACAATGTCTTCACACTGGAAAATGCCACACAGCTTAATGGATTCATGTCACCAGTTTGTGAGAACTATAACTCTTTTTTTCTGGACTGTTCTCCAGGGAGCCTGCTCATATTTATCATAATCAAGCCAACACCTAACGTTTATATAGCTTGCAAAGGCCCATGCACAAAACCAGCCTGCCAAGGGGCTGCTGGGACCTGCCCAAGTACAGAAGAGTTGAATTTCTGACTATAATAAATGAGTTTTATTAAAGAATTTTAACAGCAAACACTTGTGAACTAATAATGTTTTAAATGGCACCAGTCTTCCATCCGGTTAAACAGTGGATTTCAGACAATAACATTAAGCACTACCACTGAATTGTAAAACAAGATTGTATGAACTTATTTAGGAATTCACTGTTTCTGGCATGATAAATGCACCTGGGCAGGCCTTGCCTCCACACTTCAAATGGGCCCGTTTCTACAGATAAGCATATTTATATATACATACATACATTACTAATCATGGAATTCGAGATCCAGAGCTTGAAGGAACCACAAAGTTCATCCAGCACAATGTCTTCATTTTACAGGTTAGAAAACTGAGTTCCAGAGGAGTTAGGAAGTATATCCCGGACAGGACGACTGGCAAAGCTGGATTAGAACTCAGGTTTGCTGTCCTACGGCCTTTTCACCACGTCAGGTACCTCCTGTACACACACATCCGTGTATGTACACACACCTTAGAGGAATGATATCTGTTCATGTCCACATATGCCTGGTGCAATATGATCTAATGGGAAGAATCCAACAAGCCGGACTCAAGTCCCCGTTTTGCTATAAAACCACTCTGTGAACTTGGGCCAATCAATGACTAGACTTCAGTTTCTTCATCAGTAAATGATTACCCCCAGCTCCTACACAGAGCTTTAACGTCTTCAAAGCACTTCCCATCACTTATACCACTTTCTCTTTATGCTGTCCCCGAAGGGCAGCTGTTCTCACCCCTCGTCTTCCACTCGGGAACCTGAGGCCCAGCAAAGTGAAGAGGCTCGCCCGAGGTTGCATAGCTAGTAACACAACCAAGCTGGCGGCCCAGTGTCCTTGCTCCTAGCTCAAGGCCTTTGCTCCTAGGTTTAGCTACCTCTCAAATGAGACTACTGACCCTAGCCCCTCCTTGCCTCTTGGGGATCCAGTGAGGGGACAAAATGCCTTAAGGTTGTAAGACTCACTAAAGTGCTTTGGTTTTTCCAGAGGAAAAACAAAAAACAAACAAAAAAAACAGGTACTATATATATTCAAGCTAAGGAATTCTGGCTGCTTTCCCAGACCCCCTTCGGTAGCACCAGGGGCTGGACGGGAGTCTTAGGGAAATGTAGGGAACTAAAAATGTCAGGACTTGCCTCAGAAATTTAATGTTGAACCAGTAGGAAGAGGCTGGATCCTCTTCCATGCAAGCCGGTGGGCGTTGATTTCCAAGCCCATTCTCATCAAATTCAAAATGAAGGGATCTTTCCCATTTGGCTACTTACTACACAAACAGCTTAGATTTAGAACTAAGCCCTGTGCACTGAGGATTGGATCCTAATCCCTATCCTCTTGATTTATCTGTCCTCCCCTCATCTCCCAGCCCATGTCTCCACTAACAGACTTTGCTTGAGTGAGAAAAACATGGAAAAAAATAGCCACAGACAGATCCAGCAAACTTCCACCTCGATGCACGGCACGTGGATAACATTTCCAACCGCGATGCATACATCAATGAGAGAACACAAGCAATGCTGTAAAACATCATCCTGCGTTCACAAATAAATTATAACTTCTTCATAAATCAAATGTGACAGTGTGGGCTGTTAGCAGGATAGGGAATGAAAGAAGGAAGCTTTTTTAGTGTTGAAGGTAATTTCTGTGTATGCATGGAATAGATGTGTGAGTGCAGTGCTTCAGTACTCGCCTCCACACGTGTGGACCTTGGGAGCAGCTATGTTTAGCGAATAAGAATTGTATGCAGTGAAGGCTGGATACTGCCCCAAGCCCCACTGTGTCCAGTGTTAGGACGTTGCCGCAGGTTCCGGCCACCCAAAAGCAGAATGTGTTTGTTTAGGGAGGGATAAATTAGTTTCTAGGAATTTTCAGAAAAACATTTTTTTCAGAAGATGAGCTTAAATGATAATCGCTTCTCCTGGATTAGAATTATGCTTGCATTATGATGGAAATAATGAACAGCCTGTAATTTTAAAATGTGTCATTTTGTCAGGAAGATTGCTAAGTGATGCACTTTATGAGCTGTTACCTACCAATGTTGACAGATACTTTCTGGAGGTGGAAAAAGAGATACTGGAATCCAAAGAAACACTATGTCTACCGCCTGCCCTCCTAGCCCCCCCCAAAATCTGAGACCCATTTACTTGCATCAGTGACACTGAACACCCAGCTTGGTTTCATTTGGTGCAGAGAAAAGGGGGCTGTGCGCCTTTCCTCCCCGCCCAGACTCCCGTGTGGTGGCATTGAAGAGTGTCCTTCAGTGGGGGGACAGCCGGGCTACACACCCCGGGGGCAGCATGGAGGCCCCAGGGACAGTGGCAGCAGACGGCTGAGCCTCAGCTAATAGCCAACGGGACTTTCAACCTCTTTCTCACTGGCAAGGTTTCAGGGTTTAAGACGTATTGTGTTTAGAAGCGAGGGACTCTGTGTGTGCTCCCAGAATGGGTTACTAGTCCAGCAGGAAAGAACGATGAGTAAAGGCAGGACTCCTTCGTTTTTAGTCTGGAAATTAACTCATCTTTAGTCATTTTACAGTCTAAAAGCCTTTTTGGAATAAGAAACCTAAAAAACCTAGAAACACTCAATATAATCAGCAGTGGCCCATGATATAGACGGCTGTGTCTGCATTGAACAAATCCGCAGACTTGCCAGCCTTGCCTTCAATCCAAAGAAGGTGGCTGGTTTACAAGGATATGAGATACACGCCCAGGCGGGCACAGCTGCATTTTTTGTCAATACAAACAGAACTCTGAGATTTTATCAGAAATCTGAGCAGCAAGCGTGAGACTTGTAGGTGCGTATAAGACTTTTTGAACCTCCACTCTGGATGGTAGATGCGGCTGGACTGAAGCCACTGCCGCCTTATAAAGAATATAATAGACTTCAAGTTTAAGGCTTATTCATGACAAACCAGGCCAGACTCCTGCCTGCCGAATTCCCCAGCTGCGGGAGCCCCTTCTCCGGCTCAGGGATTCCCACCTTCCTCAAGAAGGGACGCATCTCTGCATTTGCATCTTAATGTTCCCCCATGTTAAGAATGGCAACTGGCGAATAAACAACAGGCAGATTGTTCTGATTTCCAATCCGGAAGAGAGGAAAGAGCTTCCTCATGATGGAGAGGGGAATTCAAGGACAACAAGATCAAAGTTTGCAGCTCGCGGGTGGGAACCGAAAGCCCGCGATGAAGCAAACGCTCACGCCCTCGCAGCAGGCAGCACCATCCTGCAGCGCGACACGGAGGGACTCCCAGGGAAACAACAGCACCATTGCCTGTTTTCAGATCTTAGTTTTGCTCTGCTGCTAATGCTTCCGCCTTATATATTTGGAGCCGGGGGTGAGGAGGACAGGTTTTTAGACAAGGAATTAAGACCTATGCATCTAAATGTGAATTTCAAATATTTTTTCTAGTCCTTTCATTTGTGGGTAATGAAATAGAAATAGGTTCTTTGACATTTTGACATTTTCCCCGTGCCTCCTCGGGTTCTCTATCACCAAAACCGAGAGGCGACCTGGAACTATCTCAAGTCTGGTCACTCCGTGACTGGGACTCTGCTTCAGAACGGTCAGCCAGAACTCCCTCCTTCATCATCAATATCGTCAGTTTATAGGCAGAGACAGGAATAAGCACATCATAATGTAAAATGCCCGATTTCTTTATGTGGTTTATCAATATTGGTAAATTAACATGTTTGCGGCTTATTTAGGTCAAAAAAAAAAAAAAAGCAAAGAGAAGAGAGAGAGAGAATGGGTAACATCAAAATAAGGCATTTTCCTTCACCGTGGCCTGCGGGGTCCTGCGAGGTGTTCCTTCACCGTGGCCTGCGGGGTCCTGCGAGGTGTTCCTTCACCGTGGCCTGCGGGGTCCTGCGAGGTGTTCCTTCACCGTGGCCTGCGGGGTCCTGCGAGGTGTTCCTTCACCGTGGCCTGCGGGGTCCTGCGAGGTGTTCCTTCACCGTGGCCTGCGGGGTCCTGCGAGGTGTTCCTTCACCGTGGCCTGCGGGGTCCTGCGAGGTGTTCCTTCACCGTGGCCTGCGGGGTCCTGCGAGGTGTTCCTTCACCGTGGCCTGCGGGGTCCTGCGAGGTGTTCCTTCACCGTGGCCTGCGGGGTCCTGCGAGGTGTTCCTTCACCGTGGCCTGCGGGGTCCTGCGAGGTGTTCCTTCACCGTGGCCTGCGGGGTCCTGCGAGGTGTTCCTTCACCGTGGCCTGCGGGGTCCTGCGAGGTGTTCCTTCACCGTGGCCTGCGGGGTCCTGCGAGGTGTTCCTTCACCGTGGCCTGCGGGGTCCTGCGAGGTGTTCCTTCACCGTGGCCTGCGGGGTCCTGCGAGGTGTTCTGTGATGCGCATCTTGGGAAACCAGTCTGACTTGGTAAGAGAACTTTTGGTTTTATTCAAGCTTTCTTATAGCATAAAGTTGCTACAAATGGATAAAAGCAGATTTAGGCAGGAGGCAAGCTGAATGCCACACCCCTCAGAAGGATTCCATCGGTTTCAGTCCAGCAAGGGCACCAGGCTCTGTCACTGGCTAAAGGAAGGAGGCACAGCATGGAAGGAACCTCAGGGGAGGGTGTGGCGGGGCGAAAACCAAGCTCACCGATGACCCATCAGATGAGTTTGTTTCCAATAAAACCAGAATATTCACCTTTGAAAATCTCCAATTAAAGACTTCTCATGAGCTACACGTTTAAAACCAGCCACCAAAAGAGATTGCCTGATGGAAAACGCGAAGGATTGGCTTCCCTTTGGGTCCAGACACTTCCAAGGATATTACTGTTAAGCAAACTCACTTACACAAGTGCTGTGAGGCCAGAGGTGAGCCCAGAGCACGCGACTGTCCTGCAGAATGGGGTCAAGGTGAAGGAGCTTAGGGAGGTCCTGCTTCCCAGGGCAACAAACTTATCAGACTTGGGAGATGCATAGAAGGGAGACTGAGCCATGCCACAGCAGCCTCTCCCTGCAGTTTAGCCTGTTCAGCTAGCAGATTTGGGCATGTCTCCTGTTTGTACAGAAGCAGGCTCTTAGGAAAAGTGCAAAGCCAGACTCGTGACCCAGGGAGCTGGCGTCCAGCAACAGGACCACCTGAACCCTGTTCTGATAACAAAGGAGCAGGTCATGTGAAGCTCACGAGACTTCGGTTCCCATTTACCGAGTTCAGCCAGCCGTGTGGGCTGCAGCGTCCAGAGGTACACTGAGCAAGAAATGTAGTGTTTTTTCCCCCCTTGGGGGTGGCCGGGGCTGAGTTGTTGGTTAATAAAGGCAGCCTAGCTTGGAAACAGGCTCATGAAGCGATGCTGCATTTGAGGGCAAAAGGGAAGCGTACTCCTCTGCAAATGCCTAAGCACTGTCCTTGATGTGAAGGCTGCAGGGACTCCTGGATTCCGGGCTGTTCTATCAGCACCACAGTTTTGATCAGGCAAATCCCTTGACCACTCTGGACCTCGGGATTCTATCATCAATCACTAAAATGGGTGTAATTCCTACGGGAATTGTTACAGGGAGGAACACCTAAATTTGAAGTCCTGAGTTGTTGGGAGCCAAAACCTGGACATCCGTATCTTCAGCTACGTTCTGCCTATCCAGGGTTGTGTGAGTTACGGAGGGAAACGCTCTCTGCCTTTGGGTAAAAAGAAAGACTGCGAGGACAAGCCTGTCCCTTCTTGGCACAGAGGCTTTGGGACACAGGAGAGCTGAAATCCTTGGACTCTCGACAACAGACAGGATGTACCGTCTCAAGAACCCTTGTTCTAATCCAATACAGGTGAAGTCTCTGAACAAGCCTGAGGAGTTCTCTCAGCTGGAGAAAAATCCCACTTCAGTCAAGTCACACCACCAGAAAATACAGCTCTGGTGAATTGGTTCCAGCTTTCCTTCAAGTCTTTGGAATAAAAATGAAGACGAATTTTGAGGGCCAGGCAAACTGTGGATTTGTGGGTCAAGGAACCATATGTGTGTGAGGACTTGAGGGGGGCAAACTGTGTACAGAACACACAGCCCACCTCCCAGGAGCAGGGAGGACCCAGGTCGCAAAGGACTCCTCCCTCCCCCATGCTGCAGGGTCCGGCTCCTCACCCGTTCTCTAAAGCACCTGTCCCACAATCAACCTTCTGGGTCTGCCCTGACCACGCTGCTTGTTGGGATGTGGCTTCGAGGTCACCTGCTGCTCCAAACCTACTTTGGAAACTCGCACACTGGCTCGTGCCGAGGAAGTAAGTAAATCTCTGTTCTGTTTTTGAGTGGCCTCACCAGAATAACCATAAAAGACAGGTAACATTTATTCATAAGCAATACTGATTAGGAAATAGCTCTACAAACACAACTTACTTAGAAACAGCAAGTCAGAAATAGGATAAAACACCAAGAGAAAACGAGCTGTGAATACATTTCCAAAATGTTTTTGTTTTGTTGTTGTTTTCATCTTGACTAGCACCATCTGTACACAAGAAAGTATGAACATAAATGTTTGGATAATAATAAAGATTTGCAAGGCACTTAATCAGTCATTCTGGGTCTTTTTGTTGTTGTGTTCGCTTTCCACAGCAATCCTACGTCCACCCCCCTCCTCTCTCACGAAAGCAAGAGAAGAGTGAGGTCTCTTTTGCTAGCAGTTCTTATGTACAAACAAGGTAAGGTTCCTCAAAGTGCTTTTTCAGTCTCGCAGGGCTTGGACACCCCTCGGGCTTCCCATCCTTTTCTCCTTCCATGGGTATTTGGCATTTGCGCCTTTCCTACAGAAAACAAAAGAAAACTCGCCTTCCGCTCAACTCTCGCTCCAGACTTGCCACCAACCTTCATCCTCATTCATTGTCTTTGATGCCCCAGCACAGAGGGCCTAGGGGCGTGCACCATCTCTGAAGTCCTGGAGAGCGGGGAACCGCTAGGACAAGGGTCTGGCTCATCTACCGGCGCCTGGAGGTGATGTCGAAGCAGGTGATCATCATGAGATGGGCCTTGCAGAAGTTGACACGGCTCTCCAAGCGCTCCGTCACACACTCCAGGGCCTCTAGGTACTCCAGGGAATCCAGCTCCCAAACCTGCTCCAAGTCAACTGCAAGAGAGGAAGAGCTTGATGGAGACACAGAGCAAACAGGGCGCAAAGCATCTCCCGATGGCTCGGCCTGGAGCTGCCACCCCCACATCTACCCCTTGGTCTAAAGGTCTAACTCGCCTGCCTTAGGCCACCACAGGGTTCCCTCCTGCCTGATCCTCAGCCTCTTTTGGGTGGAACGGAACACTCTTTACCAGTGTTTAGATCCTTAACGTGTTTTTGAGATTCTACTGACCAACAAGGGGACATTCTCACTTCCCCTTCCTCCAGCCATCCCCATCTCAGGATCTGAGACTCTACCACGCTATTCAGGATCAAGTAAATACTTGAAGCTGAGGTGGGGAGAGCCCCTCCCTTCTGGGGGGGGGGTCTCAGCTGATTGACAGTTATACTTCTGCCCCCTTTTATGCAAGGATGTTTCTGGATTCTAACCCAGATACCTTTCCTGATGTTCAGGCCTGCACAGAGTAAAAAGTCTGTATCCTTCAAGGCCTGAAGAACAGGTGTCTGGAATCAACCCCTTCTGGCATCAAGTCCCCTACTTTGTCTAGAGGTGGCTGGGTAGAGGGATGGGCTGCCTGGCCCAGGCTCCAGGGGTCCAGCAGGAAAGGCATGGACAGCAGCCAAAGGTGGTGGGATTGCCCTGGAACCCCAGGCGACAGACAAGCTCTGGGACCTCCACGTCAGCTGACAGTGTCCTTAAAAGGAATGTGAGAGTAGGAATTCCTACCCTGCCTGCCCTACCTGCCTTGAGTTGCTGTGAAGACAAAATGAGATAATGAACATGAACTTGATTTGAAAACGATGCCATACTGTGGAAACACCGGGGAGTGGAGTTGACGTCTGCAGAGTGTCTTCTTTCTGCAGATGAGGTCCCTGAGAGCTGGACAGTGACATGACTCACTGAGGCTGATGCCCTTAACCAGGACCAGAGCTGGAAGGAGACCGAAGGCCCTGAACACCAGTTTAATATTTAAAAACCAAAACAAAAAAGCAAAAGGAGCCATCATTCTATGACCACATCAGACTACATTACTGGACAACCTTGAAAGTGGCATCAGAACGAAGAAATAGAACTAAACATGGATCTTTCCATGCCAGTCCCCCGTCTCTTGCCCCCAGGGAATAGTCAGCAGGCAGCCTCATGGATCCTTTTTTCCATTACTGTTTTCAATTCATCTTCAAGAAACAATCTGTGTTTCCCCTTTCATGTAGCTTTCTGTTCATTTTCTTTCTCAGCATCAAAAACACAGTGATTTTGACATATGTACAAAGACTAGAAGGAAGCGTTTGTTTCCTGGAAGCAGCTAAACACGTACGTATTAATGTTTCAGCTTGTTCCTATCCTGGGAAAAAACACAACTTTGTAAGATGAAGATAATTTTCAGGTCTGCCCTGGGCATAAACAGTTTTTAAAAATAGAATGTTAATGAAAATAGCAAAAATGAAGGGGAACTGACAGAGAACTGACTGAAAGGAGGCCCCTGGGATCTTTAAGTGCCCAGGGATTCCTGAAACAAGGAAAAGGGTATCCGCAGCGGAGAGGGATAAGCACAGGGCCCCGTGCGCATGTCATGGGCAGACAGTAACCAACGCCTTCGCCCCGTCTGCCCTCCCCATTAGTGCCTTCGATGAAATGCCCTCACAGGACGAGTTCATGTCTTTGCTCAAATTTCCAACAGAAGATCCAGCTCAGTGCATTGTGCAAGCGGGAGGCATGAAGGAAATGCCTCCTGTTTTTTATTTGTATTTTTGAGACAGGGTCTCACTCCATCACCCAGGCTGGAGTGCAGTGACGCGATCTCAGCTCACTGCAACCTCAGCCTCCTGAGTAGCTGGGATTACAGGTGCCTGCCACCACGCCTAGCTAATTTTTGTATTTTTGGTAGAGACAGGGTTTCACACCACGTTGTCAAGGCTGGTCTTGAACTCCTGGGCTCAAGTGATCTGCCCACCGTGGCCTCCCAAAGTGCTGGGATTACAGGCGTGAGCCACCGCACCTGGCCAGGAAATGTCTCCTGTTGTGGAACTTTGGGATAATACTAATAATTACTGCCAGATCCTGAGCTCTCATCCTGGGCCAGGCAGTGTAATAAGCACCAAGAGGACCAACAGGTACTGATTTACACCTCACAACTGCCCTGTGGCGTAGTCACCATTATTTTTCCCATTTTACAGCTAAGGAAGTCAAGGCTCAGAGTGAAGTGTCTTACCCGAGGTTCTACAGCTAGTATGTGAGAAAGCCAGCAGCCAAAGCAGGTCTGTATGCCTGTGGCCACAGCTGCAAAGGCTGCAACTTACTATTACAGGATGCTCCATAGACTGTCCCAAGAATCCAGTGAGTACTTAGGGAAATGTTAGCACCTTATTCCTAGGGAGAGGCAGCTGCTGGGAGACTGCAGTTACATGTGGCAGGCACTGCTGGGAGGCTGACAAGTCCTGCCACTTTCTTCCGCACCTTGACCCAGGACCATTTCACCCCAATATTTTTTCAAACAGCTGCTTTGGAACATAAACCTAAGCTTCCAGCCTCTGCCTGCAGGCCCTCCGCACTGGCCAGAGAAGACTGGAAGAGGGTGGGGGGCCATGCAGGGGAGGAGCAGTACAAAGGAGGCCTGCCAGAAGCTGAGGGCAGGATGGGAAGGGGAGGCGGAGGGAACCTGAATGGCAGGAATGTATTTGACCCCACAGACTGAGTCTTCCAGCATTAGCTCCTATATCAGTGTAATAGCTGGGACCAGATTGAAGTTTTATTTTGTGCTAAATGGAATGGTCAGGAACAAATAAATAAGAGACAATTGAATCCATCTTTCAAAGAGAGCAAAATTGTCCTGCATTGTTGAGATGGTTACGGTCATCCTGGGCTATTAGATGGAAATAATACTGTGGCTGTCGATTGTTTTTTTTTTTCCACTCAAAAATGTTTTCCCTGCTTTCTGGGTTCTCTGCACAGCTTTTCTAGGACGGTACACTCTAGCCTATTAAGGGCTCTATAAATTCTTATCTATTTCAGGCTAGATATGCAGTGTGATTTGGGCCGAGGAGCAGATCTGTAACAGTCTTCATGTCTGGGTGATCTTCCGCCACAAGCAGGGGGAAAAATCTCATTTTCAGGTGCTTTGGACTGAGACACGTAAGAAATCATCTTGCAAGAGCAATATTCACCACCCTCTGCTGCCCCGGCCCTCCCGCCCGCCCCCCGGGGAGCAGGCTCCTCGCTGGGTGCAGCTTCCTCCACGTGATGGGCATCCTGGGACTGCGGAGGTGGATGCAGCCTCTGTCGCCGTCTCCCTGGGCTACGCGCCAGGCCTGGTGAGCGGGTGAGCCCATTAGTCGCGAGGGAGGGAAGGGACCCCGGCCTTACATTCACTGAGCCACTTGTTGGGATCCAGCATCAGGTACTGTTTGGTCGCCTCCAGCTCCTTCATCAGCCACTCGTACTTGGCGCGGACCTCGGCGATCCTCTGCTGGCGGTGTTCCAGAATTTTCAGCTTGGCGTTGAAGCACATGACCTCCTAACATAGACAGAGAGGAGAAAGGACCCTTTTGCTCACGCCCAGCCCACGCCACAGGGAGCACCTGTGAGTATTGTTGATGGAAAACAGGCTGGGGATGGAGACCTGTGGGAGGGACCCAGGTGATCTCGGCCACATTTCTGCCTCGACAGGCCAGTCAGTTCAGACACCTCACAAGGTAGGACTATGACAGACCATTCTTGGACTATGACAGGCCATTCTTAAACTGAGAAAGCAGGTGGTGGGTGTTTCAAGATGGACAAAGGCTGGTTAAGATGGGGAGCCTCAAGGAGCCAGAAGAGCCCCCAAGATCATCAGCCCCCACCCCTGGCTTTGGAGCCTTTACAACATTTCAGCAAGAGAAACACGGGGCTCTCTCCAAAGCCTCTGTCCAAAGGCCCTTTGCTGGGACAGAAGCCCCCTTCCCACCCCCCATGCCAGAAGCCTGCTGGGAAGCCTGGGTCTGAGCAGTCTTCCTCAGGGCCCTGCCTGGGCCAGCGTATGGGTGGTGGAGGAGGCTGCCTCACCTTGCTGGCGCCTCCTCGTCGCCGCTGCAGGCGCTCCACGTCATCGATTTCATAGACTTTAATCTCAAAGGGTTCCCCAAGGCCCCGCTGGCTGCTCCGCAGGGGGCCGTCCACCCAGCGGACGCCTGTGCTGTTGGTGGGTTTTCTCACAGGGGAAGAGGTGTCCAGGGATAGTGCTGGGATAAGCCTCCGTCTCTGAGAACCTGAGGAGGGGATTAAGCCCAAAGAGTTAGTCTTTCTGAATTTCAATTTCTTTTTCTTTTTTTTTGGAGATAGGGTCTTGCTCTGTTGCCCAGGCTGGAGTGCAGTGGTGCGATCATAGCTCACTGCAGCCTTGAATTCCTGGACTCAAGCAATTGTCCTGTCTCAGCCTCCTAGGTAGTTGGGACCACAGGTGACACCACCACACCCAGCTATTTTTTTTTTTTTTTTTTTTTGTAGAGATGATGGCTTACCATATTGCCCAGGCTGGTCTCGAACTCCTGGCCTCAAGTGATTCTCCCACCTTAGTCTCCCAAAGTGCTGGGATTACCGGTGTGAGCCACTACACCCAGCCTGAATTCAATCTTTTAAATATTTTTTGGATGTAACAGATGAGGTCATAACAAGCACCCCAGGATCTGAGGCAGGGCTAAACACTCCCACTTCCCACCTCCCACCTCCACCTTTCCTCCCCTAAACCGACACTTGGGCTTTAGCTCAGCCAACTCCCAGGGCAATCTTTAGAACTGCCTCCTAGTTTCCGCCTGTAAAACATGCAGCTTAGACCCGTGAGCCGCACCGGCACATCCTCAGCATGGATGGGTCAAAAGGTCCGAGCATTTGATGTCATTACAGGAGTTCCAGAAAACACCGTTGATTTGCTTATAACAGCAGCAGCAGCACTGACATGCACCGGTTACGTGCCAGGTACTATTTCACATGCATCACACATTGTGACAAGCACTGCTAGTTCTCTCCCAGTATCTATTCTCTTTCTTTCTCAGCAGAAGAGACCCTGGGTATTAGTGAAACACAAGGCTCCCAGAATGGAGACTAAACTCTTGCATGGTACAGGGGACTGCAGTTTTGATGAACAAATGTCAGTTGAAGCATGTCTCCTCCAGAAGACAACAAGGAACGCTCACTACTGTGTTAATTTTCTCTATGAAGTGAACTCAGGGATCTGAGCTCCTTTTGCTTCATATTAAATCTCACTTTTTTTGACAGGGAGTCTCACTTTGTCGCCCAGGCGGGAGTGCAGTGGCATGATCTCGGCTCACTGCAACCTCTGCCTGCTGGGTTCAATCAGTTCTCCCGCCTCTGCCTCCCGAGTAGCTGGGATTACAGGTGCCTGCCACCACGTCCCACTAATTTTTTGTATTTTTAGTAGAGACAGGGTCTCACCGTGTTGGCCAGGATGGTCTCAAACTCCTGGTCTCAAGTGATCTGCTTGCCTCAGCCTCCCAAAGTGCTGGGATTACAGGCGTGAGCCACCGCACCCGGCCAAAACCTCACTTTTTAGAGCCCAGATTTGATCTTACATATACACATACACAATCACATTTAGTTTCCAACAAAGTGCAGGCCCCAACTAATGAAACTAAGCAACACTGACTACTGGAATAAAGCAACTGTCTGTCTCCTTAGTGTCTGAGACACTTACCCTGGGAAGTGACCAGATCAGAGTTTTGGGTTTTTTATTTTAAATCAGTCTGATCAAGCTAGCTGACTGTTGGCAAACTGTTTAGCTTTTGTGTGCCTCAACTCTAGCTTCTGTCCCATGGAAGGAACCTGTGAAATGGCTGGTGGGTAACAAATTAACCCCAAACCCAGTGGCGAAAACAGCAAACATTTCTCTCACATATTCCTGTGGTTGGGAATCGGGGAGTAGTTTTTGCCAGGTGGTTCTCAGGTTCTCAGGGCCTCTCAGGAGTCAGCTGGGGCCGCACACTCATCCGAAGGCTTGACTGAGGCTGAAGCTTCCATTTCTAAGCTCGCTCATGTCATCATGGCAGGAGGCTTTCGTTCACTGCCACGCGGGCCTCTCCTGCACGGGATTGTTTGTGACATGGCAGCTGGCAGGAGGCTTTCGTTCACTGCCACGCGGGCCTCTCCTGCACGGGACTGTTTGTGACATGGCAGCTGGCAGGAGGCTTTGGTTCACTGCCACGCGGGCCTCTCCTGCACGGGACTGTTTGTGACATGGTGGGAGGCTTTCGTTCACTGCCACGCGGGCCTCTCCTGCACGGGACTGTTTGTGACATGGCAGCTGGCTTCCCCCAGAGGGAATGACCCAAGAGAGCAAGAGGGGCACCCAGCACAGAAGCTGCAGTGTCTTGTATAACCTACTTTTGAAAGTGACATACCATCACTCTGCCTTATCCCACTCAACACAGAGACCAACTCTGATAAATACAGGAGGGTGTGAAGGCAGAGACCATGGGGGCCATCTTGGAGCCTGGCTACCATGGATGGGATGTGATCAGATGGGAAAATGTCTTGGACAAGGGCCACCCTCCATCTCCTGCCAACACCCATGCCAGGGCACTGTGAGATGGGAGTAGAGAAAGTAAAAACACCTGGAGAGTGACATTTCCCTGGGCTACAACAGCTTCATAGAAATACCCTGGCAGGTATCTAATTCCCAATGCCTCCTTTCCATGCCATCCAGCAACCTGGAACTTCCTCACCACATCAATCCCTCCCAAGGTGGGAAGTGAGTGCCCACTGTCAGGTTAGGTGTGGTTTGGGGGCTAGGAATACCTTCTTCCTGCACACGAATGAACACGTGTCTTGGATTTTTGTAAACTTCTGAATTTAGGTACCAGAACATCAGCCCCGTGAATGGACTGATTCCAGCTGAGGCTCCCTCTCCCCGCGCCTGTCTCCCTCCGGAGGTGCATGTGAGCCTCACTTAGGTGATGATGAGGGTAAGCCAAGTACTGGGGCAGGGGTAATGTGGTCAGGCTGAGGAAATGGAGGGAAGTGGCCTGAAGGAAGTTCAGGGGCAGAGTGGTGCCCTCACATTACTGGAAAGGGCACAGGAAGCGATGGTACTGATATGCCATCCCTGGGCAAAGACCGACCCAAGGACCTTAGTCTGGGACCCCATATAAATAAGGGTTCTTAGATTTTCTGCATGCTCCAGCATCTCCACCTTTCAAGCAGATGCCCAGCTTTCTGCCAGGCCCAGTCTCTGCCAGGGATCCCCTCCTTCCAGGCTGTGAGTGGGGTCAGGTCACCATCAGCTCTAAGAAAGGTATAGGGGGAGCCTCACCCTGGCGAGAGTCGTGTGGCGCCCCACTGGATGCCGCCTGTCTGATCGGGGAGCACACAGCCAGGGCCAGCCTCCTGCTGGTGCGGGTGGGCTGGGCTCCCTCCTGCTCCTCCACCCTCCCTGCTCATCAGCATTCGGTCCAGGCATGTACAAGTGCAGCGTATTCAAAGCACTTAGGCTGATACCTGCCAGCATCCATTTACCGCATGAAATGGTCCAGATCTGACCTGAGAAAGTCAACACTGATACTTCAAGGAAACTTCCAACCAGGACCTCTCCCACTAGCAGAGGCTGAGCCCACCCCTCGCCCCTCCCATTCCAGGCCTGGCCGACAGCGGCATGCAGTAAGAGGGGTCGCAGACCCATCCCAGTCCATCTTCCTGGATCACCTACAGTGCTGACAGCCCACGTGAGAAGCTGACATTGGGTCTTCTACTCTCAACATCCCCGAGTCCAGACAGAAGTCCCCACACGAGTCTGCAGATGCTGCTGCTGAGGTTAAGTGTCGGGAAGCATGGCTGTTCTGAGTGCTGAGGCCTCTCAGCTCTCCCTGGGGAATATGCTTCTGCCCCCAGGAGCCCTCCAGCATAGCTTTCTGCTCCATCACCCACTGTCTGCATTCTGACTCAAAGTGTGGGCACTAGGAAGACCGTGAGTCAAAAAAGCACGAAGCACTAATATTGAAAGGAACTGTAGATATCAGAGCAGAGAGAAAGAGAGTATGAATCAATACATGTGATTTTATTGACCAGCAAGGAGCCAGCTCCATGATGAAGATGATGAAGAATGATGCTGGTGGTATGGCCGCCTGTCATGTTTTAGCTGAAAAGGCAAACGGCTCACGTGCTAGGGATGAGAAAGAGGCAGGTTCCCCAGCGCCACAAACTCTCCTCGATGCTGGGCGTGGGCTTCCTCCCATGTTCTCTGAGATTCTGAACCCTGCACCCCGGACCACAGTGCCACCTCACAGCACCACTGCCACCTACTCTCCTCGGGGTTCTCATCGAAAGAGCTTCCTTGGTGTCTGAGAGAATCAATGACTTTCCTCCTTTTTCCCCAACTGTGTATTCAAAAAGGCTCTCATTCTGAACCTACTCTCAACTGGCTCTAGGTTGGTTCTTTTGGAAACATTCTGGAAATCTGAACTCTGACAGCAAGCGGCTTGCCTTCCTCTGATTTTCATTATGCCAGTGACCACTAAAACCAGGATGTGCCTGAGAACCAAATGAACAGGAGAGGTTGGCAGAGCACACCACGGTGCCCTCAGGCCTTGGTGAGGAGCAATTAGTCACAAATGTTTGTGCAGCACTCTGGGAACTGAACCTGGTAGCTCAATTCACTACAGGTGCAAGTCACAACTCACAAGACAGGCCCATCAGTCAGTAATGCTGACTCAGCACCAAGAGAAAGGCACAGTGTCTGATGCTTAGAATGACAAATAAAGTAGCAGATTAGACTGAGCACTTAAAGCACCATCAGCAGAACAAGATACGAGAAATACACAGAAAAAAAATATGAGCAATTTTTTAGGACTATACCGCCAACCAAGCAACCAGCCCATCAATGAATCAATCAATAATATCCAACAGTAACCAGCACCAGCCCAGTGCTGGGCACCACGCAGGCTGGGTCAAGTGTGGAACAGGCCTTGCTCATGTCCAGGCAGGTCAAGGCCTGGGGCATTCCAGAGCACCGTGCCTCCCTGAGGAGCTTCTCTTCGGGCAGACCCTCCCTCCCTCCAGGGCTTTTCTGGTGCTGAGCCTCCCTGTGGTGGGAATGAATTCAGTTCAGGCCAAGGCACTCATCTACCGGTCAGACTTCCCCATCCAGTCCAAGAAAAGGAAAGCAAGGGAAAGAGTCCGAGGAAGTAACACACCAGGATGAGGGTGAAATGTAAGCGACTGGAGGAAGAAAAGAGAACTGACATAACATATAATGGATGATAGGGGACGGGGGAGTGCAAGGATTGGGGGCTCAGGGTAGGGGCTCGGCTGGTGCAGTTATGGCATCAACTGTGTATCATGGAGCGACACCCTCAGCTGCTGCCATGCACACTGGCCAGGACAGACATTCCCTCCCCACCTGGGCTCATTCTTAGCTCTGGGCTATACACAATTTCATGGTGCTGACCATAGAGGGGCTGGCAAGGAACTGTGGATGGAGCAATGAAAATCCATCAATCAAAGCAACATCATTTCTCTCACCTTATCACTTTGTTGGTCAAGAGCCTGCAATGACTCCCCACTGCCACCTACAATAATATATTGTATCTCCTTATAGAACTATGTAGAATATAGAATAATGTGTACTGTTCTTGTAGTTCCCGGATGTTCCAGGTGTGACTTGATCTGGGCCTATGTTTCCTAGTGTCTTGCTCTACTTGTTGGGACTATCCCCTCCTTGAGTTATTCTCACTGTGTTGCCCACAGGCCAGGCTCTTGCTGCTGGGAGCTTGTGGTCCCATTCCTGCCTCAGCCTCAGTGCCCTGCACCCTCTCTGCCTGTCCCAGTGTAAGCACCTTCCCACACCAAGCTCAATCCCAACGTTTCTCTGCAGCCTTTGCCTTTTGCAGGATCCAGCTTTGTCTAAATGCTCTCTCTACTTGGGTCTTCACTACCCCTCTCAGCATCTGGCAGTGCACCCAGTTCACTGTTCTCTATTCCATGATTTTCACCCTTTCTCTCCAATTAGATTACAAACTTCTTACGGTGGCCTTGTCCCCTGTGCCGGCTGCCTCCACCTCCACCCACAAACCAGAAACTTCCATATCACCAAGCTCTAAGAGCACAGAAGACACCTGGTCAATGTTTAACAGCTGAAAATAAATCCCACCGACTACAGATTGCTCTAAGGAAAAGACCATGACCATCATGATGGTCACCACATGACCATCAATATTATTTAACTTATCTGCATAGTCTCCTATGATGTGGGCAGCACAGAGACCATGACTATTATCTACCAATCCTCTCGTTTTACTTGCATATGAGCAAACTGAAGCTCCAAGAGGACAGTTATTCCCCAAAGGTCACACAGCTCAAGATTCTAAGTCTCCTGCTTTCTAACTGAATTCACGGTCTACGGCCATACCACCCTGAACACGCCCGATCTCGTCTAACTGAATTCACGGCAGCCTGCTGTGGCCGGTGGAACAAGCCCAATCCTGTGCACACGCAGCAGCAGGGACCTCCAAGAATGAGAAGACGAAAATGAACCCTTGTGATGTTTGGTCGTTTCTGCTGCTACATATACTACAAAGGAATCAGAGAGGTCAAGGTTATTTTCCCAATCGTTCTAGTTCATTTTTACTAAGGAAATAAGCCATCTCAGACAAAAGATGTCTCCTCTCTGGTTCCAAACACCTCTCATAATTGTAAACTCTAGCCATCTAGTTAGGAATCTCCTTGGAGGAATTTTATAGCTTCTCTTAAAGAAGTTGCTCTTGATTTATGCTGATCATGTCTGACAGCCACCGTTTCTCTTAATAATAATCATAAATAAGCAAGACAAGGTCACCTAACCTGAAACGAGCACGTCTCCACTGCCACATCCATCATGGAACCTGGATCAACAGCAGCTCATGACAAAGGTCTTCTCTTGGCACTCCAGGTGAAATCCCATTTCTAGCACCTGCCCTGGCATTTTAATTTTACACCGTTTTCCTCCAATAGCCTTACCTAACCAGAGACTCCTAGAGGACAGCATTTACGAAAGCACTTAGCCCAGAGCAAGGGCGTATGTGGAGCCTGCTGCCTGCTCGTCAAGCAGTTATTTTTCTTCCTCTTTACTCCAGTGTAACCGCCAAACCAAAAAATAAAAGTCTTGGAAAAAAAAACCTGTGAAAGCCACGGAAATAATGAAATGGACTGGTAGACGCAAGACACTAAATTTGAGTGCATGAAAGCACTGTGGGATACTGAAACATACGTGGCCATGTGGCCACACAGTCATCTGGACTTTGAAGACCGAGCCTGCGTGGATTAGAATAACAAGTGTTCATTAACCAGGTACTGGGAAGGTCGGCAGATGCTTTCCTGCTTGTTATTTTTACTACCATCCATACGTTTCAAGCCCTTGGCCCTGGCCGTAAGACACAGCAGCCGCTATGTTACATGGAATGGCTCTGCCTTTTCGACTTGTCTTAAATGGGGTTCTGCTCCAAGTGCTGTCTCTGCAATGGAAGGGTGAAGTGAAGCAGAGTCAAAGAGCATCAAAGACTGAAGCATACCCCACCTGGCAAATAATAGACGTCAAGGTACTGACAGCCACGATGATTCCCTACCATGCTTAGAGCCTAACATCCCCATGGCCAAGTTCTGTGATCTGTGATGAGGTGAGCAGATGGGGCTGTCCATATCATAAAACTACATCTGCATACCCACATGGTCCCTTAAGGTGGATTTCTTTGATTCTAGGAAGATGAATGGTTTATAATGTTCACTGACCACAGCCCTTACATTTGGGTTGGAACATTCCAGAGTTTGTGCTCGCCTGTGATGGGAGAACAGGAAGAAACCACCCCATGACTGAGAGAACAAGCCTGTGGGGCAGTTGCTGGAGCAGCAGGAAAGGGGAGACGCTACATCTGTCACTCACCCCATCTTTTACTTCCAAATATGCTGCGGGGGAGACCCTACATCTGTCACTCACCCCATCTTTTACTTCCAGGTATGCTGCGGGCACTGATCCCTGCAGGGACCTGGCTTCTGACAGCGTGTGAAGGGCCTAGTGTTGCACAGAAGAGCAGTGAGAGGGGAGAGGACAGGCCAGGAGGGCAGGAACCCGGCCGCCCTGGCTTCAGCCAAGGCATAGCATTGCATGTGGGGCTCTGCGTAAGTTTCATTTCGTTTTTTTAAAGCCCTTAGACTAAAGAATGAGCAGGGGCAATTTCTTTGGAAGCCACTTAAGAGCAGAGATGGTTCCAGGCAAAATTCTCAAGTAGCTTCAGTTGTTCTTGGTACCTTTTGCCTCTGTCTTTTTCTCTCATTACCATCCTTTCATTTCACCTACCCCAAGACCTCCAGGGCCACCAGCGGTGGCCTGGGTCCTCTTCTCCTTGCCCATCATAACTTACTGTCACGTGCCACCCAGAACTCTAATTAACAAGTTAGTGGGCTTTATATATTAGTTCTTCTGGAGTATGTGCCTTTTGATAGGAGATTCTTAAAAATGGCATAGACTGCCTGGGTGTAGTGGCTCACGCCTGTAATCCCAGGCGTGATTGGGAGGCTGAGATGGGTGAATCACTTGAGGTCAAGAGTTTGAGACCAGCCTGGCCAACATGGTGAAACCTTGTCTCTACTAAAGATAGAAAAAGTAGCCAGACATGGTGGTGCATGCCTGTCATCCCAGCTACTCAGGAGGCTGAAGCAGGAGAATCACTTGAACATGGGAAGCAGAGGTTGCAGTGAGGCAAGATCACACCATCGCACTCCAGCCTGGGCAACAGAGTGAGTCTCTCTCTCTCTCAAAAAAAAAAAAAAAAAGAGAAATGGCAAAGACTGTCTCCAAAATCATGCATTTCAAGCACCATGGTATGTGCAGTGGGGGGGCACGGCAGCCCCTGTGGCAGATGTGCAAACGTGACTGTCCACAAGTATGTTTGGGGTGGAGGTGGAGGAAGGGCCTCAACCATTGCACTTTCAAAGGGACAAACTGTGCATTATCCACATCCCTGAGAGAGGCTGCCAGAGTCTTGGAGGCCACCAACCTCACACAAGCGGCTTCTGAAGCCACTAGGTCATGAGGGTAGGTCCCTCAGCTGATCCCTCAACAGGCGCTAAACAGTCCATAGGATCCTTGGTTGCGGAGCAGAGGGGCACGGGGTGAGGGAACGGAAGGCAGAAGAGCCAGGCTTCCCCGTAGCGAGCAGGTGCGGGTCATGCTGCTGTGTGCATCAGCGCCCCCGCCTTTCCACCCTGCCCAGCACCCAGGGATTCACGGTCCTAAGGCTGATGACGGCACTCAGCAGGGCAGTTTCTCACAGAGGGACCCTCCGCGGTGATGTCCTGGTGGAGCCCTGCAGGGTGCCGGGCCGTGGGAAAGGAGAGGCCAGGCCCGGGCACCCTCTCCCCACGGGCACGGGACCGCCTGGCCGTGGGGTTCGGGCAGCTCGCCCACCCGCCTCCTGCCTCACCCGCGTCGCTGTGCCCCCGCCTACCTGGATTGGAACGTTTCTTCGGAGCCTTGAGGCTCCGGCACCTGCCGCCCACGGAGCTGCTGTTCTCGCTCGTGGAGTCCTGCGCCGAGGACGCGCTGCCGGTGGCCTCGCTGTCCCGCATCATGCTCTCGTAGCCGCTGCTGCCGCCGCTGTGGTAGAACAGGGCCGTCTTCCCCATGGCCGGCGGGAGCTCCCCGCTCAGCACGCTGCTGTTGTCGCTGCCGTGGCCGCTGCTGCAGCGGTGGGGCCTCCGCGGGGGCGTGATCTTGCTGTAGGGCGACGGGAGCAGGTGCGCGGCCGCGGGCTTGTCCTCAGCCAGGGCCCCCCCGCGCTCCTCGGCCTCGGGCCCGGCCCCGGCCCGCAGCTGCAAGCCCCGGGCGCCCGCGCTGCCCTGTAGCAGCTCCGAGATGCGCCCATTGACGGCCCGCAGAGGCAGCTTGGAGGCCAGGCCTGAGCTCCGGTTCCTGCTCAGGGACTGCGTGGACCAGGACATGGGCTTCCCGCCGGGGGGCTGGCTGGAGCTCTGGCCCACCGCCTGCGGCAGGGACTTGGTGGAGAAGCTGAGGGTTTTGGTGGTGGAGGTGGACAGGCTGCGCGCCTTGGGGCTGGTCAGGAGGAGTTTGCTCACGGCGGAGATCTTGGACTGGCTGGCCTTGGGGGAGGCCCCGGAGCTGGGGGGCGAGGTCCCGGCGCTGCGGCCCAGGCTCCTCCCCGCGCGGGGCATGGTGCTGTCCTTGCCTGCGTGCAGCCGGGAGCTCACGGAGGACAGGCTCTCGGCCCGCTCCAGGGAGAGGCATTCGTAGTGGCTGACCGTCGCCCTGCCCAGGGAGTTGGTTCTGCTGGCCAGCTGCTCCAGCTTGGCACTGAAGAGCCTGCTGCTGCTGCTGGCGTCCTTCGTCTTGCCGCTAGGCTCATCTGGGAGGCCCGCCAGGAAGGCGGCTGGTTGGTTCAGGGGGCTGCTGGTGCCGCTGCTGCTGGCACTGTGCTGAGGGCTGGCCCGGTTCTTCTGGTCCAGGCTGGACTTTCGGACAGGGGGCAAAGGGGGAGTCCCTTTGGGCCGAGCCAGGACACAGTGCTTGGGGGAAGCCACCTTCCTCTCCAGGGTAGCCTTGGAGGGCTGGGTGTCCGAGGCTGCACCCACCCCGTTGGTCTCAGCAGCGCAGTAGTAGAAGAGGCTGTCCAGCTCCTCCTGCCGGCTGGCCTTCTGAAACGCCCTGGGAAGGCTGCTGGACTTGACGCTTTTGTTGGGATGCATGGGGCTCTGGGTGGCCAAACCAGGCAGAGCCATCTCACACCCGTCTACCACCCTCCTGAAGTTGTCAGTGACGGGGGAGGCCGACACCTCCCCGCTGCTGCTGCTGAGCCTGTCGCCCGGGCTGGGCTTTCTGTCCTGCTCCTGCTCAGCTCTGGTCTCCGCGTTCGAGGGGCCCGTGGCAGTCTCATACCTAATCCCTTCTTCACTGGGATGAGCATTCTCTTTTTTTACTTCCTCTTCTCGTTTCAGCCAGGGGTCCTCAAATGTCATCTCTTTCTTGCTACTGTTTTCCTTACTCTCCTGGGACTGGGCTAATGCGGGGTCTGCTTTGGGGGTGGCAGTGGGGGCCTCGGGCTCTTGGACGTTCCGGGGACTCACAGCAATGCAGGGGTAAACTGTGATGTTGGTCTTCATGGGGATGTACCCCTCGCAGCTGCTCAGATTCGCCGTGTTGGAGATGGTGACCATGGCCTTGCCCAGGGTGGATATTTTGCAGCCTTTGATGAGGGTTGCTTTGTTGAAAGAGTCATCTCCCATCTCAGACGGGATGAGCAGGTTGTTGGGGCTGGCCTTGGGCTTCTCTCTGCACACCACAGAGGTGTTCTGGATGCTGCTGACCAACTCCGAGGACGCGGGTTCTGCCATTGCCTCCCCGTGCCCAAAACACGTCTGGGCTATGAAACTGTGGCACGACTGCTCCCCCTCACTGCCCGCACTCATCTCGCTCAGCCAGGAGCTGATGGAAGAGCGTCTGCTCCCTGCCTCCTGGGCCTTCTCATCCAGGCTCATCTTGGGGAGGGGCAAGAACTGTGTGATGCTGACCTCAGAGACAGGGGCCATGCCGGAGTAGCACTCCAGGTCCTCGCTGATGCTGCTGATGATGCTGACGGGCCGCGAGCCCGAGGCCAGGGCCTGCACAGAGCAGTCGCTGTTGAAGCTGATGATGCTGGCGGGGCGGCCGCTGTCCAGGACCCCGCTGATGGTCAGCTCCTCCACCAGCGTGAACACCAGCTCGTCCTCACCGTTCAGCTCCAGCGGCTGCTGCACCGTCACCATCGTGGTGCTCAGGATCTCCTTCTTGGACTCTGGAGGAGTAGCTGCCTGTGGCTCATCATCGACAGGAGTTTCCGGGAACCCTTCGCTCCCAGCAGACATGGATTTTTTCAAAACCTGGGGGCTCATTCCAACCGGGGGTGTACGCACCTCGGGCTGCAGCAAGGACTCACTAGATGCCACGCCAGAATCCTTGCCCGAGGAAGGCAGCGGGGCGGGAGATGGTAGGACCCCCTTCTGGGTGTAGACTTTGCATCTCTGGGAAGGAGAGCCGGGTGGCTTGTACTCCGAGGTCTTGGACAGGCTGGCGATGCCCAGCCTGGGGGAGCCCATGGGCCTGGGCTTGCCTTCCACGAAGCCACAGGAGTTCAGGCTCTCCCGGCTGCTCTGGAGGCTGGGGCTCTGCACGAGCGGAGAGGTGCTCTGCTGGCTGCTGCTGCCTGGGATGCTCCTGGGCGAGGCCGGGCTGGGGCTATGGGCGGGTGCTGTGGTGGGCACAGGTGAGTGACTCCTCTGCATCTTGGAGGCTGGGATTTCTGGGCCTTCTCTCAGCTGACCTTCGGACCCATTATCTTCCTTATCAGACTCAGAGAGTGGGCTTGCCCCAGCTGCTTGGCTTAACGGGGGGCCTCTGCTTGCCTGCTCTGGCCCAGACTGAGCAGGCAGTTCTTCAAAAGAAAACCTGCTGGGCTCCTCGCTGCCGTCGATGCAGTCCAGCCTCTCCTGCAGCTCAGCGAACGTGTTGCACTTCAGGCAGTCCCTTTCTGACTTGCTGGCTGCAGTCTCTCCTCCCTCTGCAGGCCGGCTGTCGCCCCGGGTCTTCTGCAGGGCTGGCACAATAGGGACAAAGTCTGGGGGGCCCTCGTTGTCGGTGAGCTCCTTGTCAGAGAGGGCCGTGCCGTTGGGCCCGATGTAGATGACAGTGTCGCAGGACTGCTCGCTACTGGAGGAGTAGTCGGGGTCGCTGGACAGGTGAGCGATGGGGAAGTCGGGGTCCACCGTGGCCCTGGTGTGGAAGGGTCTCAGCTGGGTGGGCCTGCGCATGCGGCCTTCTTCACAGGAGCTCTCCCCGCCGGAGGAGCTGGATGTGTACTGTGAGAGAGAGCGAGCAGTTAATGTGACTACCCTGTCATGGCAGTTTTCCCGGGAGCCCAGCTGTGTGCGGCAAGTGGTGGAGGCCCCTGACTGGACGCAGGCTGCTGACAGCCACCCTGGTTGATCTCCCGCAAGTGAGCCACTCAGGGGGTGCCATGCCAGCGTGCCCAGTCTCACATCACCGCTGCATTTGGGAAGGGGAAGCCCTGTGTGGCACACTGGGGAAACAGAAGCTGCTCAGGAAAGGAGGTGACCATCCAGGCCCTGCCTCACCAGCTAAGGGCTGCTGGGTCACCAGTGTTTGACACCCTGTGCCATGGAACACTGGTTAGGAAGCACTATTTAAAGATAAAAAAGGTACAAAATGGAGAAGGAGGAAAAAAAGGCCCCCACATCAGCAGCTGCCCCTGCCACTGAGTGGCCGCGATCATGACAGTTTCCTCAAATACTGGTCACCCTGCCACTGTCCTGGCTTGGCCTCCACCTGAGAAAATGAACCCAGTGATTTCTAGCAGACTCAGTATCATCCAGGAACCACTGAATGCCAGGACAAAAGCAGCAGCCAGGGAATGACTCCTGGACATGCAGCAGGGGAGGGGCCCTGAGAACAGGGAGTTGAGAATACTCTGGCGCCAACCCCGTGAAGGACAGTCTCCATCTACAGAGGACCAAGGCAGTGCATGAGAAAAACATTATTTTCCATCCCTCCAGTGTTTTCCTCTTGAGGTAGCAATCCATTTATAATCTCTAAAGCGGACCAGGTGCTTCCGGTCAGGGGTCCAGGCTGGGTGACCAGGGCCAGCACCAGGTGTGGGGAGGGGACATGACTTTGTATCAGCCCCAAGGTTTCCCTGCCCCAAAGTGGACCCTGAGCCACGTGCTGTCAGCTCCAAGTCGCATCTCCTGATGCTGAGAGATTGGCAACGTTGATTTGGCTTTTTCTGACTCCGTTCCAGGGCACAGCTCCAAAGATTCCCTCATCCACCACACCCCGCTGTGACTCCTTACCTTCGTCTTCTTTTTCTTCATCCTCAAGACTCTCGATGCAATCTGGATGGTGGACAGGGTCTCTGCGTAGCTCCCGGCCGCGGCCGAGATGTGTGCGATCATGGTGGTACGGCAGTTCATGTTCCCCAGAGACTCCCGCAGCAACATGGCGAGCTTGCTCTCTCTGCCAAACAAAGTGAATTAGGCTGCATTAGCGGCCATGCTTCCCTGTGGTCCTCAGGGCAGGGCTTCAGGCCTGCACATGGCCATTTTGTTGTGGGTGGTGGTCCCCCCCTTTTTAATGGCATACTAATTAGCATCGTTTTCCAGCATGGGGCTATTTGCAGTTGGCAAGCACTGAGCAAGTGCTTCTAACTCCAAGATGGAATTCACGCAGAGCACCTCCCTTGGCGCTTCTGTCCTGGCTGTGATGGGTGTTCCCGTGCGTGTGTGTCTACGACATTACACATAATGAGGCCTGGGGATAGAAACAAGAGGAGGGGATCTGGAGAAACAGCTCTGTGGCTGGTGACTCGGTATGCTAACTGCACATGTGGCCTTTCTCCAGGGTTCCCACACAAAAAGAGTCTCCCTACCAGGAACCTGCATTGAAGATCTGTGGGTTTTTAATACCTGCACAGTTCCTTTAGCCAAGAAGCTGGCATTGTCCCTTAACTCGCATATTTGCACCTAGTAGCAGGGAAGGAAAAGGCATTCCTATTCCTGAAGACCAGGGGAGAAACAGAGAGAGAGGCCCAGGCAGTCACTTAGTCCACAACAGAAAGCAGCACTTCCTATGGAAAGGCTTCCTCTGGGGACTCTGCTGGTGCTGGGTGGGGCCATTGCCCTGAGTGGTGATAATGAGGCCCTGGGGTTTGCAGGGAGCGTTGCTAAGTCTTTGAACTGACCTGGAGAAATGGCTGTTTTTCTATTCCTATACTTGTCCCAACATTTCTCCTGCCTTGCCTTTAAAGGCCTCTGCTTATTTCATCAACAGCACTCATTCTCTCAACTGCTGCCAAATGTCATTGCATCTCTGGCATGTTCCCTGATCCTGAAGGATAAGCAGCCTACTTCCCATGCCGCGTGCTCCTATTTCGATGCTGTGTCTGCAATGCCACATGAGAGGAATTTGTCCCATGTCCATGTCTCATCATCCAGCCCCTGCAAAGCTCCCTGGAGAGGGACTATCCAGCTCAGCAGACACTGAGGGAGACTCAGGCCACTGTCAGCAGGAGCAGATATCTTACGTGACCTGCTTCTGGCCTCAGGGAGGGAAGACTGTGGGATAAGAGCAATAGCTTTTCCTTCCCATCGGGGACCAATTAAGGTGTGAGTTTGGAGACGCTGGGCTCACTAAGGCTCAGTTCCAGAGCAATGTAAGAATATACCGGGGCTTCCCTTCCAGCAAAATCACCAGTGATGAAAGTGGTGAGGTACAGGGTATAGAGGAGGAGCAAAAGCTGTAAACATTTAAATCCCTTCAAAATGTTGTCTAGCAGAAATTCATGTACAGCACACTCAACGAGGAAGCCAGATCCCATTCCTGGCACACATTCGTTGCAGAGACACTGCACCTGGATGCGTCTTGGGCTCTGTCTTAAATATGGGCAGTGGAGGGTGAGTTCTGCTCGGCTGGGTTGTGATCATACACAGTCAGGTCTTACATGAGTAGTGGAGGGTGAGTTCTGCTCAGCTGGGTTGTGATCATACAGTCAGGTCTTACATGAGTAGTGGAGGGTGAGTTCTGCTCGGCTGGGTTGTGATCATACACAGTCAGGTCTTACATGAGTAGTGGAGGGTGAGTTCTGCTTGGCTGGGTTGTGATCATACAGTCAGGTCTTACATGAGTAGTGGGGGGTGAGTTCTGCTTGGTTGGGTTGTGATCATACAGTCAGGTCTTACATGAGTAGTGGAGGGCGAGTTCTGATCGGTTGGGTTGTGATACAGTCAGGTCTTACATGAGTAGTGCGGGGTGAGTTCTGCTCGGTTGGGTTGTGATCATACAGTCAGGTCTTACATGAGTAGTGGAGGGTGAGTTCTGCTCGGTTAGGTTGTGTTCATACAGTCAGATCTTACATGAGTAGTGAAGGGTGAGTTCTGCTCGATTGGGTTGTGTTCATACCCATATAGAGTCACATCTTGTTATTCATGGTAGCTGTGTTCTATAAAATATTTGTGAACACTGAATTTGTAAATACTGGGCCATTGTTCTTAGGGGAAATATAGTTTGGTGTAAAAGTAATTATGGTTTTTGTCATTTCAATTACTTTTTTTTTTTCTTTTTTTCCTAAGACGGACTCTTGCTCTGTCACCCAGGCTGGAGTGCAACGGCACGATCTCGGCTCACTGCAACCTCCACCTCCCAGGTTCAGGTGATTCTCCTGCCTCAGCCTCTGGAGTAGCTGGGACTACAGGTGTGTGCCACCATGCCCAGCTAATTTTTTGTATTTTTAGTGGAGACGGAGTTTCACCCATGTTGGCCAGGCTGGTGTCGAACTCCTGACCTCAGGTGATCTGCCCGCCTCGGCCTCCCAAAGTGCTGGGATTACAGGTATGAGCCACCGCGTCTGGCCAATTTCAATTACTTTTGCACCAACCTAATATATGGTTTAGGTTTCTGTGAACCTCTGATGATAAAAGTTTCTTCAATGGGTCAATACATAACCTTGTTAATAAGATGCTTTGTTTAATATGTTTCTTCAAAATAATGAATTATATTCAGTATTTCTCTAAAATAAAACACTAGCCAAGAAGGGTTTAATACTTTCCTGCCCTTTGGTAACATGATTAAATTTCTTTGGAGTCTAGCCTCACACCAATGCTATCTATTGCATTACACTTTCTCAACATCTGATGAATCCACACATTCAGTCACTTTTTATCTCTTCCATCGCTTCCTCATGTACTATAGGTGTTACCTTAGCAATTTCCAGAGTGGTCCCACATACAGATAGGCTGAAGGCACATCCCCCTGTATCTCCACATGACCCTGTGTAAGTCCCCAAGAAAACATACCAAAGACTGGCCGGGCGCGGTGGCTCACGCCTGTAATCCCAGCACTTTGGGAGGCCAAGGTGGGTGAATCATGAGGTCAGGAGATCGAGACCATCCTGGCTAACATAATGAAACCCCATCTCTACTAAAAATACAAAAAATTAGCCGGGCGTGGTGGTGGGCACCTACAGTTCTAGCTACTCGGGAGGCTGAGGCAGGAGAATGGAGTGAACCCGGGAAGCAGAGCTTGCAGTGAGCCAAGATTGTGCCACTGCACTCCAGCCTGGGTGACAGAGCAAGACTCCGTCTCAAAAAAAGGAAAGGACAGAAAGAAAAGAAAAGAAAAGAAAGAAAACATACCAAAGACCGGATAAAAGGATGTAATGTGGTGACATCAAGCTGGCTGCCCTGTGCACTTCCTCTTCCTTTTTCTGGGTGTGCATATTTTTGATTCGTTAACACGAGACCCCCATGAGCACTGTAGCTCCTGCCTGAAAGAAGCATATCTAACACATAGATTTTCTCCATAAGGCACATCACAGCCTTCTTGTGCTTAGGGACCCTAAATAGGACATCAGCACCATTCTTGGGGGCTGTTTACAGCAAAATCGCCACCAGAGAGCACAAAAATATGAAACCCAGCACTAAGGAGACTGCAAAAAGGACATGTGTGCACGGTATGAGCACCGAGCCTGAGGGCAGACCTTCGCGCCCTCCGTCTCGGCAGGGAACGCATGCATCTGGCAACTCAGTGTCTTCACCCCTCTGCCCCTGTCCGAGAATGACTGTGAAACCACTGTATTGACTTTGGGGTTACAAGTATATTTCAGTGAGTAGGTGAATGTGCAAATACAGAATCTGCAAATGATGAGGACTGCCTGCACTCTGAAGTTCCCCGTCGTCTTGTTAACCCACTGCACGCAGCTGGAGGCACGTCCCCCGGGTCTCCATGTGACATTCCCCAGGACGACAGACCAAAGACAGAACTGAGAGAGAACATGGCGATAGCAAACTGCCTGTCCTGTGTATTTCCGCGACTCCCCACGCGTGACTCAATCATATGGTAAAATGTTTACAGCGATTTTTTTTAAGTCTACATTGTGGAAAGAAGCAGCGCGTTAATGTTGCTTAGCAACCGGCACTTTAGCTCTCCTTGTGGAAAGCAAACCAGTAGAGCTGCTGGTGAGCCCTTCACATGGGCCTCTGCGGACTCTAAAAGATGTCCTTTGGGGAGTAAAACATGGTGTACAGAAAGCCGCAGCTTTCCCAACCCACGATGATCATTTAACTTGGAACAAAGACAACCAAGTAAGGGAGGGTAGGGGACAGAAGAGGCAGGGTACTAAAGGCTGCAAACTGTAGGAGGAACTTGGAGTCTTTGGACGGAAAGAGAAAGGTTCAAAAGAGTTTCCAGGGCAATGGTCAGCACAGACTTAGCCTACTCTTTGCATCAAGTCTGAAAAGAAAAGAGGGAGAAGAGTTCAGGGCCGCTGGCCACCTGCACCCCAGAGCCAGGCGGGAGGGATGGAGGAAGGTGGTGCCTGGAGGGGCCGGGTGGGGAGGCCCTGGCTGTGGAGGACAGGTTGGGCAGGCACAGGAAGGGACTGGGGACACGGTGGACCCGACAGGGGCCTGAGGAAGGACCGCGCTGTTCTTTGAAGTAGCTGTGTTTATGCATACATGTTTCACTTCCCGCCTACACTGACCACACTTGCCTTTGAAAATAACATTTATGCTGGGCACCGTGGTTCACGCCTATAATCCCCACACTTTGGGAGGCTGAGGCCGGCAGATCACCTGAGATCGGGAGTTTGAGACCAGCCTGGCCAACATGGTGAAACCCCATCTCTACCAAAAATGAGTATGGTGGCGGGCGCCTGTAATCCCAGTTACTCAGGAGGCTGAGGCAGGAGAATCACCTGAACCCGGGAGGCAGAGGTTGCAGTGAGCCGAGATTGCACCACTGCACTCCAGCCTGGGTGATAGAGCAAGACCTTGTGTCAAAAACAAAAAACAACAGACTTTTAGAAAAATGTCTTTTTAAAATCAGTTAACACTCTTATTAAACAAGAAAAAGGACAAGAACAACAGGATAATGAACACATTTTAATAAATAATCATTTTGAAAGGCATGAAAGAGCATGTGGCACAGGGGCTGACCAACCAGGGCCTTTCAGGCCCAAGCCAGCACACTGCCTGCTTTTGTAAATAAAGTTTTATTCAAACACAGCCACATCTATTTGTCCACATAGTGTCTGTGGCTACTTTTGTGCTACAGTAAGAGTTGACTGGTTGTTAACAGAGCCTATGTAGCCCACAAAGCCAAAAATGTTTGCTGCCTGGTTCTTTGCATAAGCAGCTTGTTGACCCCTGCTCTAGAGTAAGGATGAAACAGTATCGTCCCAGACACTGAACCACCAAGCAGAGAATGCAGGTGTCTCTTGACTTCCTGATGACACAACAGTCTATTGCTTTGGGCAGCAAAAACGGAAATAGGCACATGAACTATAGGCATGCAGCCAGCCACACACACACGCATGCCCTTTTCTAGAAAAGGGAGAGAGTTTTGTCTTGCTTTTTTTTTTTTCTTTTTTTCTTTTTTGGGATGGAGCTTTGCTCTGTCACCCAGGCTGGAGTTCAGTGGTGCCATCTCAGCTCACTACAACCTCTGCCTCCTGGGTTCAAGCGATTACCCTGCCTCAGCCTCCCGAGTAGCTGCAACTACAGGCATGCGCCACCATGCCCAGCAATCTTTGGTATTTTTTAGTAGAGATGGGATTTCACCATGTTGGCCAGGATGGTCTCAATCTGACCTCGTGATCTGCCCCGCCTTGGCCTCCCAAAGCGCTAGGATTATAGGCGTGAGCCACCGCACCAGGCCTGCCTTGCTTTTTTTTTTTTTTTTTTTTTAACAATACCTTGTTTGAATTTAAGGATGGAGACTACACACACAGAGAATTCTTACATGCATGAGATAGCCAAGATTACAACTAATATTTAAATGCCAAGAGAGCACTGACTGGTACCACTCGCACTCTTAAGGACAGCACACTGAACTACATCGATTCCAGTAACCATCCCACACTCTATCCACTTCACCTGCAATGTGCCAGAATGCATCATAGAGAGATGGAGATGCTGGATGAGGGTCACCAGGTACCAAGCCAGCTCCAAGAGTTCTGATCTCCCAGCCTTAGGCCCCAAACCCCGAGCCCTGCATTCACCCTCTGACCACCAGGAGGTGCTGCAGAGTGAAGAGAAGGAAGCAAGACCAGAGCGGGGATAGAACCACGGCTCTGAAATACATGCTGGTTATTCAAATATCCTCCTCGCCACTGACCCTGCCTCCTTCCTATGTACAGCCAACTATCTGTGAAGATCCTTTTCTTTTGTCCCCTGAAAGGTCACCAGTGACCCTTGGAGACCAGCCTGAGATGCCAGGGACCAGGGTCCCAAGATGCCACCATCCCTGGCCCAATGCTCCTGGCCAAGGTGGGCAGCACCTCCGCAGTTCCTTATCCCTGGTGGGAAAGGCTGTTCTCGAGGGAAACCATCACCAGCTCTGCTGAGGGTAGTTCTGCCCCGATGGGTCTCCTAGGTCTCAAGCAAGCGTCTTCATTATCTCTGACAGTGCTGAGCTGCGCCAGACTGAAACAATACCTCCAAGGGGGAAAGTCACTTTATTTTTATTTTACTTGAGTTGACTTATTTCTAAGGGACTTGATGATCTGGCTGTCCATGCCTGCTTCCTGAACATTCCTACGTTTGAGGCAAGACTTTACACGCCTCCCCTCTGGGCAAGCCATCTGCTCTGCAGAAGTGGCCTTGTCTTGGCAACACTCTCTTCAAGGATGCTAATGCCTTAGGCATGAATTCCTTGCTTTGGGCACTAGAGAAGTACCAGAAGCTTGGTATGGGCTGAGCTATCCCGACGGCATTTTCAAAAGGAAAGGTACGTGAAGTTCAAGTACTTCCTGCTCAATTTCAGATAGATAGTACGCTGTTTGTACTGCAAATGGCATAAGCAGGTCTGTCCTGCAGGATGCTGGGAAGATGACTGCATTAACATTTGTGGGATAGAGAAGCCAAATTCTCAAGTCTTCTGATGAAGGCGACTCTGGTTTGTATAATAAAGTATTGGCAAAAATAGCCGAGTCCAGCATGCATGCTAGAGGTTCTGCAAACACTGTCATTTGGCAGTGTGCCAGACGACCAGTTATCTCATCGAGGAGAGCTTAGAAGAGGACCCTGCAGAGAACCACCATTCTGGCTGAGGGACCAGCCTTTGTGATCCAACCAGCACGCCTATTATGAGGTCATGTCTTGCTTATCCTAAGACTGCTGGTTGGCAGAGGTCTGGAACCATTAAGAGTACATGAGGTTAATCTAATTATTTGCCCATAGATCTCTTTTAGGAGAGACACTATAGAACCCTGAGGTGTAAGTGGCATCATCTGAGATGCCTCTGAGGCAGGATAATGCGTGGGAGAGACATGTTCTTCCCCACATTATCCTGGTCATTTGGAGCTGGCACCCTGATGGCTCTGGAACGTTGGTGGCTGTGCCCAGTTGACAGGCAGGAGAGAAGTGATGGTTCCTCATGGGGCTGCTATTCCTGGTGAAGCAGCAGTTGTTTCCAGGAGGACACGTGTGATGAGCATTCATGAGAGCCCTCAGGGACATCGGAAAATACTGGAGAGAAAGAGTTTGCACCAAGTGGAGGTTTTACGTTGCAAGTATGGGCTGGAGCCAACAAGTCTCGGTTATGACTTTAATAGTTACCACTGTACATAGAGGAGGATGAAGTCTGGATGAAATTCGGGCCACATGAATCCACTGGATCCTAGATACCAGCATTCTACTTATCTGAATAAGATAAAATTCATGGCAATTCAACCTACTTCTTGAGGAAGACCAGCTGTAGACAGCAAATAGTCTCAATAGAATCTTTTAGGAGAAATATATGATGTAACTCAAATTTATAAGTAACAGGTTTCAAGTTAAAATCCTAACCAATCTGCTTTGATCTCATTGAACAAGACTCGCCTGCAATGACTGAAGTGGATATAAAACATGAGTTCACTTATATGTGTCCCATGAAAACTTTTATTACTCATTTATCATCCCTTCTTATCTAGAACAATGCACATCATCTCTGTGATTACCATGCAGAACTAGTAGAATCTGAATTACTCTGGATATTCTAATTCTTAAGTTCTGCTCAGGAAATGCATATTCATGCCAAGGCCATGGCACTCAGGTATGATATCAGAAATTTTCAAGATAACTCACATAATGACTTATGAAAGAAATAGTCCACTAATTCCAGAATACAATTCTGTCAAGATTGAAAACTCTGTTTAGGGCCACAGAGTATTAAGAGTTGAAAGAATTTGGGAGATTATTGTATTTCCCAATAAAAAGCACTGCCATGGTAACAGGTGCTTTCAGCTTGAATATTTTTAACTTGGGAGAACGTACCATCTCCCAGGACAGCCTGTGTAATATTCTGAATAGTCTTTATTATTAGAAAGCTCTTCCTTCTATTAAACTTAAATCTTCTTTTTAATAACTTCTAACCCATGGGCACTAGCTTTGTTCTCTAGGATTGTATGGGGTAAAAATAATCCCTGTTGCTCACACAGGCCCCTCACACTTGACAAGACAGTTATCATGTGCTTCTATCATGTTACCGAGACAAGGCCACTTCTGCATGGCCATGCTCTTATTAAGAAATGCAGTAATCTCCCAAATTCTTTCAACTCTAATACTCTATGGTCCTAAAAATATTCTGTTGCTTAAGAACATTCCATGTTCCTTCCATTGCTCTTCAGATATTTAGTTCACCATCCAAGCTCACACTAGCTAGCCCCTTTCCACCCTTACAATTTAGCACTTCTCAGGTCAGGCTTGGGTAGTAAAAAATTTGACCTTGCCTAAAGATAGATCTGGCCTTTTCCATGAGCTTCTGGGAGGTAAACTACATCACACTCATTGGGAGTGCCTTTGCTGAAGGTGAGGGTTGGCCACATAAGATCTTAGGGTGGGATGGGCCATACCTGATAGTCTTATGGTCCAAGCTAGTTGCGAGAGAAAGATCAACCATGTGATTTAGGGCAGGGGCTCTGGGGTCACACAGTACCAGTCAACCTGAAGACTGAGTTAGACCACATGGGAAATCAGTCAATCAATGATGCCGGTGTAATGGAACCACAATAACAACTCTGGACATGAGGCTCAGGTGAGCCTCCTAGGTTGGCAGTGCTCCACGCGTACACACGGATGCAGACAAGGTAATGTAATGTGTCCTGAAGACAATGGAAGCGTCCCTTTTGGAACCTTCCTAGATTCTGCCCCATGTGTCTCTTCCTTTGGCTGATTTTAATCTGTATCCTTTCCAACGTAATAAATTGTAGCCATGAGTATTTTCTGTGAATTCTGTGAGTCCCTCTAGTGAGTTACGAGCCTGAGGGTGGTTTTGGGAAACCCTCCAAACATGCAGTTGTGGGAAGTGACAGTGGTCGTGGGTGGCCTCTTTCTGCTAACTTTGTAGGTGGACCCTAATTGCTTGCAGTTGGTGTCAGTAGTCTTGGGCAGACTTGGCAGATTGGGGGCCATGCTCTCAAAGTTTGAAGTTTGGCCGATTCTGAGGAGCTCTTCTCAATAAGAGCCTAAGAACCTTGACTGAAAGAGCTGTGTTTTCATTTTGACTTTTCTTTGCAGTAACTCAGCCAATATGTACGACTGATTAGCTCTAGGTCAGAAAGGAGAAAATCCTATACTTATTTTTATTCAATTTAGCATAATCAGGAGCTAGGAATGTCATCACTTTGATGAAAACCCAAAACAACAACTTAGAAAGTAAATTAGTGGACCTTATAGACAAATAGAAAACAATAGATCCATAAGTTTCCCCTGAATCAATAGACTGCCAAAACTTACATATTCTAATGAAGTTAAAGATGAAACGAAGATGTACCGAAAGGCTCGGTAGCAAGACCCTGTGCACTTCCTAGCATGCAGACTGTTCTTTAATAGATGTGTGCTTATTTGATCCACCTGCAGGATCAGATTAGGAATAATGATGTTTATATCATTACTGCAATTTAGAATGCAAATACGACTCCGACATGTTTCACACTGTCTGAAGTTTCACTTCCTTTTAAATTGTATTTGGCCCAAACCATTATCCTGAGTTATCAGTGCTTTGCAGTAGACATTTCCATAGACCTGTCATTTTTTACAGAGCCTTTGCAATGGTTTGTGACCAGCTTTACTTGGGGAGGGATATGGAAACATCTCAGCTATGTTGCATTATAACCATTACACATCTGTTGAGTCAAGATGAGCTCATTGTACTATTTAGAAACTTTGATCTCCTTCCACTTTAAATCATCCTCAGGTTTACGAGCATGTGTTAATCCCAATGCCAGAGATCTCTGCAGCAATGCAAAAGGGACTTAGGCACCGCTGGGTGAGAGAGATGGAGTCAAGAGTCATGTTGTCATAGTAACCCAGAGACTCTCCCTTGATTTTTTCTTACTCTTGTCCTTCCCCAGGGACTTTTCAATAATTCTCAGGAAGAAAGAAACTGCAGAGCCAAGTGGAATTCTTGATATAATGAAATCCTACCCTAGCCTGGTGGCTTCTCTCAGATCTCTCCTCCTGGCTCGCCGCTTCATCATCTCTGAAACTCCTGTGTTGCCTTCGTGATAAACTTGCATTTTTAGAACATTCCTGTGCTTTTCCATGAGTGTGAGTGTTTGTTTCAGGTAAGAAACATACATGAAGTTTATATTTGATGTGGCACTTTGACAGCACCCCTTTCTGTAGTTCAATCTACGATCTCCCTTCAGGGTTGACATTAGAAGTGTGTAGAATCTGGCCTTTGAAAATCTGCAAGTGTATTCAGAGTTCTTTCAAAAAGATGTGTTTACTAAATAAGGCCAGGAAACACCTGGAAGGGTTTTATTTACTATTTTTTACCTTCTCCCTAAGCAAAACCCTAAGATGACAGAGCACAGCGGGGACTGGGTACATTACGGGGCTTTTGTTTTCCAGCTCTGGAAACTCAGGTGAGTCCCTCTAATGTTCTCCAAGTGGTACAAGATGATGCTTTGGGGAAGAAAATATTGGAATTTCTATTTATATTTATTGATCTTTTTCTTTTTAAAAAAAATGGATTTTAGAGATACAATACAGTTTTACCAACCAACTTATTCAGTGACTCTTATCCCTCCACGTTCCTCGGAAAGGCGAAAAGGAGGTTAAATAGGATTAGGCAAAAGGTCTAGGCTTGGTAATTATACTAAATTACAATTATGACTACTTCCAGCCTCCAGAGTTTGGTAGGGCCAATTTTATGCTCTCTATCCAAATAAAATAAATAGACTGTGCAAGTGTGAGCCCCAAGCAGCCGTTGCATTTGTATTCACTGTGCTCTGAGCTTGCGCACATAAAAGGCAGAGAGGTGTAATCTTCTCTGCTCAATCAGGCTGCATGTCAGTGGGCAGGGCTTGGGTTACAGGGTAACCTTCCAGGAGATGACAGAAACCAGCTCATTAGGCCAGGCCAGCTGCATGGTAACATCACCTCGTCAGGAAAGATTCACACTGGTTTGGGAGGATGGATTTGCTGGTGAAATGTCTTTCTTCCTGTGATTTCACATGCACGTCTTTCCCTGTGCTGTAGCCTTTCTGTTTAGTCAGCAGCGTGAAGCTTAAAACAGGATTCTGATTGTCAAGGTCAGGATGCTCCTTCCACCCCTGCTCCCTGCTCCGGACCAGTGGTCTTTCCAGCACTCAGCTGGGGATCCTGAATATGGTTCCAAGAGGCCTGGTGGAGCACCCATCCCACCAAGACTGTTATTCCCCAAGATGGGGCCCTCGGAGCTTGCCTGATGGGCTCAGACCGGCATGATCGTGGTTTCCTGTGTTAGTACATTGACTGGCAATCTGGAAGGACTCCCCCTTATCAGGTGATGGTGACAAGAAAGATGATTTGGTGGCTTTGGACCTGGAGCTGGGTGGCTGAGTGAGGAGGATGAAGGTGCCTTCCTACACATCCCTCCCTGCTCTGCAGGCTCTTGGCACACACCCCTCTATTCACCACGCCCTGAATGCGCTGTGAGCTTTCGTGCCTCTCCTGCATCGGTGCTTATCCCAGGTTTCAAGTCAGAAAGGCCCTTTCATCTCTATCTATGGAAATTCTTTCATGTCCTGCTCAAATCCATGGATCCACTGATTATTATCCACGAATAATCCTTGTCATTCAGGAAAACAAGGGGAAAAGTCTGACAGAACTAGCAACTCCAAGGGACTTGTGTCCTTAGAAATCAGCTGCCTTTTCCTATTTTTATTGTGGTGAAATATACATAAAATTTCCTATTGTGACTGTTTTTAAGTGCACAGTTCAGTGGCATTGCACCCGTTCACATTGTTGTGCAACCATCACACCATCTATCTCCAGAACCTTCCCAAACAAACTCTACCTATTCATCCATAATTCCCCACTCCCTACTCCCCTGGCCCCTGGTAACCGCCATTCTACTTTGTATCTCTATGAATTTGCCTGTGCCAGGTACCTTGTATAAGTGGAGTCATATAATATTTGTCCTTTGGGGTCTGGCTTATGTTACTCAACATGCTTGCAAGGTACATCCATGTTATATTAACAGCATGTGTCAGAATTTCACACTTTTTATGAGTGAATAATATATTCTATTGGATTTGGAAGCAACCTGAATGTCCATCAACAGGTGAAGGAAGAAAATGTGATACATATACACAACGGAATACTATTCAGCCATGAAAAAGAATGAGATCCTATTTTTTGCAACATCATGGATGGAAATGGAGATCATTTCGTGAAATAAGCCAGGCACAGAAAGACAAACACCACGTGTTCTCACTTGTTTGTGAGACCTGAAAATCAAAGCAATGGAACTCATGGGCCTAGAGAATAAAAGGATGGTTACCAGAGGCTGGGAAAGGTAGTGGGAGAGTATGGGGGATGTCGGGATGGTTAATAGGTTCAACCAGTTTTTGAAAGAATGAGATCTAGTATTTGAAAGTACAACAGAGTGACTATAATAACTTAATTGTACATTTTTAAGTAACTAAAAGAGTGTAACTGAATTGTTTGTAACTCAAAGGATAAATGCTTGAGGGGAAGGATACTCCATTCTCCATGGTGTGCTTATTTCACATTGCATGCCTGCATCCAAACATCTCATGGACCCCATACATATATTCACCTACTATGTACCCACAAAAATTAAAGATAAAAAGATACATTCTTTTCAATGAAATGTATATTCCACTGTATGTACATACCACAAATTATCTACTCATCTGTGGATGAACAATTGGGCTGTTCCTACCTCTTGGCTATTATGATTAATGCTACTAGAAGCACTGGTATACAAGTATCTGTTTCACTTCCTGCTTTCAATTCTTTTTTTTTTTTTAATGAGACATTTATTTCACTACAATACAAAAAAAGGATAACTAAGACAGGTGACAGGTGTGTCACCTAACTTGTGTTAATCATTTGACAATATATATCAAATTGTCACATAATACACTGTAAACTTACACAACTTTCTCAACTAGCTCTCAAAAAGTCCAGGGGAAATATGAGACATTTAATATTGAAGGAAAGGAAACTAAGTTGGTGACATTAGACATATACATTGTGTGTGTGTGTGCACATATATATGGATATACACACACATATGGTGGAATATTATTCAGCCTTTTTTTCTTCATGCCCAAGTTTATTAAAAAGTGTGCTTCTAAAGATAGTTACTGAATTTTTGTATTTATTTATTTTATTTAATAGCTTTAGGGGTCCAAGTGGTTTTTAGTTTCGTGGATAAACTGTATAGTGGTGAGGTCTGAGACTGCGGTGCACCTGTCACCGAAGTAGTATATATTGTACCCAGAAGGTAGTGTTTTAATCCTTCATTCCCTTTTCCCTCCTGAGCCTCCAATGTCCATTATTCTACTCTGTCTGCCTCTGTGGACTCTCAGCTTAGCTCCCACTTACACCTGAGAACATACGGAATTTGGCTTTCCATTCGTGAATTACTTCACTTAGCATAATGGCCTGCAGCTCCACTGCTTTCAGTTCTTTTGGGTATATACCTAGGAATGTAATTGCTAGACCATGTGACAATTCTATATGTAACTTTTCGAGGAACTGCCAAACTCCGTTCCACAATGACTATGCCATTTTACATTCCCACCAGCAACACACAAGGACTGCAGTTCCTCCACACCCTTGTCAACACTGATTTCCTGTTGTTGTTTTAATAGCTATATCCTACTGGATAGGAAGTGGTACCTTCTTGGGGTTTGCTTTGCATTTCTCTAACAACTAATGATGTTAAATATCTTTTCACGTGCTCCTTGGCCGTGCATATACCTTCACTGGAGAAATGTCCATAAAATTCCTCTGCCCATTTGTGAACTGGGTGTGGTGATGGTTGTTGACTTACAGGAGTTCTTTATATATTCTGGATATTAATCATAGACATATGAGTTACAAATATTTTCTCCCATTCTATAGGTTGTTTTTCAATCTCCTGATAGTGTCCTTTGACGTACAAGAGTGCCTTTTCATTTGTAGGCAACACTTCATCAGTCTTAAATTTTAACTAATTTTTTTTTTTTTGGCATCTGTGGTTCGGAAGCCTTCTAACATATGCTTTACCTGTGAAGAGAGCCTAACAATGAGAGTGGCCCAGGATTCCCTGTGCTGTTTTGTGTTAAAGATACTTGTCCAATATATTCCTTACTAGACTGCCAACCAGTCATCTGCCGGGGAAAACTTGAGGGGCGATTGTTAAGTGCATTTTCTGTGTATTGTCGAGGAATCAATTTCTTTTGAAATCAAGCATAACCTATGATAAGGAAGATGATGAAGCCAACTCTATTATGATGCCTTCTGGGTATCACGTGTGGTTTAAAGAAACATGCTCCTGGCCAGGCACGGTGGCTCACGCCTGTAATCCCAGCACTTTGGGTGATCCGAGGCGGGCGGGTCACCTGAGGTCAGGAGTTCGTGAGCAGCCTGGCCAACATGGTGAAACCCCATCTCTACTAAAACCACAAAAAATTAGCTGGGCGTGGTGGCGCATGCCTGTAATCCCAGTTACTTGGGAGGCTGAGGCAGGAGAATTGCTCGAACCTGGGAGGCAGAAGTTGCAGGGAGCCAAGATTGTGCCACTGCACTCCATCCTGGCGACAGAGTAAGACTTTGTCTCAAAAAAAAAAAAAAAAAAAAAGGAAAAGAAAGAAACATGATCCATGATCCTCCAGTTTTCACAAAATGCACCAACTGGATTGGCGCTCGGCACAAAGAACAGTGCATAGTAATCGGAAGGAATTAGAAGGAAATTATGTTGAAGAATGCTTTCCATCACCAACACAACTCTAAGAAAAGATGTTACACAGAAGCCACAACTCATACGTTAAATAAGGGAGAATCTACAAAACTTTAAAGAAGAATGATGTGAAGGCATTACGCATTTCTTGGAAAATAAGAAAGATTAGAGTTTTTTAGTGATGTTTATTTTATTTGAAAAAAAAAGTAGCTATTGTTGTATAATTCTTGCATCTTTTAAGTTGGTAAGCTTGATAGGCTATTAATTTCTGACATGGGATAAATGTAGTTTGCATTCAGGCTCTAATCACTGTTATCCCTGCAAGACCCTAACTGAGCCATTTCTCAAAGTCCTGCTGCTGATAAGAAGCTAAGGAAATAGGGGCCGGGTGTGGTGGCTCACATCTGCAAACCCAGCACTTTGGGAGGCCAAGGCGGGTGGATCACTTGAGGTCAGGTGTTCAAGACCAGCCTGACCAACATGGTGAAACCCCGTCTCTACTAAACATACAAAAATTAGCCAGGCGTGGTGGCGACCGCCTGTAATCCCAGCTACCTGGGAGGCTGAGGCAGGAGAATCACCTGAACCTGGGAGGCAGAGGTTGCAGTGAGCCGAGATCGCACCACTGCACGGCACTCCGGCCTGGGCGACAGAGCGAGACTCCATCTCAAAAAACAAAACAAAACAAGCGAAGCAGCAGCTAAGGAATTGAGAATGACTCACATCTGACTCGTGCTTCTCGTGCCACCTCTTTGGTCCCTTTTGTTTGTTTTAGTTTTGAAACATCTCAGTGCTTTTCTGGAGTGCTGCAAAAGGACTTGGTGGGTTGCCTGGATGGCCCGAACTCCACTCCTGCTGCCTCCCTCCTGGAGAACTGCATAGGATGGGCAGACGCCACTTCTTTCTGTATAGCCAGGACCTAACGCAGTGTCCGGCACAAATCACCTTTCCGTAAGTATTTAAATAAGTATCTACTGGGTGTACCTTTCCATCAGAAGTCTCCAGCTTCCTAACTCTACAACTTCCAAAGCATCACTTTTCTTTTCCTTCCTAGGAGCCACAGTCAGAATAAAACCAAAGCAGGCGGGGCGCCGTGACTCACGCCTGTAATCCCAGCACTTCGGGAGGCTGAGGCGGGCCAATTTTCTGAATCCAAGAGTTCGAGACCAGCCTGGGCAACATGGCGAAACCCCATCTCTACTAAAAATATAAAAAAATTAGCCGGGTGTGGTGGCACATGCCTGTTGTCCCAGCTACTTGGGAGGCTGAGGCAGGAGGATCGCTTGAGCCCAGGAGGTTAAGGCTGAAGTGAGCTGAGGTCGCGCCACCGTCCTTCAGCCTGGGCAGAGTGAGACTGTTTCAAACAAAGGAAGAGAGGAAGGAAGAAAGAAAACCAAAGCAGATGCTGCTGCCTTGGGCTGGCATGAGTGCCTAGTATAAGGCTCACGGTCCCTCCTACATCACAGCAGAGAGACGCTTTCAACCTCCCATCACATCCTAGAGGGCAAGCCATGGCCTGCTCAGTCTGCACAGCTCACAGTCTCCAAGGGTGAAGATACGTAGAACCATTTGACACCAAGGTTACCGTCAGGCCCCTCCTGCGGAAGGTGTACAATGTTGCCCGAAGATGAACAGTCAGAACCGCTGATGTACCCTCAATTTGGGGCCAAGACTCTGGCGAAGGCAGTCAGTCCCCGCTGTTAGCTGTGTCTGGGTTGCCACCCCCAGGCTATCCTTACATTGACACGGCACAGGTACAAAGGTCTCCAGAGCCAAAATGTTTGATCCCAATGGGACATTTGAGTTAAAAGGGCTGATAAAGCCATTTGGTACAGTCAAGTTAAATCCCTCTGGCATGTAAAAGAGATGTTCCAAAAAGGGCCACAGGGTCGTCTCTGCTTGCAGAGGAAGCAGCCGCCTATGTGTTAGCCTTTGGGGGGTCTTGTTACAAAGCCTAAACCTGCCCCATCCTCATTCCTTTGCACTAACACACAGAAAGTCTTATTCAAACAAATAAGCTACCTCCGACTGTTCATTCAACAAGCGTGGATTAAGAACCTAGGATAGAGGAACCCCTCCGAGGGCTTTAATTCGGCTGACCAGATGCTCTCACTTGCCCAGAAGTCTCAGTGTATGCCTGTTACCCTGCATCCTATCTGGTTTATTTTGTCCTGGATTTTTCATTTCTTTATTCAAAATACAAGTAGTTATTACTAAGACTTATTAAAATGAGATGGAATTGGGTAGACTTTCACTTTCTATTTCAGTGGTCTCATCTAGGAACATGTGAGGTATGCACAGTGAACAGAGTTAGCACTTTAAGACATAATGTCAGGAGCTCAAGACCAGCCTGGCCAATATGGTGAAACCCCGTCTATACTAAAAACAAAAACCTTAGCCAAGTGTGGTGGCACATGCCTGTAATCCCAGCTACTTGGGAGGCTGAGGGAGGAGAATCGCTTGAACCCAGAAGGCAGAGATGCAGTGAGCTGAGATCACACCATTGCACTCCAGCCTGGGCGACAGAGCAAGACCCTGTCTCAAAAAAAAAAAAAAAAAAAAAAAAGGACATAATGTTCCAGCCAGGTGCAGTGACTCACGCCTGTAATCCCAGGACTTTGGGAGGCTAAGGCGGGCAGATCACTGGAGGTCAGGAGTTTAAGACCAGCCTGGGCCACATGGTGAAACCCCATCTCTACTAAAAATACAAAAATCAGCTGGGCGTGGTGATGCCTGCCTGTAGTCCCAGCTACGTGGGAGGCCGAGGCAGGAGGATCACTTGAACTCAGGAGGTGGAGATTGCAGTCCTGGGTGACAGAGCAAGACTCAATCTCAAAAAAAATAAAAAATTAAAAAAAAGATATAATATTCCAAGCTGAGAAACTTATGATGCTGAAATGCACCTGTAATTGATATAGAGCTCAAACACAGTTCTAATTCTACCCAGAGAAGCACAAGCCATAGTTGTTGAAATTTGTAAAATTTACATAAACTGAACTACAAAAATTTTTTATGAAGTTTAAATTGGATTAAAAACATTTCATCAGGAGAGTGTGCAGTTCTCTCTGTGCTGCCTGTCAACAGTTGGATTTGAGAAATATTTGACACTTGAAATAATGAAATGATAGGAAATTGCTGACATTAGGCAACTTTTAACTTTAAAACATACTTCATGAGTCAATCCAAATGCTCTACAGAAAAAGTATTTGAGTTTTGGAAACAAGTCATCTACATTTTGATGGCATGTGGTTCAAAATAAGTTGTAATCCATAATCAAGTGTTCAACCAATGAAACACAAAAGGCTCGGCCTCGGAAGCCTGTAATGAATTGCAATGATTGAAAACAAAACTTGCAAATGGGGCCCTGAAATAGAGATGATAAGGGCTCAAACTGTATAGAAGATTAAAATGTGAAATTCTACAACTATGCTCGGGAAACTGACTTGTGGAAAGATCCTTTGAAACTAACACACAATATTCTCACTGAATTGAGAAATGTATTTCATTGAAATAAACTTGTAATTGGTGGTGGTACAAATAAATTCACAATTATTTTTAACCAAACTGTGATATTCTATCAAGAGAAACAGAAGCCACAGTTATCAAAAACAGATGGTTTGATGTGTTAATGCACATAAACATATATGTAAACATAGAGGTAAGGCAGTTGGATTATGTGAAGAAGAAAAAGGCGATGATATTAACAATAGAAAAAACAGTGTTAAGAAAAATACTGCTAAAGTGGTACTGGAAGAAGATAGTGAAGACAATGATTAAAATACACAAAAGTATATTAAATGATTATTCTGCTTCTTTTTTAATGTTCAGATAAACAATATAAAGCAGTTTTAACCTTTTTCTACTTTGATGCATGTAGGTATTTTCTTTTTATAAGAAAGTATTTTGGGGCACAGCAAGATGGCCGAATAGGAACAGCTCCAGTCTCCAACTCCCAGCGTGAGCGACACAGAAGACCGGTGATTTCTGCATTTTCAACTGAGGTCCTGGGGTCATCTCACTAGGGAGTGCTGGACAATCGGTGCTGGTCAGCTGCTGCAGCCCGACCAGCGAGAGCTGAAGCAGGGCGAGGCATCGCCTCACCTGGGAAGCGCAAGGGGGAAGAGAATCCCTTTTCCTAGCGAGGGGAACTGAGACACACAACACCTGGAAAATCGGGTAACTCCCACCCCAATATTGCGCTTTAAGCAAATGGGCACACCAGGAGAATATATCCCACACCTGGCCGGGAGGGTCCCACGCCCACGGAGCCTCCCTCATTGCTAACACAGCAGTCTGCGATCTAATCGCAAGGCAGCAGCGAGGCTGGGGGAGGGGCGCCCGCCATTGCTGAGGCTTAAGTAGGTAAACAAAGCTGCTGGGAAGCTCGAACTGGGTGGAGCTCACAGCAGCTCAAGGAAACCTGCCTGTCTCTGTAGACTCCACCTCTGGGGACAGGGCACAGCTAAAAAAAAACAACAACAAAAAGGCGGCAGAACCTCTGCAGACGCAAACGACTCTGTCTGACAGCTTTGAAGAGAGCAGTGGATCTCCCAACACGGAGGTTGAGATCTGAGAACGGACAGACTGCCTGCTCAGGTGGGTCCCTCACCCCTGAGTAGCCTAACTGGGAGACATCCCCCACTAGGGGCAGTCTGACACCCCACACCTCACAGGGTGGAGTACACCCCTGAGAGGAAGCTTCCAAAGTAAGAATCAGACAGGTACACTCGCTGTTCAGCAATATTCTATCTTCTGCAACCTCTGCTGCTGATACCCAGGCAAACAGGGTCTGGAGTGGACCTCAAGCAATCTCCAACAGACCTACAGCTGAGGGTCCTGACTGTTAGAAGGAAAACTATCAAACAGGAAGGACACCTATACCAAAACCCCATCAGTACGTCACCATCATCAAAGACCAGAGGCAGATAAAACCACGAAGATGGGGAAGAAGCAGGGCAGAAAAGCTGGAAATTCAAAAAATAAGAGCGCATCTCCCCCTGCAAAGGAGCGTAGCTCATCGCCAGCAACGGATCAAAGCTGGTCAGAGAATGACTTTGACGAAATGAGAGAAGAAGGCTTCAGTCCATCAAACTTCTCAGAGCTAAAGGAGGAATTACGTACCCAGCGCAAAGAAACTAAAAATCTTGAAAAAAGAGTGGAAGAATTGATAGCTAGAGTAATTAATGCAGAGAAGGTCATAAACGAAATGACAGAGATGAAAACCATGACACGAGAAATACATGACAAATGCACAAGCTTCAGTAACCGACTTGATCAACTGGAAGAAAGAGTATCAGCGATTGAGGATCAAATGAATGAAATGAAGCAAGAAGAGAAACCAAAAGAAAAAAGAAGAAAAAGAAATGAACAAAGCCTGCAAGAAGTATGGGATTATGTAAAAAGACCAAATCTACGTCTGATTGGGGTGCCTGAAAGTGAGGGGGAAAATGGAACCAAGTTGGAAAACACTCTTCAGGATATCATCCAGGAGAACTTCCCCAACCTAGTAGGGCGGGCCAACATTCAAATTCAGGAAATACAGAGAACGCCACAAAGATACTCCTCAAGAAGAGCAACTCCAAGACACATAATTGCCAGATTCACCAAAGTTGAAATGAAGGAAAAAATCTTAAGGGCAGCCAGAGAGAAAGGTCGGGTTACCCACAAAGGGAAGCCCATCAGACTAACAGCAGATCTCTCGGCAGAAACTCTACAAGCCAGAAGAGAGTGGGGGCCAATATTCAACGTTCTTAAAGAAAAGAATTTTCAACCCAGAATTTCATATCCAGCCAAACTAAGTTTCATAAGTGAAGGAGAAATAAAATCCTTTACAGATAAGCAAATGCTTAGAGATTTTGTCACCACCAGGCCTGCCTTACAAGAGACCCTGAAGGAAGCCCTAAACATGGAAAGGAACAACCGGTACCAGCCATTGCAAAAACATGCCAAAATGTAAAGACCATCGAGGCTAGGAAGAAACTGCATCAACTAACGAGCAAAATAACCAGTTAATATCATAATGGCAGGATCAAGTTCACACATAACAATATTAACCTTAAATGTAAATGGACTAAATGCTCCAATTAAAAGACACAGACTGGCAAACTGGATAAAGAGTCAAGACCCATCAGTCTGCTGTATTCAGGAGACCCATCTCACATGCAGAGACATACATAGGCTCAAAATAAAGGGATGGAGGAAGATCTACCAAGCAAATGGAGAACAAAAAAAAGCAGGGGTTGCAATCCTAGTCTCTGATAAAACAGACTTTAAACCATCAAATATCAAAAGAGACAAAGAAGGCCATTACATAATGGTAAAGGGATCAATTCAACAGGAAGAGCTAACTATCCTAAATATATATGCACCCAATACAGGAGCACCAAGATTCATAAAGCAAGTCCTTAGAGACTTACAAAGAGACTTAGATTCCCATACAATAATAATGGGAGACTTCAACACTCCACTGTCAACATTAGACAGATCAACGAGACAGAAAGTTAACAAGGATATCCAGGAATTGAACTCATCTCTGCACCAAGCGGACCTAATAGACATCTGTAGAACTCTCCACCCCAAATCAACAGAATATACATTCTTCTCAGCACCACATCACACTTATTCCAAAATTGACCACATAATTGGAAGTAAAGCACTCCTCAGCAAATGTAAAAGAACAGAAATTATAACAAACTGTCTCTCAGACCACAGTGCAATCAAACTAGAACTCAGGACTAAGAAACTCAATCAAAACCGTTCAACTACATGGAAACTGAACAACCTGCTCCTGAATGACTACTGGGTACATAACGAAATGAAAGCAGAAATAAAGATGTTCTTTGAAACCAATGAGAACAAAGATACAACATACCAGAATCTCTGGGACACATTTAAAGCAGTGTGTAGAGGGAAATTTATAGCACTAAATGCCCACAAGAGAAAGCAGGAAAGATCTAAAATTGACACTCTAACATCACAATTAAAAGAACTAGAGAGGCAAGAGCAAACACATTCAAAAGCTAGCAGAAGGCAAGAAATAACTAAGATCAGAGCAGAACTGAAGGAGATAGAGACACAAAAAACCCTCCAAAAAATCAATGAATCCAGGAGTTGGTTTTTTGAAAAGATCAACAAAATTGACAGACCGCTAGCAAGACTAATAAAGAAGAAAAGAGAGAGGAATCAAATAGACTCAATAAAAAATGATAAAGGGGATATCACCACCGACCCCACAGAAATACAAACTACCATCAGAGAATACTATAAACATCTCTACGCAAATCAAGTAGAAAATCTAGAAGAAATGGATAATTTCCTGGACACTTACACTCTCCCAAGACTAAACCAGGAAGAAGTTGAATCCCTGAATAGACCAATAGCAGGCTCTGAAATTGAGGCAACAATTAATAGCCTACCCACCAAAAAAAGTCCAGGACCAGATAGATTCACAGCTGAATTCTACCAGAGGTACAAGCAGGAGCTGGTACCATTCCTTCTGAAACTATTCCAATCAATAGAAAAAGAGGGAATCCTCCCTAACTCATTTTATGAGGCCAACATCATCCTGATACCAAAGCCTGGCAGAGACACAACAAAAAAAGAGAATTTTAGACCAATATCCCTGATGAACATCGATGCAAAAATCCTCAATAAAATACTGGCAAACCGGATCCAGCAGCACATCAAAAAGCTTATCCACCATGATCAAGTGGGCTTCATCCCTGGGATGCAAGGCTGGTTCAACATTCGCAAATCAATAAATGTAATCCAGCATATAAACAGAACCAAAGACAAGAACCACATGATTATCTCAATAGATGCAGAAAAGGTTTTTGACAAAATTCAACAGCCCTTCATGCTAAAAACGCTCAATAAATTCAGTATTGATGGAATGTACCTCAAAATAATAAGAGCTATTTATGACAAACCCACAGCCAATATCATACTGAATGGGCAAAAACTGGAAAAATTCCCTTTGAAAACTGGCACAAGACAGGGATGCCCTCTCTCACCACTCCTATTCAACATAGTGTTGGAAGTTCTGGCTAGGGCAATCAGGCAAGAGAAAGAAATCAAGGGTATTCAGTTAGGAAAAGAAGAAGTCAAATTGTCCCTGTTTGCAGATGACATGATTGTATATTTAGAAAACCCCATTGTCTCAGCCCAAAATCTCCTTAAGCTGATAAGCAACTTCAGCAAAGTCTCAGGATACAAAATCAATGTGCAAAAATCACAAGCATTCTTATACATCAGTAACAGACAAACAGAGAGCCAAATCATGAATGAACTTCCATTCACAATTGCTTCAAAGAGAATAAAATACCTAGGAATCCAACTTACAAGGGATGTAAAGGACCTCTTCAAGGAGAACTACAAACCACTGCTCAGTGAAATCAAAGAGGACACAAACAAATGGAAGAATATACCATGCTCATGGATAGGAAGAATCAATATCGTGAAAATGGCCATACTGCCCAAGGTTATTTATAGATTCAATGCCATCCCCATCAAGCTACCAATGAGTTTCTTCACAGAATTGGAAAAAACTGCTTTAAAGTTCATATGGAACCAAAAAAGAGCCCGCATTGCCAAGACAATCCTAAGTCAAAAGGACAAAGCTGGAGGCGTCACGCTACCTGACTTCAAACTATACTACAAGGCTACAGTAACCAAAACAGCATGGTACTGTTACCAAAACAGAGCTATAGACCAATGGAACAGAACAGAGTCCTCAGAAATAATACCACACATCTACAGCCATCTGATCTTTGACAAACCTGAGAGAAACAAGAAATGGGGAAAGGATTCCCTATTTAATAAATGGTGCTGGGAAAATTGGCTAGCCATAAGTAGAAAGCTGAAACTGGATCCTTTCCTTACTCCTTATATGAAGATTAATTCAAGATGGATTAGAGACTTAAATGTTAGTTTAATACCATAAAAACCCTAGAAGAAAATCTAGGTAGTACCATTCAGGACATAGGCATGGGCAAGGACTTCATGTCTAAAACACCAAAAGCAATGGCAGCAAAAGCCAAAATTGACAAATGGGATCTAATTAAACTAAAGAGCTTCTGCACAGCAAAAGAAACTACCATCAGAGTGAACAGGCAACCTACAGAATGGGAGAAAAATTTTGCAATCTACTCATCTGACAAAGGGCTAATATCCAGAATCTACAAAGAACTCAAACAAATATATAAGAAAAAAACAAACAACCCCATCAAAAAGTGGGCAAAGGATATGAACAGACATTTCTCAAAAGAAGACATTCATACAGCCAACAGACACATCAAAAAATGCTCATCATCACTCGCCATCAGAGAAATGCAAATCAAAACCACAATGAGATACCATCTCACACCAGTTAGAACGGCAATCATTAAAAAATCAGGAAACAACAGGTGTTGGAGAGGATGTGGAGAAATAGGAACACTTTTACACTGTTGGTGGGATTGTAAACTAATTCAACCATTATGGAAAACAGTATGGCAATTCCTCAAGGATCTAGAACTAGATGTACCATATGACCCAGCCATCCCACTACTGGGTATATACCCAAAGGATTATAAATTATTCTACTACAAAGACACATGCACACGTATGTTTATTGCAGCACTATTCACAATAGCAAAGACTTGGAATCAACCCAAATGTCCATCTGTGACAGACTGGATTAAGAAAATGTGGCACACATACACCATGGAATGCTATGCAGCCATAAAAAAGGATGAGTTTGCGTCCTTTGTAGGGACATGGATGCAGCTGGAAACCATCATTCTTAGCAAACTATCACAAGAAGAGAAAACCAAACACTGCATGTTCTCACTCATAGGTGGGAACTGAACAATGAGATCACTTGGACTCGGGAAGGGGAACATCACACACTGAGGCCTATCATGGGGAGGGGGGAGGGATTGCATTGGGGACTTATACATGATATAAATGATGAATTGATGGGTGCTGACGAGTTGATGGGTGCAGCACACCAACATGGCACAAGTATACATATGTAACAAACCTGCACGTTATGCACATGTACCCTAGAACTTAAAGTATAATTAAAAAAAAAAAAAAAAAAAAAGAAAAAAAAAAAGAAGAGCACATTTTTAACATAAAAAAAATGAAAGTATTTTATGTTTGAAAGTAATTTTTGAATAGAACTATTTCATAGGTTCACCAATATAGATGAATGTGTCAGAAAATATTTCAAAACACTAAATAATAATAATTAAGTGTCCTTTTTCACTCTCAAAAGTGGCTTGGATAATAAACTATATGATCTCCTTACTTATTTAAAAGGAGGAGAGGTGTGTAACAGAGGGGGAAAAAGGAAAGGAGCAATATGATAGGCTTGGTTCCTAGGAAAACCTTCTTACCAAGTACAATTAAACGTTGTGGCTTTTTTTCTTTTTCTTTTTTTTTTTTTGAGATGGAGTTCCACTCTCGTCACCCAGGCTGGAGTGCAATGGCTCGATCTCGGCTCACTGTAACCTCTAACTCCCGGGTTCAAGTGATTCTCCTGCTTCAGTTACTGGGATTACAGGAATGCGCCACTATGCCCAGCTAATTTTTGTATTTTTAGTAGAGATGGGGTTTCACCATGTTGTTCAGTCTGGTCTCAAACTCCTGATCTCAGGTGTTCTGCCTGCCTCAGCCTCCTAAAGTGCTGGGATTACAGGTGTGAGCCACCGCGCCCGGCCGTGGATATTATTTTTAAGTCTTAGTAAATGCATTGTTGAACCTGCAAAAAGGTCAAGAATTCTCAGGCCAAAAAAAAAAAAAAAAAAAGCAAGTGAAGTTGGGAACTCAAGATAAATAAGCAGAACAGGCAAGCTTTCTTTCACCCCAAAGACATCTGCCCAACCAGATAACACCCTGCTGAGTTTTACGTGGCAGCAAAGCCAGAGGCCTGCCCCACATGGGAATTTTCACAGGAAAATCAACCCCAACAACTGTCCATTTTAGGTATTCAAGACACGACTGTCTTGAAATATAGCCACTGAGCAGAGGGGAAAGAAACTGTCCTGAGAATTGGGAACCCTGGTCTGAATTACACGCAGGTTTGCAGGCTTAATTCTCCATATCTGGGTGGTCAAAAATATTTCAAGCTGAGAATGTAATTTAGACTATCCTCAACTGGCACCTGGTAGAAGTAAACACAAATACTCTCTGGAGTAAACTATCTTTATCCCAGAGTTTTCCGAATTCTCACAAGTAAAATGCCAGTGAAAATGAGTAGCCCCCAGACACAAATAAACAAAGAAACACGGCACCATGAGAAAGAGCCAGCAGAAACCACAGATGGCAGAATGAGATGTTCAAACCTAAATCACAAATAAACAAAAAAAAGTTGATTAACATGTAAGAGACAATTAAGCTGTTTAAAGAAATAAAAAAAAATCACGAATGACCAAATTTCTGCTTCTGGCCATGTTTGAAAAATAGAAACTGGATTTACCCTCCAACCTTAAGCAACTAGAAAACCAAACAAACTATAAGAAAAAAAAATAGGTTTCTGATACTGGGTAACAAGCAGCAGAGGAAAGTCATGTTTGAGAGAAGGGAAAAAGATGAGCTGAGCCTTGTAAGTGCCCCAGCTTACTGCCAGGAGAGAGGTTCCAGGCCCCCAAACACAGCAAGGGGCCCAAGCAGAGGCAGGCAGCCATCCTTCTGAACAAGGAGAGTCCAGACTTGGGGGAGGCCAGGGCAGCTAAAATTTGTAGGAGCAAATAACAGAAGGGAAGAATGGAGAGAGATGCAAAGAAAGAATTGGAGAGAGAGAGGAGGGGAAGAGAGAATAAGAAAAAAAAAAAAAGACAGATGGCCTGAGAGCAAGTGAGAACTCTCCAGAGCCCTCCGGTCAAGCTCTAATCTGCACGTGTACAAAAAACAAGCAAGGCCACAGAAAGGAGAGTCGGAATAATCCTTGAAGCCAAGAAGGGATTGGAAGTTTGTGTTCAAGCAGATAGAGTGAGGAGATCTGCTCATGCCCAGGGCATGCGTGTGTGTTTGTATATGTATATCACTGGATGTGTGTGTGTGTGTGTATATATATATGGTGTGTGTGTGTATATATATCATTGGGTTATATATATATAGGGTGTGTGTGTGTATATATATATAATTGAGTATATATTTTGGGGGTGTGTGTATATATATAGTGTATATATAGGGTGTGTGTATATATGTGTACATACGTATCACTGGGTGTATGTATGTATTGGATGTGTGTGTATACATATCATTGGGTGTGTATATATATTGGGTGTGTGTATATATCACTGGGTGTATATATATAGGGTGTGTGTGTATATATCATTGGGTGTATATATAGTGTGTGTATATTATATATCATTAGGTATATATTGGGTGTGTGTGTATATTATATATATCATTGGGTGTATATATAGGGGTGTGTGTATATATATATATCATTGGGTGTATATATTGAGAGTGTGTATGTATATCATCGGGTGTGTATATAGTGGGTATGTGTGTATATATATCATTGGGTGTATATATATAGGGTGTGTGTATATATATAACATTGGGTGTATATATATTGGGTGTGTGTGTGTACATATATAACATTGGGTGTATATATATTGAGTGTGTATATATATAAAAAACATTGGGTGTATATATATATTGTGTGTGTGTGTATATAGATCATTGGGTGTATATACATATTAGGTGTGTGTCTATAGATGTAACATTGGGTATATATATATTGGGGTGTGTGTATATTATATATATCATTGGGTATATATATAGGGTATACATTATGGGTGTACATATATATCTGAGCATATGTAAATCATTCCTCAGAGTCCTCAGAAGGGTACTGCCCTAACGGTGGAGTCAAAGCAACCCTGCTGTGCTGCACCTGCCTTTGCAAGGCTTAAAAGGCTCAAGAGGAACAAACTAATTCCATAAGTTAACTGCAGCAATTAGTAAATACATTTCTAAATAACCCATGGATCACAAAATAATTAAAATGGGCCAGGTGCGGTGGCTCACACCTGTAATTCCAGCACCTTGGGGGGCTGAGACAGGGGATAGATCACTGGAGGCCAGGAGTTTGTGACCAGCCTGGGCAACATGGCAAAACCCCATCTCTACTAAAAATACAAAAATTAGTTGGGCATGGTGGCAGGCGCCAATAATCCCAGCTACTCGGGGGGCTGAAGCAGGAGAATCACTTGAACCTGGCAGACAGAAGTTGCAGTGAGCCAAGATTGTGCCACTGCACTCCAGCCTGGACAACGAAGTGAGATTCTGTCTCCAAAAAAAAAAAAAGAAAAAAAAAAAGCCAGGGATGGTGGCACGTGCCTGTAGTCCCAGCTACAGGAGGTTGAAGTAGGTGGATTGCTTGAGCCCAGCAGGTCAAGGCTGCAGTGAGCCAAGATTGCACCACTACACTGCAGCTTCAGTGACAGAATGAGACCCTGTCTCAAAAAATGATAGTAATAAAAAGCAAAATGGAAAATATTTTAAGCAAATGATAGTGAAAATACCTGTCATTACCACAACTTTAGGATACAGACAAAGCAGTACTTAGTGAGCAATGTAGGTGCTTATAGAACAAGAAAGGGAAACTGCTAAGCTATATAACCACCTTAAGATGGGAGATAAAGAATAGCAAAGTATGGCCAGGTGCGGTGGCTCAGGCCTGTAATCCCAGCACTCTGGGAGGCCGGGCGCACTGGCTCAGGCCTGTAATCCCAGCACTTTGGGAGGCTGAGATGGGAGGATCACCCGAGCTCAGGAGTTCAAGACCAGCCTGGGCAATGCAGTGAGACCCTGTCTCTAAAAAAAAAATTTTTTTTTAAATTAACCAGGCATGGTGGTGCACACCCGTAGTCCCAGTTACTCAGGATGCTGAGGTGGGAGGATCGCTATTGAGCCTGGGAGATCAAGGCTGCAGTGAGCTATGACCACATCACTGCACTCCAGCCTGGGTGACAAGACCTTTGTCTCCCCCACCCCCCAAAAAAATAAATAAATAAATAGCAAAGAACAGAAATAAAATGGAAAATGAACATGCCATAAAGAAAATGAGCAAAGCACAATGTTATTAAGACTGAGGTGACGACGCAGGGCTAGAGAGCCCAGAGACAGCTCCACACAGAGGCAAACACTGAAATGACTGAACGATCATTCCTGGTCAGTGTGGGCTCAACGAGTGGTGCCTGCAGAAGGTATCCAGAGTTTACAAAGAATTCCTATGAATCAATAAACAAAAAGCTAAGCAACTGTACAGAAAAGCAGGCAGAAGACATGAACAAGAGCTATACAAAAAGAGAATAATAAACATGAAAAGATACTCAACCTTAGTAGTCATCAGGAAAATTGCAAATTAAAATTACAATGACATAGCATTACATATTCACCTGATGACCAAAAACGTTAAACATCAAACCATACAAATATTGACAAGGTTGGGAATAGTGGGAACTCTCATATGTCATTAGACTCTTACCAGCTATCAGGGTTTGACTGAAGAGAGCACATGACCTTACCACAGGGCTTCATGGGAAGAAGCACCCACAGGAAAGATGCCTTTTGGAGTAGGTATAGAGTCAACTGAGGCCCAGGGCATTGGGGGTTTGCAACAAGGTAGAGGCAGGAGGAGGGGGGTGGAGGGTGGCAGCACGGGGCATTCTTGGAGAGCACGAAGGTACCGGGTACCTGTGGGGTGGGGGCTCAGCACTGAGTGGGGAGGTGGTGACAAGGCCCAGAAATCTAACTTGGCTCATTTACAAGTTTGTCCCTTACCAGTTCCACTATCAGTGGTGAGTCAAGAGTGGCTGCTGGTATTTCTGTTACCTGCTTCTGCATGCTCCAGGCTGCTGTGACAAAGGACATTTCGAGGAAACCTACTTAGATGCATTTGTGGTACTGGTCCTATGAGACTACCGTGAACATGCAATGACTGAGTATATATAAAAAACTGAGTCTAGAGCTTGGCACTAGCAGGTGCTGCACTACCAAAGTTTGAGGATGACGACGATGATCATGATGGTAAAGCCAGTGATTTCCTGGCACAGTTTGGCACAGAGAAGTAATGAGGCTGGGAAGTACCAAGAGAAAAAAGAACAACCCTCATAACAAATGACACCACCACAAAAATATCCTCAAAGCATGCGAGTCTGACTTCCAGGCCCCCGAGTTAAAACCATCAGCAAGGTGGCTCAGCTGTCACAAGAGGCTCATCTCGTGGCCCTGCACACCCGGGTGCCTAGGAAAAAGGAACAAATCCTATCAGCCCAGCCGTGGGGGCTCTATGTTGTCACCCAGTGAGTAAAATCTCAAAACCGATAGAGCGCAGTATGGTTTGGATGTTCGTGCCCTCAAAGCTCATGCTGAAATGGGATTCCCAGTGTTGGAGGTGGGGCCTGGCGGGAGGGGGCTGGAGCATGGGGGCAGATCCCTCCTGAATGGCTTAGAGCCATCCCCTGTTGATGAGCGAGTTCTCGCTCTGTTAGTTTACACTAGATCCGGCTGTTTCAAAGAGTCTGGGACCTCCGCCTTCTCTCTCTCGCACCCTCTGTTGCCCTGTGACATGCCTGCTCCCCCTTCACCTTCCATCATGATTAGAAGCTTCCTGAGGCCTCACCAGAAGATGATGCCGGCACCACGCTTCCCGTACAGCCTGTGGAACTGTGAGCCAAAAATAAACCTTTCTCCTTAGAAATTACCCTGCCTCGGGTATTTCTTTGCAGCGAGACAAGAACGGCCTACCACATTCCTTTGGAGTATTGCTTGCGACTGGACTGCCCTGGCCTCAACAGGACAGCGGGAGTTTATGCTCTGGATCTCAGGCTTTGGAGCTTCTGGCTCGAGTCATTTTCTACTCAAACATATATAGCAAGAAGGCTCGGCCTGATGGGATTTTGCCATATGCACTCACAACTTTAGAGACAGTTTGAAATGCGTCAGCAACCCCTCTCCTATTGTGGATCCTGGGCCTGGACACCTGGCTGGCACAGCTGTCCTTCAGATTCCACAGGGAAACACCGGCCCCACCGTCTGGCCCTGTGCAATGGCGCGCTGAGGTTTGTTTCACCTGCATCTCTGATGGCCTGCAGGCGTTCACGTCCCTTTCCTCATGGAGGAACAAGACGGAGGACAGTGGGTTGACTGTGAGGTTGGCCTGAGATGAAAGCTCAGCTGCCAGCTGCCTCTGGACACACACAGTCTATTTTCAGTGTATTAGAGGATGCTGGCTCGGGTCAAACTTGACAATCAAGAAGGCAATGGGAAGTTCTGGTTTACAAACTTGGGTTCGCTGGTACCATGTGCTAAGCAACTTAGCTCTGAGGTTGGTCATATCCTAAGTGGGAACACCCATGTGCCGGGGTCTGTATTATACTATGAAAGGCACACAAAAAATCCTGGAAGAGACTTGTACATCATCGCCATCATTCTCAGAGCTCTTCAGTGTACCCAATGCCTTCATCTGCACGATCTCATTCACTCCTCATGACAGGCTGTCTGCCACCCCCTCCGCAGTTTACAGATGGAGCCTGGGGGCTCTCAGGTCACACAGGCAGCAGGCGAGGAGCTGGGGCTGGAACTCAGGACCCCCCAGTCTGATCTGTGTGCTTTTCCCCACACCTCATCCAGGGGCTGATGTGGGGACTGAAAGGGAAGGCGCTGGAGCCTGACTGAATCCTAGGGAAGGCGCTGGAGCCTGACTGTGTCTGAATCCTAGGGAAGGCGCTGGAGCCCGAGCATGTCTGAATCCTAGGGAAGGCGCTGGAGCGCGAGCGTGTCTGAATCCTAGGGAAGGCGCTGGAGCCCGACTGGGTTTGAATCCTAGGGAAGGCGCTGGAGCCCGACTGGGTTTGAATCCTAGGGAAGGCGCTGGAGCCCGAGCGTGTCTGAATCCTAGGGAAGGCGCTGGAGCCCGACTGGGTTTGAATCCTGGGGAAGGCACTGGAGCCCGACTATTTGATCCTAGCTTACCAGTACTGTGCATGGGACGGGGGCTCCTTGTATGTTTCTTCATCTATAAAATAGGAGTAATCACAGCATTTATCCCCAGGGTTGACGTGAGGGTGAAAAGAGAATCCTCGTCCTGTAGAGAGACTGGGCTCGCCCTAGCAAACACTCACGCTGGTAGCTCTGCGAGGCTTGTTGCTTTTGTACGATGCCCATGACTCCAAGACCAGGTGGAGAGGTCCCTGGACAGAGAACTCAGTGCTCAAAGGTGGACTCTGACTCCAACCACAAGGCTTTTACAGGAATCATCACTTCTTTTCATTCACAGACTACAGGCTCAAATGAAGGACTTTGGTGAAAAAAAAACCCTTGGCTTTTGGAAAGATCAAACTGAATGGTGTTTCAAGGTGGCTATTACCTTTTTCCCAAAGGATATTGTCAAGCAGGGGCCGTTTCATTATTCCAGCAAGAAATCAAGCCAGGAAGCTTTGCTTTTTCAGAATGTGACTGTCAAACAGGCCACCGTGGGCAAGCTCTGGGCCGCGGATTCCTCCGGTTCCCTAGAGTGGGTCAAGACTGAATGACTCAGAAGAGCGACACGCCAGCAGGCAGGGTCCTGGGCTTGAACACAGAGAAACTCCCATCTCACTCACTCACAATGGTCTTGCAAAACGTTCATTTGAACAGCTGATGAAACTCCATCCACACATAGCCTAAGCGTCCTTCTTGGCACCTGGCACATGGTCTTCTAGATGCAGCTCAAAATTAGGGAGCTCAGTATGGTATCAAATGGTAGGCTGCCATCCCAAACCTGGGGACATGAACCAGTGAAGGCCTTTCCTTAGAGCTCTAATGCATGCCCAGAACTTCCCTGTACTTATATCCTTAGGGCACCAGCGCCAAATCCATGTGATAAATGACTATTACAGTTTCAGTAACTCAAGCTTTGGGGTAAATTCTACGGCATATTTGCTTCTGCCAAATTCTAGACACGTGGAGAGTTGTAGTACTAAACAGGAATCTATACTTGCATCTTGCATTTATTATTATTACCATAGAAAAAATATTCACAGATGACTTGCTGGAACTTTCTTTTCTGAGATAGAGTCTCGCTCTGTTGCCCAGGCTGGAGTGCAATGGCACGATCTAAGCTCACTGCAACCTCCACCTCCCTGGTTCAAGTGATTCTCCTGCCTCAGCCTCCCAAGTAGCTGAGATTACAAGCATGTGCTACCACGCCTGGCTTTTTTTTTTTTTTTTTTTTTTTTTTTTTAAAGTAGATACTGGTTTTGGCCATGTTGGTCTGGTCTTAAACTCCTGACCTCAAATCATCTGCCCTCCTTGGGCTCCCAAAATGTTGGGATTATAGGCGTGAGCCACTGCGCCTGGCCTACTTGCTGGAACTGCTTACCTCTTTCCTTGAACGTACTTGATAATGTGACTTTTAACTGCTTTATGCCTTGCACTCTAATTTGTGTACTTTTTCCCTCTGTCCTACTGGTGCAAAAGCTCTCTGCATCAGCCCTAATGCTTAGACTAGTACTGTGTATTTTGTAGATGCTTGATAAATTTGTCAAAATAACCCGGTAGAGCAAATGTATTTTTGCTATTTGATCTCGCTCAGAAAATAGGGTTATAGCTTCAGTGCCTCTTCTCATCCTAAACAGGCGACAACACCACAAAACATATACTTTATCCTAGTTTAGAATGGGGCTCCGATGGCCACAGGAAGCCTGCGGGCACAAAGGTGTCCTCTGGGAAGCTGGGCAGGCTACCCCAGAGTTGAAGGTGGGTGTCAGACTCATATCCATCACTAAAGATGCAGGGTTTAGATCAGGCTGGTTTCATTCAGACTAGCGCAAAATCATAAGGAAGCTAAGAACAAGATCCCATCGTCATTATTTTTTTGAGACAGGGTCTTGCTCTGTTCCCCAGGCTGGGGTGCAGTGGCATGATCACAGCTGACTGCAGCCTCGACCTCCCAGGCTCACACAATCCTCCCACCTCTGCCTGCCGAGTAGCTGGGACTACAGACACACGCCACTATGCCGGCTAATATATTTAAAATTTTTTTTTGTACAGATGGAGTCTCACTATGTTGCCCAGGCTGGTCTTGAACTTAGGCTCAAGTGATCCTCCTGCCTTTGCTTCCTGAAGTGCTGGGATTACAAGTGTGAGCCACTGTGTGTGTGTGGTCTCCATCATTATCTTGATGAGCTCATATGATAGATGTATGTAAACAAATATTTAAAATGTAAATGCCTACAGAATGCCACTGAGTTGGAAGATGGAAACAACTTTCCTGGAGCAAAGAATTAGGAGGGGGGAAGGAGATCAGAGAAGGCTTGAGAGGGGAGAGAATATTTGAGATAGGCCAGGCGCAGTGGCTCAAGCCTGTAATCCCGGCACTCTGGGAGGCCGAGATGGGCGGATCACGAGATCAGGAGATCGAGACAATCCTGGCTAACATGGTGAAACCCCGTCTCTACTAAAAAATACAAAAAACTAGCCGGGTGAGGTGGTGGGCACCTGTAGTCCCAGCTACTCGGGAGGCTGAGGCAGGAGAATGGCGTAAACCCGGGAGGCGGAGCTTGCAATGAGCTGAGATCCGGCCACTGCACTTCAGCCCGGGCGACAGAGCGAGACTCCGTCTCAAAAAAAAAAAAAAAAGGAAAAAAAAAAAAATTGGGATAAGCCTCAAAGAATAAGCAGGAAGGAATCCAAGAATTTTCAGTTATTATTAATGGAAAACTGATTGACCTGGAGCATTGGCTCCCACCTGTAATCCCAGCACTTTGGGAGGCCGAGACAGGTGGATTGCTTGAGCTCAGGATTTCAAGGCCAGCCTAGGAAACATGGTAAAACCCTGTCTCTACAAAAAATATACACTATTAGCCAGGCATGGTGGTGTGCACCAGTAGTCCCAGCTACATGGGAGGCTGAGGTGGGAGGATCACTGGAGCCTGGGGGTGCAGTAAGCCTTGTTTGTGTCATTGCGCTCCAGTCTGGGTGACGGAGTGACACCCTGTCTCAAAATGAAAACTCGTAACTGACCATATTAAATGATTAATGGAGGAACCAAGTGAGCATCTCATTAGATGCAGAGATAGGTTCGATTAACTTCAACAATCAGGTTTTAAAAACTTGTTAGAAATCCACCAACAGAAGAATATTTTGCAATATTCAAATGGAAAAATCATACAGCAATGAAGATTAAGAACCTGGAGCTGTGTACATCAAGATGGATCTCAAAAATGAAATACTGATCAAAAGAAGGTATAGAAGGGCATAGAACAGAGTGTGATTTCATTTGCGTAACGTTCAACAGCAGACAAAACTAAACAGTATGTTTTGGGGGGACACACACTTATGTGGTAAAACTTGTAAGACAAGCCAGGGCATCAAAAACAGAAAATTCAGCACTGTGGTCACCTCTGGAACAGGCAGGAGGGTGACGGAAGGCAGGCGATCACACAAGGGCACCTAAGCTAGTGAAATGTTCTATTTCCTAAGCCGGGTGGTGGGCACACAGATTTTTTGTCATTCTATAGACTGAGCAGATGTGTTTCTACATCTGTATATGCAACACATCTTACAATCAAAACATGTCAAAGACATAAGAAGAATCTCGCAAGTGGAGGAGGAGCTCCAGTGCAGTCCTGGGATAGGGTACGTTCTTGGTAACTACTGACTGAATGAATGAATGAATGAGTGAATGAATGAATGAACAGCCACTGGAAGCAGAAGAAACAGCATCGGCAAAGCACGTGACTGTGAGAGGGTGTGGGGTGTTAGGTCATCTCTATGCAGTGTCTATGGTCAGAAAGCTGGGTGTGGGCCAAATTTGGAAGAGCTCCATAGGCCACAAAAGGGTTTCAAGTACCCTGTAGCCAACAGGAAGCCACTGAAGGTTTTAAAGCCTGAGAGGCATCAGACTTGCATTTTAAAGGGGCCTTCTGGCAGCTATGTGGAGTGTAAAGAAAACAAAAATCCCGTCTTCACCACAAAGAGTTCTCGTAAGGAAACAGTGGGTATGGCAGGCGCCCTTAACGAAGGGAGCAGTGAACTTTGTTCAGGAAACGATATAACAATACCTTCAGTGTATACAGCAGTTGCATTTAGTTCTCAGCATGGGATTTCATGCTCAGGGATGACACGGTCTCATGGGAGAAACAACCCTTGATAAGTGGTTTGAAAGACACCAACACGGTGTTTTGAAGACAGACACATTTGACCCTCAGAAAAACTGGCATGTCAGGGCACAAAACTAAAAAATACGTATGCTTATAAATGGGAGGCTGCCAAATCTAGAAACGCCCCCAAGTTTTCACTGATCTCATCAGTCGGGAGTGAAAAGAAAGAATAGCGAGGATAAAAAGAAACAGCCACGGTGGTCACTGCCCTGAAGAACAGAGTATCATAAAGCCTCTTAAAAGCCTACTATCCCTCAAACCACCTCCACTTCTTTGGTTCTCCCTTTGTCATATCAAAATGAAATTCAGCTCTGTTTTAGTTACAAAATTACCAGGTACATTAGACGATTTGATACAACTTCTCCACAAATGTAACTATTCAAAAATTGTTCAATTACACATGAAATGAGTTATCACCTCATTTGCATGAACAAAAAAAAATCTGTTAATGCTCAATTGGGCCTGAACCAGTTGTGAAACAGGTGAGAATTTATGGCTGGATACTCTGACTGAAGCTCTATTAATGTTCAAGACAGATTTTTAATGAATTAATCCCCAACTCATTTATATGCTCCATCCTGTCCAATGCCTAATTGTGCCTAAATCAAGCCATCCTTGAATAATCACAGCCCCCTGTGGGTGCCCAAGGGCATCTCAGGCTCTCTGCACGGTCCCTGGACTAACCTAAAGCCCTCCTTCTTTGGCTGCTTTCTTTCTGGTTACAACACAACTTGTGATACGATGATTAGTCATCATTAAAGGTCACACTTCGCTGTGGATTCGGAGTCTTCATTTGGCTTAGTGGTTTGTCATGATTTGTGTGGGATCATCTCTATATCAATGCAGGGAATGACAGAACAGCTGTGAACGACTCAGGCGTTTAGAGGATTGACTGTGGCAAACTCTGGAAGACACAGATGAGCGTGAGTCAAGAATGAGTGGGACTCCAGTAGGAGAGAGCTTGAGAGTCACCGCTCTGGCCAGAGAGTCCTCGTGACACTCCTCAGCGCCACCAGGCCCCGTCTTCCCTTAGTGCCGACTCAGCGCTGATGTGCGTATATCACCAGTCACTCGGTGCTCAGTGTCTGTATCCCTGCTACACTGTAAGTTGCCCAAGAATGGAGATCATCTCTTCTATCCCTGGTGCTTATTGCAGGGACCCAATGCATATTTTTGAAAGAATGAGTAAATGAATCAATGGAAAACTTAGATTTCTGCTATACATTTCTCAGAGTATTTTCTCAGTATGTTTGGTGACCTCAATTAGGCTTATCATAGAACCAGTTCCTGAAATTCCTCCCCCAGTTCTTTTGGGCCAGAATCTACCTTGCTGATGAGAACAGCACTGAGTTCTACGGATGACAGAGTTAAGTGTTACGAGTCACGTGGGGTGTGAGATGTAAAGTGAAATTTATATCAAAGTTGGCCTTGACAATCTCTTTGAATGAAAACCATTCTCTCACTAAGTCCAACACAGACAAGTTTTACTTCAGCATTAAAAACATACCACCTCTCTAAGTGCACACCAGAAGTACTCGGCTTGCCTTCAAAGGCCGTATGAAAAAGGAGTATCTTTAAATATTTGAATCACGCCCCAGTCACTGGGATACACAGATACAACTAGGGGTGCAGCAGCATCAGACCCTCACCCCTGACTCATTCTCAGGCCCACTGGACTGTTTGAGGGCAGAGTCCTTTGCTTCCTTACATCATGACTTCACTTTCGTGCAGAGCCTTTAGAATGCTCTTAAGTATCTGTATCAGGCAGCCACACTGTGTGTTAGGCACACAAACTCTTGTTGAATAAATGCATGAGGGTTCATTTCAATAGATGGTAATTATAATCCACTTGGCCAAAAAAAAAAAAAAAGATCCATACTTTCAAAGTCAAGGAATGCACAGAAAATAGGATGGTGGCAGAATCACGTGGGCTACACAATTCTGAAAGATGATAAAACAGTGACCTTTCTGCCTTTGAAGCAGGTCTCTTTGTCTATCACAGACATCGTCTCCATGGAACCTACAGTATGTTTCTGAGGCGGACAAGGAGTAAGAACGATTGTGATTTTGCTGATGGAGAAATGAAAAGCTCAGGGAGAGCGTCTGAGTGTGTGAGGTTAGCCGTGGCAGGGGCGCTAGGATCCATGTCGCCTGGCCTCCGCTCAGCACTAGCTCTACAGCGCAGGCTGCAATCCATCTCTTTAGAAAGCACAGCGATTCCACCACACATACTTCTCTGGGAGCTCAGTCTGAAGAAACTTCCCAAATTCGAGCTGAGAGGTTGATCATCTTATCTGCCAATTGTGGAATTTCCCAAAGCTTCTATTCTTAGCCAGATGTTTGAGGAAAAGCTCATGATCTCACTTGCCAGCCCTGTCATTCTCACCTCTCGTTTATCTCTTCCCTACCTTTCTTGTACTCAGCAAAGCTTCAAGGCACAGCCTGGGTGATAACCTCTGGCACTGTGACCTGAACCTATTCACTCAGGAATGCCGCTGCAGACCCCGGAGGGGCGGGAGGTGGAAGCTGTCTTATCAGTGGGCTGTGCCCAGTGTCTGCTTCTCCACTGTGGGAAATGGTCGCGCTTCTCCCGCAGGAGCTGCCCCAGATAGATCAGGAGGCCTTCGTGGGGGTCCTGGAGCCAGAGAGAGCCTGGTGGAGTCTGGCAGTTTCTCCCATCAGTGCGGCGTGGGAAGCTCCATGAACTTTCAGGCTCTTTCACAAGAAAGATTATAGAGTTTTTTTTTTTAAAGCTTATGAAATAGGCTGAGACTTTCTGAGAGGACACCCTCCATTGGCGGTACCCAGAACAGGGGACCCAGACTGTCAGGCCCCACTGACAGCCACTTAGTGAGGTTAGGATGCCTTCTAATCTACCTGGAGCCTTGCACACTTTCAAAGTCAGGAGCGTCTCATTGCTTGTTACATTCTTTTTAATTTTATTTTTTGCCCCCCCTCCCCATCCCCCATCATTACATTCTTACCTGGTATTTTTGATTTAGCCCTGATAAGTAGCTTGGGTCCTGAAAGGAAGATTTCTTTCTCTTTTTTACCTTTTGTATTTGACATTCTTCATTGCCATGGGTATCTAGCCATCGGCCTGGCTTAGCAATCACAGAAACAGGTGAGACCAGGAGACTGACCTGAATGTATGAATTGGCTACCATCAGCCCTACCCCTTGGGTCAGTGCATTCATTCATTCATTCACTTGGAGGCAGGGTCTTGCTCTGTTGTCCAGGCTGGAGTGCAGTGACATGATCATAGCTTACTGTAGCCTCAACCTTCTGGGTTTGAGCGATCCTTCCACCTCAGCCTCCCAAGTAGCTTGGACTACAGGTGTGAGCCACCATGCCCAGCTAGTTTTTAATTTTTTCTGGTGGAGATGAGGCCTCTTTATGTTGCTCAGACTGGTCTCAAACTCCTGGGCTCAAGTGATCCTCCTGCCTAGGCCTTCCAAAATGCTCAGATTACAGGTGTGAGCCACTGTGCCAGTCCTGTGCTTTTACTTATAATCAACTACACATGTGCAAGCTTTGCGGGTATGTTTGATCTTCTGTTGTACCCCATTTGTTATTGCAACAAATGTTGACCAAGCACCACAATATTCCAGAAACTGTACTCGGTGGAGGTGATAAGCTGGGAGGCAGTGAGGCCCTGTTGCCTATTAGCTGTGTGAACTTGGACAAGATACTCAACCTTTCTGTGTCTCAGTTTCCCCATCCGTGATACTAGTATGATTATTACAGTACCTATGTCACAGGTGGTCAGAATTAAATATCCATAAGGCATTTAGCACAGCTTGTGAGGCGCAGGAAGAACAACGCCCGAGCTGTGGGGTTCACGATGTGAAATACTGTCCCTGGGGGCTCATTCATGCACCGTGCTAACTACCTTCCGTGTAGCTAAAATGCAAGGAAATCAGTACTAGACATCATTTTCTCCTCCTCCCTATGGTCCTGCAAGTCCAGGCATTAGGAACTTCTACCCCTTTAGCAAGCAAGACAGAGTTCCTGCTCTCAGTTCTGCCCTTCTATTCACTTCTTCCAAGGGAGAAAGGAAGAAGGTCTGACTGCTGAGGCTGGTGAATGTGAGCCTGGGTGTGACAGCTGGCACTGTCTCTCTGTCCTTCGCCTGCAGGCCACGCCATTCTCTCCTCTACTCAGGCCATGGGGGTTGAGGAAGGGCTGTCTACCCTTTCCTACTCTGCTGGGATTAGCAGGGTTTTAATTCCTAATCATACTCTTGTATCTATTTGATCATTGGTTCAGAATTCGGAAAGAGTTTAATAATAACCTCAGACATTAGACACAAAGGAAGATAAACTTGAAAAGCCAAAAGGGAAAGGAAGACGCCTTCCAATTTCTAGACACCAGGCCTGAGATCGTCGTGTCCCATTATGCCACAGCGGCTGCTGCAATGGACAGACAAAAACATGAGCTGTGGCTTTGCTGCCAAGAGATGACAACAGAGCTGGGACCTGATATTGTTCCCAATTCAGTGAGGCTCTGAGAGGGGCTAGAGCATGGTCCTCTTGAGAATGAAAAGGATGAGGTGTAGAGTTCATGTGTCAAACCAGCGGCTGAACAACCAAAGCTTGAACCCAGGGCTTGTGACCGCAGCCAGTCCTCAGAAGGTGTCACTTCTCCCTGAGTGACTGGCGTGGTTCTATAATGAGCCTGGCAGACTTAATTTAGTGGCAGCTTCTGCCTCAACTCTTAAGAAAATAATAACAACCTCTCGAGATTTCTATAGCTAAATATGAAGACACCGCTAGCCAAGGAAGCAAACAGAGCTAAGAGGGAAAATAAAAGCAAGTGAGAATGCTAAAAATCTCACAGAAAAGGGACTTCGATGTCCCAGTGACATTCTGAACTCACGTTCTCTGTATCCTCACAGTCATTAAAATGTATAAAAGCGAGTATTTCTAAAGCAGCAATACTAAGAATTATCATTGCTGCAGTTGCCTGGCAACCCGAGACTTTAGTTATTTTATTTCTAAACAGGGAATGCTCTAAACTGGCATCTGGAGTTTGTGCAAATAGTTCTAAATTGATATTCTCCCTGCAAATCAGGAGGAGATAATACAGCATTAATATACATTTAAAGGAGGTTAAATATGCATATGTCTTTCTCTCACACAGACACATACACACACATACACACACAGACACATACACACACATACACACACATACACACACATACACACAGACACATACACACACACATATACACACACAGACACATACACACACACAGACACACACACACAGACACATACACAGACACACACACACACATATACACACACAGACACATACACACACACATACACACACACACAGACACACACACACACAGACATACACACACACATATACACACACACACATACACACACACATACACACACACATACACACACATACACACACACACAGACACACACACACACATACACACACACAGACACATACACACACACAGACACATACACACACACACACATACACACACAGACACACACACAAAGATACTTACATGAACATCTCCCTGTTTCATGCTATCTTAAACAAATCTGGAGAACTGATACTCCTTTGCATTTTTCCTGACAAATATCTACTTAATTTCATGGTACATCTAAATAACATACATCCAAGTCCAGAGGAAGAGTCTTTCCTCTCCTGCGTGAGATGGGAATTGAACACTGTGGCTCCGCAGTCCCTAACCTTTTGACCTTTTTGGCACCAGGGACAGGTTTCATGGAAGACAATTTCTCCATGGACCCAATGGGAGTAGGGAATGGTTTTGGGATGAAACTGCTCCACCTCAGATCATCAGGCGTTAGATTCTCATAAGGAGCGCGCAAGCTAGATCCCTCACACGCACAGTTCACAATAGCACGAAGTTCCTATGAGAATCCAGTGCCACTCATCAGGCAGGAGGCGACACTCAGGCGGTCATGCTCCCACTGCTCACCTCCTGCTGTGCAGGCCGGTTCCTAACAGGCCAGGGACCTGTACGAGTCTGTGGCCTGGGGGTTTGGGACCCGCTGTAGCTAACAGCCATGTAGAGCCCCTTTCTCCAGCTTCCCAGACCTTGAGTACTGGGTTTCCAGTTCTGAGAAAGCAGAGACTAAGCCCAAATCTCCATGGGCTCTAGGAAGAAGCGCTTCTCCAGGCAAGGAAGGGGAATGTCTGTATCCTTCAGAGAGGCTCGTCCTGAAGTTCCTGCCAGTGCTGGGCCTGCTGCCACAAGTGTGACCCGCAGGTGCCAGCACCCCACCCTCTCTTGGAACAGAAGAGGCGCTTGCATTTTGAAAAAGCTGCCTCTACTTATGAAGTGTCATTTCCTTTCAAGTCACTGACTTGAACCTGAGCTTCTAGTGCTGCCTGCTGCTTGGAATGAATGGCTGTGCTCCGAGGCTACAAGCTTCAAGATGACCTTGGTTCCTGATTCCTCACTGGGGCCTTAGGAGGAAAAGAGTTTCCTTTATAGCCCCTGAGGATGGGCGTGCTCATTGCTTTTGTGGAACACAGGCTTCTGGAAGTGGATGCTGCCTGTGGTGTTTGCTTGTGGCCTGCAGCTTTGCGATCCACCACAGAGAGGAGGAGGCGAGCTCAGCACAGCTGCTGAGACCCAAAGTGCCTCAGTGACTGATCTCAACAAACAAGGATTAGGTCTGGATCTGAACCATAGACCAAACCCGTAAGAGGGAGGTGCCGCGATGGATGGCTATGTAGCCATCATTTCCACGACGGGATGGCTATGTAGCACCATTTTTCAAGATGACTGGGAGAAACATCTCAGACAGGCACAACATGAGAGGGCCATAGAATGACTTTCACGAGTTCTTGTTAAAGGGCAGCCAAGACATTAGCAACTAGCTGTTGTTTAGAAACATAGAGTTTAGAAACACCAAGTTGGCAAATAAGCAAACAGGTCATATGACCCATTAAAGGAATTCTTTCTCCATATGGAGTAGCAGTTATAAATGAAGGTAAATGCTTCAGGGCTTGCAGGAGCCCTGCGTGAAAGGTGTGGTTTCTAAGAGTCCGTGCCCTTTGCAAGGCAACATCTAAGAGAACCAGAAATTCTATTTTTGAGAGAAGTGGGTCGCGGTTAGAATCTGAGTCTCGAAAGGCTGCGGTCCTTCAGATGAGCTGGGACGTAACACGCTTTAGCCGAAGCTCAGTTCACCCTGACAGATCCTTGCGGCAGTTCTTCTGGGGGCCAACTCCTGTGGGGTGTGCCTGAAACACTGGGTTTTGGCCTGAGAAGTCATTTCAATGCTTCTGCCTATTTTTTCTTATCCATTAAATGGGAAGACTCCTAGCACCTTGGTGCCCAAGAGCGGTAAGGAACAAAAAATGACTGTACCGAATAAAGAAGATTTGCAAATGCACTGTCAGAATGCTCAAATGAGGGCAGGGTTCCCTAGATGTGGAGGCTCTCAGAAATTAGAGCGTAATTTGTGCAGCCTCTCAGTGCAGAACTGATGAGGGGCTGGAGTCCTTGGTGGTCTCCCTGCCTTGCCTGCATGCTTTTCTGAATGGTGCCACTGTTTAGGGCCGACTTACGGCACCCGGACTGGCCGGCAAGCCTGTGCCGTGCAATGTGCCTGTGCCATGTAATGGCTGAGGTTGGAAACCTGCTCCACGTCTCTTGCATCTTCAAGGGCAATATCATTTGCAAAGTCCCATTCAGCGCACACAGAGGGTGCCTGTGGGAATGCCTGGGATGGGTAATGAATCCAAACTCACTTTCCGGCTTTGCTCACATGACAAATAGCCTGGTAAAATGATGAAGAGGAATGAAGACAGGCTACAGCCCCTCTGTGCACATTCCAGTGCATTTCCCAGGAGCAAGCACAAGTAACGCAGGTTCCAAGCACAGAGATGTCTGGGGAGACAAATGGAGAGGTAGTGGGGTGTCTGTGTTTTGGGGGTGGGGCAAGGAAGAGAAGATGGAATTTGGTTTTCTATCTTTGTTTCTATTTTTCTTGCCCCGTAAGTGAGCAGGAGGAGTAACAGGAAACCGCAAGGGCAGGAAACTTCCCATTCTCTAAGGAACCCATTTCAAAGAAAAGGTTTGACACCCTGAAGGTGTTTAGTATGCTAACAAAATGCTGCATAATGTGGCTTCAGAGCGATGATGGAACTGATACCAGAAATCTGGGCCTTCCTGCTGTGCTGGGCTCCCCTGCCGTGCGGAGCAAAGGCAGCTCCGACTTTAGAGAGCTTGATGAGAAGGGGGCGTGGGTCTGCAGCTCGGAACCGTCAAGGCCTCTGAAGCTGTGAAAAGGAAGGCAGTTTGATCCCGCCACCCACTGGCCAGGTGATTTGAGTAAATCTTCACCTTATCTTTCTGTACCTCAAAAGAGGACGGTTTCTAGTTGATAAATCACTTTGTAAATATAAATTCGCAGGTGCTAAATATTGAATCTAGGCTGTGGCCCAGATTCAGAGAAAACATTACAGCAAGGGTCTTTTTAAGATCACGCACAACAAAGGGCGTTAAGGACACTGAGGGGTGGCAGAACAAATGCACCGGCCAGTGGATGTTTCGGGGAGGACAGTGCTGGCTGGACCGCCAGGCCGCCATGTTTCCGGCACCAGGTAACCCAGCAAGGTCTCAATGAGGTGTGTTAGGCAGGGCAGGGCAAGGACAGCTGGTGAGTCTGTACCCACGCCATCAATAGCTCAACCAGGCCACGGGACAGCTCCAGGATTGGGTCTTGTGCTGAGACCGCATGGATGCTAGTCTGTGCTTGAGACACAGAAACACTTTAATGATTACTCTCTCAGTGCCACAATAGAAGGAAGGGGATTCCTGGAATGAAGGCAGGCAGCTGTCTGCAGGGACTGGTGAGTGCAGGTGTCTCCCAGGAGCGCAGGTGGCCAGGTGGTAGGTCCAGCATGTTAAAAATATGCTTAATTAACGACAGGCTTGAACAATTCATACAAATTTTTTCTTTTTTCTTTTCTTTCTTTTTTTTTTTTTTTTTTGAGACAGCGTCTCACTCTGTTGCCCAGGCTGGTGCAGTAGCGTGATCTCAACTCACTGCAGCCTCTGCCTCCTGGGCTCAAGTGACCCTTCCACCTCAGCCTCCCAAGCAGCTGGGACTATAAGCATGCAACACCACGCCCGGCTGATTTTTGTAGAGACAGGTTTTTGCCATGTGGCCCAGGCTGGTCTCGAACTACTGGGCTCAAGCAATCCTCCTGCCTCAGCCTCCCAAAGTGCTGGAAATACAGGTGTGAGCCACCACACTGGGCCATAAAAACAATTTTTAATGTTTCCCTAGTCAGTTATAATAAAACCCAACTCTAACTAAGTTACTTTAAATTACAAATAGTTTCATGTTTACTTGCATCTATGTTCTCACCATCAATTCAACAACTATTTATAGAAATCATAAAAGCATGTCGCCCTGCAGAAACAGTGGAAAACCTATAAGTAAAATATGTAATCAATGACCTCCTAATAAGGTGCAATTTGGAATTTTATTTACACCATGATCTATGAAGTTATGACATTAACAGGCATGATTCTCATTTTATGAAAACCAGTGAGGGCCAGTAACTCTTCCCTTCATCTCCAGCTCCAACGGTTGCCCTCCCCTGCCCTTTCTCCCCACCCATTGAATTTATTCAACTACAGAATTGACATCAAATGAAACTCTATAATTCTTCAACTTCAAAATGTTTTCCTATAGAAAAGTGTTGTTACAAGAGCTGGGAAAACCATTTCTGGGTTTATCCAACTAGGATTCCAAATTTCTAGAAATGAGATGGACAGGATTGTAACCCCCATTTAAGCTCCTAAAGTCAGTCCATAGGGTTGAGGGAAAGAAAAACTCCAGCACTCATCCTGAATCTTGGTAATTATAGAATACACTGCTCGACTTTTTCCTCCCACACAAGTAACTTAGGTTTTGTAGGATTTTTATAGATAAAACCATGAATCCACATACAGTTAGTTAATCCTCATGGCAACCTTGTAAGGTCTGTGTTATTTTCCCTTTAAATAGGTGAGGATAGGCTTGACCAGATAGGTGTTACCAGACTTTCATCAGAGGTTATTGGCCATAGTGTCCTAAATTCTACAATAAACTTTTATACATGTTTTATCATTTTGAGCCTTATATTTCTGTGATGTAAGTAACATGTATAGCTTTAGCCCTCATTTTAGGAAGAATGAAGGTTCATGCAGCTAGTAAGAGGCTCAGCTGGGCCTTGGCAGAAGCCTAGACAGCCAGTCAATGGCCCGCCACCACACGGTCCAATGAGAACGCTTAGTTGGGGTGATGGTGGTGGAGTGGCTTTGTCTCTGCCAGACATAGGAGCGGCTGTAATTTAATTGTCTTGGAGCAGCAATAAAGAGACAGGAAGGATCCTGGAAGTGACTAAACATTTGCATGGGAAGGCGGGTGCTAATTCTCCCAGCTTTCTAAACTCCCTAGATGGGGCTGCCAGATAAAATACATGACACCAGGAGTGTCTCACGCAATGTTGGGGTGCATACTTATAATACAACCTTATTTGTTGGTTATCTGAAATTCGAATTTGCCTGGATATCCTATATTTTTTTGGTTGAGTCTGGTGGCCCTACCCCAAGGGTAAGCCAGTCTTCCACCCTCATTTTCATCACTATGAAACAGGCGCATCTTTCTTATGGTGACAATGACCCACCCCCTTCAGTTGCGAGTGGAGAACGCAACTGAGATAATTTCCTATTTTCCTCTAATTTGAGCAGCCTCAAGTTAGAACTGGAATAGATTTAAGTATTTCCAAAAGTTTTGAATGTGGGAGATCATGCATTACACAACTGTTAGCTAAGGCTGGTCTCTGGCACTGAACTTAGAATGGGGTCCAGGCTGTCCTTCTGTGGCACACCTCTCCCCAGATAGCACAGAGCCAAGTGTCCTACACCATGCTTACCCCCACCGCATTCTTTGAGTAGAAGTGTCACTTACTTGTATGGAATGTGTTTGCTGCCATTGACGAGAGCCAGGATAACATTGCCCAGAGCAGACAGCGAGAGGCACAGTCCTGAGCCTCCTTCTCGATTTTTGCTAAGAGCTTTCACACAGCTGCCGAGATCAATGAGATGCAGGCGGCTGCGACCTCCAGACACTGCCACATAAGAGAAGATAAAAGAGAAATGGTTAAGTTCTGACAAACACTCATCTGTTCTTCATGTAGCTCCTTGGGAAACCTGAGGAAAAATGAAAAGGAGGAGTAAAAGGTTGAAGTTCTAGAAACCCCAGCAAAATCATGCTGGGGTTGCAAATAGCATTGGTCCTCTTAAATTCTTTTCACCACACACCACTGACCTTCTAAAGTCTACTGACATTCACACTACAGATAAATGAATTCAAATAATTCTTGCAGGTTGAACTGAATGAGATTTTGGAGAAAATAAATGTCTAATTATAGGAGGCTACATTTCTACCTAAATGCCATTTGAACAGCAGAATTCTGAAACTCATCAAGTTAACATCTGAATGGCTCACGAGTGATTACCAGCTTTGGTTGATCATTATACAGAACCCAACCTAAAGCTCAGCCAGGAATCAGGTTGCAAACCAAAGGCAAAAATCAGGAAGAAATAACAACCAGGTGCAGAGACAGGGAAGACCCAAATATTTGCTGAGTATCTGCCAAGTGCCAGGTGCTGTACAAACATCAGCCTCATTCAATTCCCATGATAAAATCATAAGCTACATGCTATTATCCTTTCTGTATTGATGAGAAAATAACAGTTCAGAAGTGAAGGAACTTGCCCACGAGTACTTCTGCTGCCAAAGTACCGGGAGACCAAGGTGGCAACAATTTACAAGACAGAGTACTGCAGAGGAAAGAACTCTTAGAGATTAGCAGAAGGTCCGTCAAGGGTTCCACTGAGTGCTGATCAGCACATCTGACATAGTCTGGATGTCTGTGCGCTCCAAATCTCATGCTGAAATGTGATCCTCAATGGGGAAGATGGGTTGTCCACCCCCATGGCCCAAACACCTCCCAGCAGGTTCCAACACTGAGAATCACAGGCCTCGTGTTGAAATGTGAGCCTCCGTGTTGGAGATGGGGCCTGGTGGGAGGTGTTTGGGTCTTGGCGGTGGAACCCTCGTGAACAGCTTAGTGCCCTTCCCATGGTAATGAGTGAGTTCTTGCTTTTTCACTTCATGCAAAAGCTAGTTGTTTAAAAGAGGCTGGCACCTGCCCCCTTCTCTCTCCTGCTGTGTGACACGCCGGCTCTCGTCTCACCTTCCACCATCATCGTCAGCGTCCTGAGGCCTCCCCAGAAGCAGACGCTGGTGCCATGCTTCTTGTATAGCTTGCAGAGCTGTGAGCAGCAGAAGCCTCTTTATAAATCACCCAGCCTCAGGTATCCTTTCACAGCAATGCAGAAGGGGCTAACACAACGTTCATGTGAGAAAACTATTCAAGACTCAGACATGAACCAGTTAAGGAGGCTGGAGATGGTTTAATTTTACGTATGTTATTCACAAAGCCAGGAATCGCGCCACTTCCTAACAGCCAACCTGGAAAACTTCACGATTCACAGGCATCGGGTTGAACACCCAGAAGTCTTTTCCATACTTAGCCACAGACTGAGCACTGACCTGATCCCATCTAACACACATTAAAAGCAAAACAAACAAACAAAAAATGATCAAACTGTTTCCAAGGAACACAACTGCATTCTGAAACAAAGCTTAAGAATATTTACAAAGTAAAGACTCGGGAAAATGAAACCCATAATGAAGAGATCACTGAAACCGACCTAGAATTAGCATAGATGTTAGAATTGACAGAAGCAGCTATTTATTAAAAGTTATTTCATCTGTATTTCAGACATTCAAAAAGTTAAGTAGAAACATGGAATATATATTTAAAAAGACACAAAACTGGCCGGGCGCGGTGGCTCAAGCCTGTAATCCCAGCACTTTGGGAGGCCGAGACGGGCGGATCACGAGGTCAGGAGATCGAGACCATCCTGGCTAACACGGTGAAACCCCATCTCTACTAAAAAATACAAAAAACTAGCCGGGCGAGGTGGCGGGCGCCTGTAGTCCCAGCTACTCGGGAGGCTGAGGCAGGAGAATGGCGGGAACCCGGGAGGCGGAGCTTGCAGTGAGCCGAGATTGTGCCACTGCACTCCAGCCCGGGCGACAGAGCAAGACTCCGTCTCAAAAAAAAAAAAAGACACAAAACTGAACCTCTAGAGATAAAAACTACAATGTGTGAGATAAAAATAGATATACTAGATGAGATGAATGGCAGATTAGATATTGCAGAATGAAAAATCAGCAAATTTGAAGATTTAGCAATAAAACTATTCAGAATAAAGTATACAGGGGAAAAAACAACAGCAAATAAAAAACAGGAAAAAAGAGCTGCAGGGGCAGCTTCAAGTGTCTGCTCTGTGTTACCGGCCCCTAAAGGAGAAGACACAGAGTGTGCTACAAATAAAACATTTGAGAAAAATAATGGCTAAAAATTCCCCACATTTAATGATAAACCCATGTATCCAAGAAGCTAAGTGGGCCCCAAGCACTAATGGAGAAACTGTATCAAGGCATATCATAACCAAACTGCCCACAACCAGTGATATAAAGAAAAATCTTGAAAAGAGCCAGAGGGAAACAAGCACATTACATATAAAGGAACAAAGACAGGGATGATGGCAGATTTCTCATTGGAAATAATACAGGTGAGAAGACAGTGGAGCAATGTTTTTAAAATACTAAAAACTGTCAAGTTAGAAATACACACCCAACAAAAGTATATTCCAAAACAAAAGGGAAATAAAGATATTTTTAGACTTAAAAATCCTAAAAGAATTCACCATAAGCAAAAACACCAGGAATATAGACAAAGGAAGGAAGAGCTCTGGAAATGATAACCACATGGGTAAATATGTAATTTTCATTACTTTAAATCTCTTTAAAAGATTATTATTAAAACAAAAATCACAATGTAATGTGTGAGTAACATATGTAAAATTAAAATTTTTGATAGCAGTAACACAAAAGTCAGAGGGGAGAAATGGAAGTATACTATTGTAAGGTTTCTATTCCTTATATAAGTGGTATAATATCACTTTAATTTAGATTGTGGTAACTTAAACATGTATGTTACAAACACTAAAGCAATAATTAAACAATAAAAGTAATAGCTAATAAACCCACAAAAGATAGAAATTGGAACCATTTAAATGTTTAATAAATCCAAAAGAAGGCAGAAGAAAAGGAAAGATCAGATGGGACAAATAGAAAACAGAAAAGTAATATTTTGAACCAAACTATATCAATAATCACATGAAATTGAAATAGTCTAAAATACCCTTATTAAAAGGCAAAAATCGCCAGATTGGATAAAAAAGTGAGGCACTACTATATGCTTCCTATGAGAAATGCACTTCAAATAGAAATAAACAATAGTTTAAACGTGTAAGTGTGGATAAGGCAAACAGTAACCCTAAGAGTTGGAGTAAATCTACCAGTATTAGACAAAAGAGGTTGAAGACAGTCAAAGACGTATCCCATTTATGCTAAGACCTGCAGGGAAGCATGTCCAGCACCTCCTGCTGCAGTCATGGAACTATCCTATTGATGCAGTGTCCTCCTGGGAAAGACATACCTTCAGATACAAGACTGGGCTCTCTAGCTTCTGTCCCACAGCAGATCCCAAGGGGGCCCAGTCACAGCTCCAGACCCTCTCTCTGCAGTCAGATAACTATTCTACCTGTATAGGAGCTTGCTGGTTGACACACACCCCTCTGAGCTGAGGCTGAGCCCTTCAGTGTCTGTCCCACAGCAGATCCCAAGAGGGCCCGGATTCTGCTCTAGCTCCTCCTGCTGATAGTTGGGGAACTATCTTGTCTATGCAGGGATTTACTAGAAGATACATGCCCATTTGAGCCAATGTAGCAGGTATGCCAGCCTCTATCCTTTTTTTTTTTTTGAGATGGAATCTCGCTCTGTCCCCCAGGCTGGAGTGCAGTGGTGCAATCTCGGCTCACCGCAAGCTTTGCCTCCCGGGTTCACGCCATTCTCCTGCCTCAGCCTCCTGTGTGGCTGGGATTACAGGCGCCTGGCCAGCCTCCATCTTATAGTGGATGCTGAGGAGGCCCGGTCTTGGCTTTAGCTCCTCCTGTTATGGGTAAGAAACTACTCCACTTGTGCAGAGACTTGCTGAGTAACACAGGCCTGTCTCAGCCAATGAGAAAGGCCCATCAGCCTCCTTCTCACAGCAGATCCTGAAGGGGTCTAGTCTCAACTTCTGCCTCTCTTGCTATAGTTGGGGACCCAGCCTACCTGTGCAGAGGCCTGCTGGGAAGTATCCTGGTCGGGGACACACCTGTGCAGAGGCCTGCTGGGAAGTATCCTGGTCGGGGACACACCTGTGCAGAGGCCTGCTGGGAAGTATCCTGGTCGGGGACACACCTGTGCAGAGGCCTGCTGGGAAGTATCCTGGTCGGGGACACACCTGTGCAGAGGCCTGCTGGGAAGTACACTGGTCTGGGACACTAGGACAGTCTTCAAGATTCAGGTCCCTGGCGGCCAGTGTTCCCACATAACACAAGTACTGGCCTTGGATCTTCCCTAGGTCCATTTGGCCCAGAAAGCCATTGTGAGACTCACAGCAAGCCTGGGAATAGAGTATCCTCTAGTGCTGAGATGACTGTGGTGATCACAGACAGGGAACACAATAGTCAGTGGGCTTAGAATCCCTGGAAGACCCTCTGAAGAAGTACAGGCACAAACAAAGCCAGACTAGGAAGACTAAAATATTTAATCTCTCAATGTGTAGCTATCATCATACTTCAAAAGCATCAAGAACATTCAGGGAAATACAATGTCAAAGGGACAAAGTAAGGCACCAAGACTGGCCCTAAAGTGATGAAAATGTGTGATCTCTCAGACAAATAATTCAAGGAAACTCAGTGAACCTCAAGAAAGCTCAGAGAAACATCTCAGAGAAAGTTCACAGAAAAATTTAAAAAATAAAATTAAATAGAAATCCTGGAGGTAAAAAATTCAAAAAATGAAATGAAAAATGCAATACAGCATAGCAGAGGAATTGATCAAAAAGAAGAAAGGATCAGTGAGCTCAAAGACAGACTATTTGAAAATACACAGTCAGAAGAGAAAAAAAAAAAAAGACGAAGAAATGAACAAAGCTTTTGGGACCTATGGACCAATATCAAAAGAGCAAATATTTGGGTTAGTGGAGTTAAAGAGAGAACTGAAAAAGACAAGAGGTAGCAAGCTTATTCAAAGAAATAACACAGGCTGGGCGCGGTGGCTCAAGCCTGTAATCCCAGCACTTTGGGAGGCCGAGGTGGGTGGATCACGAGGTCAGGAGATCGAGACCATCCTGGCTAACACGGTGAAACCCCGTCTCTACTAAAAAATACAAAAAACTAGCCGGGCGAGGTGGCGGCGCCTGTAGTCCCAGCTACTCGGGAGGCTGAGGCAGGAGAATGTCGTGAACCCGGGAGGCGGAGCTTGCAGTGAGCTGAGATCCAGTCACTGCACTCCAGCCTGGGCGACAGAGCGAGACTCCGTCTCAAAAAAAAAAAAAAAAAAGAAAAGAAATAACACAGAACTTTCCAAACCTAGAGAAAAATATAAATATCCAAGTACATGAAGGTCAAAAGTCACCAATCAGATTCAACCCAAACAAGAAGACCCCAAGACATATTATAATTAAACTCACAAAGGTCAAAGGCAAAGAGGGTCCTAAAAACAGTGAGAGAAAAAAGCAAATAACATACAACAGACATCAAATACACCTGGCAGCAGACTTCCCGGCAGAAATTTTACAGGCCAGGAGGCAGTGAGATGATATTATTCAAAGTGCTGAAAGGAAAAATAATGTCCCCTAAGGAGACTGCACCTAGCAAAGTTACTCCTCAGAAATGAAGGAGAGATGACTTTCTCAGAGAACACTTATCACTACCAGACCTAGCCTATGATAAATGCTAAAGAAGTTCTTAAAAGCATAGGAAAAATAATGCTAATGTGATTGTTATACTGTAATCATGGCATTTAAACCATTTATATTTTTATTAAGAAGATTAAAAGACAAAATTATGAAGAATAATAACTACAAAATTTTTGATGTAGGCAAATTTTGATTTTGTGACATCAAAAATTTAAAATGTAGGAACAGAAGGGAATTAAAGTGTATGTGTCTTTTTCTTTTTGATTTGTTTCTTTTCTTCTGCTACAATGAAAAGTTAAATCAGTATGACTTTTAAATAACTTGTTATAATTACAGGATGTTTTTGTAAGCTTCATGGTAACCTAAAGCAAAAAATCTATAATTGATATACAAAAAATAAAAGCAGCAAATTAAAACATACTACCAAAGAAAATCACTTAACCACAAAAAATAAAAAAGGAAGTAAAGAGGTACACTACATAACAACTAGAAAATAAGTAATCAGGCTGGGCGCGGTGGCTCAAGCCTGTAATCCCAGCACTTTGGGAGGCCAAGACGGTCGGATCATGAGGTCAAGAGATCGAGACCATCCTGGCTAACACCGTGAAACCCCGTCTCTACTAAAAAATACAAAAAACTAGCCAGGCGAGGTGGCAGGCACCTATAGTCCCAGCTACTCAGGAGGCTGAGGCAGGAGAATGGCGTAAACCCGGGAGGCGGAGCTTGCAGTGAGCTGAGATCCGGCCACTGCACTCCAGCCCGGGAGACAGAGCGAGACTCCATCTCAAAAAAAAAAAAAAAAAAAAAGTAATCAAATGGCAGTAGGAAGGCCTTACCTATCAATAATAACATGGAATGTATATGGACTAAATTCTCCAAATAAAAGACATGGAGTGGCTGAATGGATTAATAAATAAGACCCAACTATATGTTGCCTACAGTAAACACACTTCACCTATAGAAACACCCATATACTAACAGTGAAGGTATGGGAAAAGCATTCCATACAAATGGAAACCAAAAATGATCAAGACTAGCTATACTTCGATCAGATAAAATAGACTTTAAGTTAAAAACTACATAAAGAAACAAAGGAAATTATTATATAATAATTCAGCAAGGAGTCAATTCTGAAAGAGGATATAACAATTATAAATATATGACCAAATAGCAGGAGATATATATACATATATATATATATATATATATATAGAGAGAGAGAGAGAGAGAGAGAGAGAGAGAGAGAGAGAGCGAGCAAATATTAGTAGATCTAAACAGGAGAGGTAGACTGCAATACAAAAACAGTAAGGAACTTCAACACCTCACTTTTGGCAATGGATGGATCATTCAGGCAGAAAAATCAACAAAGAAACCTCAGAATTAAACAATACTCTAGACCAAATGGACCTAACAGATATTCACAAAACATTTTACTCAACTGCTGCAAAATACACATTCTTCTCATCAGTACATGAAACATTCTCCAGGACAGACCATATGATAGGCCACAAAACATGTCTCAACAAGCTGTAAAAAGTCAAAATCATATCAACTATCTTTTCTAACCACAGCAGAATAAAACTATAAATTAATAACAAGAAATGTTGGAAACTATTCAAATACATGGAAATTGAATAACATGGTCCTGGATGACCAACGGGTCAATGAAGAAATTAAGAATGAAGTTTAAAAAGTTCTTGAAACAAATGAAAATGGAAATACAACACACCAGAACCCACGGGATATAGAAAAAGTAGCACTAAGGGAGAGGTCGACAGCAATAAATACCTACATTAAAAATATAGACTCCAAATATAAACAACCTAATGTTGCACCTCAATGAACGAGAAAAGAAAAACAAACCAAACCTAAAATTAGTAGGAAAAAATGAGTAAAGATGGAGCAGAAATAAATGAAATTGAGACTAAAATAATACGAAAAACCCCAACAAAATAAAAAGTTTGTTTTTTGAAAAGCAACAACATTTTAAAACCTTCAGTTAGACTAAGAAAAAACAGAAGATCCAACTAAATAAAGTCAGAGATGAAAAAGATGACATTACAACTGATACTACAGGTACACAAAGGATCACTAGCAACCATTATGAATAACTGTATGCCAATAAATTGGAAAATCTAGGAAAAAATGGATAAATTCCTGGAAACATACAACCTACCAAAACTCAACTGTGAAGAAATAAAAAGCTGAACAGGTCAATAGCAAGTAGTCAATTGAAACAGTAATAAAAAGTCTCCCATCCAAGAGAAGCCAGGGACCCAGAGATTGACTGCTGAAATCTACCAAACAGGTAAAGAATAACTAATACCAATTCTACTCAAGCTATTTTTAACAAGTGAAGAGGAGGAAATACTTCCAAACTCATTCCAGAAGGCCATCTGACCTTATTTGCAAAACTAAAGATAACAACAAAAGAAAACTACAGGACAATATTTCTGATAAAAAGAGGCAAAAATCCTCAACAAAATACCAATAAACAGAAGACAGCAATATATTAAAAAGACCATTCACCATAATCAAGTAGGATTCATCCCTGTGATGCAAGGATAGTTCAACATATGTAAGTCAGTAAGTTTAAAACATCACATCAACAGAATCAAGGAAAAAAATATGAATTACTTCAATAGATGCCGGAAAGGTAGTCAATAAAATTCAACATCCTTTTGTGATAAAAATCCTCAACAAATTTATAGAAGGAACATACCTCAACAAGATAAGTATCATAGGTGACACGCTCACAGCTTACGTCATACTAAAGTTAAAATAGAAAACCTTTCACTAAGATCTGGAATAAGAAAAGGATGCTCAGCAGTGAATTATAAACTGTAATTATTCAATATAGTGCTGGAATTCCTAGCCAGCACAATAGGGCAAGGGAAAGAAATACAGGGCATCCAAATTAGAAAGGAAGAAGTCCAATTATTCTTGTTTGTAGATAACATGATCTTATATTTAGAAAAATCTAAAGATTCCACCAAAAAACTTATAGAACTGATAAATGAGTTTAATAAAGTTGTAGGATATGAAATAAACACACAACCTAATATTGCACCACAATGAACTAGAAAGAGAAATCAAGAAAGCAATCACATTTACAATAGCTACAAAAACATACCTAGTAAAAATTCAACCGAAGAAGTGAAAGATCTCTACAAGGAAAATTATAAAACGCCAATGAACCAATGAAAGATATTGAAGAGCACAAAAATGGAAAAATATCCCATGCTCATAGATTAGAAGAATCAATATTATTAAAGTGTCTATGCTACCCAAAGTAATCTACAGATTCAATGCAATCCCTATCAAAATACTCATGATTCTTCACAGAAATAGAAAAGAAAAATCTTAAAATTCTTACGGAATCACAAAAGACCCGCAGTAGATAAATCAATACTGACCAAAAATAACCAAGCTGGAAACATCACATTATCTGATTTCAAATTATATTACAAAGCTATAGTAAGCAAATAGTATAGCACTGGCATAAAAACAGACACATAGACCAATGGAATACAATAGAAAACCCAGAAATAAATCCATGCACTTACAGCCAACTCATTTTTGACAAAGGCACCTATAACACACATTGGGGAAGGGACCATCTCTTTAATAAATGGTGCTGGGAAAACTGGATATTCATATGCAGAAGAATGAAACTAGATCTTCATCTTTTACCACATTATAAAAATCAACTCAAAATGGACTTAAATTTAAACCTGAAACTATGAAACTGCTGGAAGAAAACACTGGAGAGATACTACAGGACATCTGTCTGGCAAATATTTTGGGGGTAAGACCTCAAAAACATAGGCAATAAAAGCAAAAATAGACAAGTGGGATTACATCAAGCTAAAAAGCTTCTACACAGAACAGGAAACAACAAAGTGAAAAGATAACCTACATGTGGAATATGGGAGAAAAATTTGCAAACTATTTGAAAAGGGATTAATAACCAGAATATATGAGGAATTCAAACCACTTAATGGGCCAAAACCCCCCAAATAATCCAATTAAAAATGAGCAAAAGACCTGAATAGACATTCGTCAGAAGAAGACATACAAATGGCCAAAAAGTATGTGAAAAAATGTTCAGCATCACTAATCATCAGGGAAGTGCAAATCAAAACCTTAATGAGCTATCATCTCACCTCAGTTACCATGGCTATTATCAAAATGACAAAAAACAAATACTGGAGAGGACGCAGGAAATGGGGAATGCTCACACACTTGGTGGGAATGTAAATTAGTACAGCCATCATGGAAAACATTCTGGAGGTTTCTCAAAAAACTTAAAAGTAGAACTACCATATGATCCAGCAATCCCACTGCTGAGTATATATCCAAAGTAAAAGAAATCAGTATATCAAAGAGGTATCTGCACTCCCATGTGTATTGCAGCACTGTTCACAACAGCCAAAATATAGAATTAGCCTAAGTGTCCATCAGTGGGTAAATGAATAAAGAAAATGTGATACACACACACAATGGAATATTATTCAGCCATAAAAATAATGGAATCCTGTCATTTTAAGTGACACAGATGAACTTGGAAGTCATTATGTTAAGTGAAATAAGTCAGGTATGGAAAGATAAATATCCCATGTTGTCACTCTTATGTGGGAGCTACAAAAGTGGATCTCATGGAGATAGAGAGTAGAAGAGTGAGTACCAGAGGCTGGGAAGGGAAGGGCAGAGGGTAGGATAAAGAGAAATTGGTTAGTAGGCACAAACATACAGTTAGATAAAAGGAATTAGTTTTAGTATTCAATAGGACAGTAGAAGAACTATAGTTAATAATAAACATTCCCAACAAAAAGCAAAGATCAATGTGTGAGGTGATGAATATCCCAATTATCCTAATTTGATCACTATACATCGTATACATGCATCAAAATATCATGTGTACTCCAAAAATAGGGACAACTATGATATACAATTTAAAAATGCCAAAAAGACTGAAGATGAAAAATGTTAGAGTCAAAAAAGAATGTTCTATAATGATAAATGAGATAATTCATTATTAAGTGGTCATAATAAAAAAATTTATGTGGCTAATGTTCTAATCCATGAAGAACAATCTGATAGAACTGCATGAAGAAACAGACAAGTCTTTAATTATAGTTGGCAATTTCAAACACCCCCACCTCAAAATTGATATGACAAGTAGACAGAAAACCATAAGGATATCGACTTGAACAATACTATCAAATATCTGCTTGACACAGAACATTCAACCCAACAATAGCAGAACAGACATTCTTTTGAAGTGCACACAAGGCATTTACCAAGATACAGAGTATTGTGGTCCACAGAACAAGTCTAAATAAATGTTGAGGATTCGTATCACTCAAAGCATGTTCTCTGATACAATGGAATCAAGTTAGAAGTCAATGTAGAACCATATCTGAAAAATCTCCAAATATTCTGAAACTCCACAACTTGGCCCCAAACAGCCTATGGTCAAGGAAAAATTCAAAATGAAAATTTTAAAGTGTTTTTAAGTGAATAGAAATGAAAATGCAATCCATCCAAATTTGTGAATATCCCTGAAGATGGGTTAAAACAAAACTTAGGGCATTAAATGCCTATATCAGAAAGCAACCATGGCTTCAAATCAATGACCTCAGCTTCCACCTTAAGAAATCAGAAAAAGATGAGCAAATTATAGACAAAATAATAGCAGAAAGAAAAAAAAGCAACACAATAGCAGAAATCAATGAAACAGAAAACCAAAAACAATGGAGAAAAATCGATGAAATCAAAAGTTGGTTCTTTGAGAAGATCAACAAAATCTGTAAATCCCTAGCACAAATGATCTGGGAAGAAGAAAGATACGAATGATCAGTATCAGGAATGAGACGGCCTCATCTAAAGTTTCTATAGATATCAAAAAGATAGTAAACATTATGCTAGTAAATTAAACAATGTATAAGAATGGAAAACTTTCTTGAAAGATACAAAATTCCAAAGCTCACTCAAGAAGTAATATATAATAAAAATGGCCTAGATTCATTAAAGAAATAGAATCTGTGGTTCACAACTTTTCCACACGTAAAGCTCTAGGACCAGATGGAGGCACTGGTGAGTTCTACCCACCATTTAAGGAAGAAATAATAATAGTTCTACTCAAAGTCTTCCTGAAAATAGGAAGAAATACTTTCCAAGTTATACTATACTACTCTGATACCAAAAGCAAACAAATATGTTGTTTGAAAAAAAAAACAAAACAATCTGCAGACCAATATCCCTCCTGAACATTACCAAAAAAAGTCTACATAAAATATTAAAGAACCATATTAGAAAACTGTATCTAGGGCCAGGCATGGTGGCTAACTCCTACAATCTCAGTATTATGGGAGGCTGAGGTGCTTGAGGCCCAAAGTTCAAGACCAGCCTGGGCAACACAGCAATACCTCATCACCACAAGAAAAGTATAAAAAAATTAGGTGGGCAGAGTGGGGCACACTGTAATCCTAGCTACTTGGGAGGCTGAGGTGGAAGGGAGGATTGCTTGAGCCCAGGAGTTTAAAATTGCAGTGAGCTATGATCATGCCACTGCACTCCAGCCTGGGTGAGAGAGGGAGACCCCAACTCAAAAAAATAAGTTGTGTCTAGCAACAAATACAAAGGGTTTTATACCATGAGCAAGTGAGGTTTATTTCAAGAATGCAAGGTTGGTTAACAAAAAAACCTAATCAATATAATTCACCATATTAACAAACTGAAAGGAAAACTATATGATTGTTTCAGCAGATGCAGAAAAAGTATTTACCAAAATTCAGTCATTCCTGATAAAAAATCCTCAGCAATATGTAAGTAGAAGGCAATATCCTCAATTTAATAAAAGGTATCTACTAAAAACTATAGCTAACATCATACTTAATGGTAAAAGACTAAATGCCTTCCCTCTAAGATTAGGAGCAAGACAAGGGTGTCCACTCTCACCATTTCCATTTAACATTGTACTGGAAGTCCTAGCCAAGTACAATAAATGAACGATATCCAGATTGGAAAGAAAGTCAAATGTTCTTCATTGTTGACATAGTCACCTATAGAAAATCTAATGGATGAAATCCACAAAAAAGTTACTAGAACTAATAGGTGAGTTTAGGAAGGTTGCAGGATATGAGGTCAATGGACAAAAATCAACTGCATTTCTTTATCATAGTAACAAACAATTAAAAATTAAAATGTAAGGCTGGGGGTGGTACCTCACACCTGTAATCCCAGCATTTTGGGAGGCCAAGGCAGAAGGATCACTTAAAGCCAGGAGTTCAAGACCAGCCTGGTCAACATAGTGAGACCCCATTGCTACAGAAAAATGATACAAAAAGAAATTAGCTGGGTATGATGTCATGTGCCTATAATCCTGGCTACTCAGGAGGCTGACGTGGCAGATTACTTGAGCCTAGGAATTTGAGGCTGCAGTGAGCTATGACAGTACCTCTGCAGTCCAGCCTAGGTGTCACTCTGTCACCCCAACTCAAAAAAAATTAAAAATACCATTTACAACAACGTCAAACACATGATTTAGAGATATGACTAAAATAAGATGTGTACCTAAAAACTATAAAATATTGCTGAAAGCTATCCTTAAAAAAAGATGAAATATTGCTGAAAGCTATCCTTAAAAAAAGATGAAATATTGCTGAAAGCTATCCTTAAAAAATGAATGAAAAATAAAGTCTATCCCAAACAAGAAAAAAATGGAGGGAATTCACTACCACTAGACAGGCCCTGTGAGTAATGCTTAAGGGAGTTCTACATCTGGAAGCAAAAGGACAATCACTACCACCGTGAGAATACACAAGACTAAAAACTCACTGGGAGAGCAGATACATGAATGAGAAGGAGAAAGGACTCAACCATCACTACAATCAACTACCAAATCATCAAGGTAAGCAATGAAGGAGGAAGAAAGGAACAAAAGATATACAAAACCATCATTAAACAGTTTACAGAATGACAGAAGTAAGTCCTTACCTGTCAATGACATCCTTGAATGTAAACAGTTTAAATTCCTTAAATAAAATACATAGATGAGATGAATGTATTTATTTTTTTAAAAAAAGACCCAACTATATTTTGTCTCCAACAAATGCATTTCATTTGTAAAGATGCACATAGAATGAAAGTATAGCTTTCAAGGGGATGGAAAAAATTATTCCATGAAAACAGAAACCAAAAGTGTGCCAGAGTAGCTATACTTATATCAGACAAAATACAATGTAAGCCAAAAAACATAAAAAGTGACAAATAAGGTCATTATATTAATATAATGATAAAGGGATCAATTCAGCAGGAGACTATAACAATTGTAAATACATATGCACTCAACGCTGCAGCACCCAGATATATTATATAAAACAGTTATTATTAAAGCTAAAGGGATTGACCCCAATGCAGTAATAGTTGAGGCCTCCACCACTCCATTTTATTATTATTTTTGGTATTGGGTCTCACTCTGTCACCCAGGCTGGAGAGCAGTAGCGTGCTCTTGGTTCACTGCAGACTTAATCTCCCAGGTTCAAACGATCCTTCCATCTCGGCCTCCAGAGTAGCTGGCACTAAGGGTGCATGCCACCACACTCGGCTAATTTTTGTATTTTTTCTAGAGACAGAGTTTCACCATATTGCCCAGGCTGGTCTCAAACTCCTGAGCTTGAGTGATTGGCCCACCTTGGCCTTCCAAAGCGCTGCAATTACAGGTGTGAGCCAATGTGCCCGGTCCACCACTCCACTTTAGCACTGGACAGATAAACTAGACAGAAAATCAATAAAGAAACATTGAACTTAATCTGCACTACAGACCAAATGGATCTAACAGATATTTGGAGAACATTTCATTCAAGTGCTGCAAAATACACAACGTTATTATCAGTACATGGAATATTCTCCATGATAGACCATGTGTTAGACCACAAAATAATTCTCAACACATTTTTAAAAGTTGAAATCATATCAAGCATCTTAGACCACAGTTCGATAAAACTAGAAATCAATAACCAGAAGAACTTTAGAAACTGTACAAATATATGAAAATTATAAAACATGCTCCTACACGAAAACATGCTCCTAAATGAAAGAATGAAATAAAATCTTTTTTCTTAAAACAAATGAAAATGGAAAAACACCATTCCTAAACCTATGGGATACAACAATAGCAGTACTGAGGGGATTACAGTAATAAAAATGTTTTCCTCAAAAAAGTAGAAAGATTTCAAATAGACAACCAAATGATGCACCTTTAGGAACTAAAAAAGCCAAACCGACCTGAGCCAGAAATCAGTAGAAATCATAAAGGTCGGAGAAGAAATAAAAACTAAAAAAATTTACAAAGGATCAAGAAAATAAAAGGTTGATTTTTGAAAGGAAACAAAATTGATAAACTGTTAGACTAACCAAGAAAAAAGATCCAAATTAAAAAAAAAAATGAGAAATGAAAAAAATACCACAGAAATACAAATAATGATTAGAGTCTTATGAAAAACTACACCCTAACAAACTGGAAAGCTCAGGTGAAATGGATAAACTCTTGGACACATACAACCTTACAAGATTAAATCAGGAAGAATAAGAAAATCTGAACAAATAATGAGTAACAAGAATTAATTAGTAATAAAAAGTTCCCCAACAAAGAAAAGCCCAGGACTTTAAAAGTTCAGTAGAATTAAGCAGTAAAATAAAACCAATTCTTTTCAAACTATTCCAAAAAACTGAAGAGGAGGGAAGTCTTCCTAATTCATGCAACCAGGCCAGCATTATCCTAATACCAAAATGAGATACCAATATCCCTGATGAACACAGATGCAAAAATCATCTAAAACATACTAGCAAATGAAATACACACGAAAAAGGTAATACACCATAATCAAGTGGGATTTATCCTAGGGATGCAATGATGGTTCAATGTATGCAAATCAATAAACGTGCACATCACATCAACACATAAGGGACTAAAACCACAAGATCCTCTCAATAGACACAGGAAAAGTATTTGTTAAAATCCAACATCCTTCATAATAAAACTTTCAATAAGTTAGGCATAGAAAAAACATGCTTCAACACAGATGACAAACCCACAGCTAACATCATAAGTGGGGAAAAGCTAAAAGCCTTTTTTTTTTCTAAGAACTGGAACAAGACAAGGATGCCCACTTTCACCACTGTTATTCAACATAGTACTGGAAGTCCTAGCTAAAGCAATTAGGCAAGAGAAAGAAATAAAAGGCATCCAAATTGGAAAAGAGAAAGAAATTGTTCCTGTTTGCAGATGGCGTATAATAATTAGAACAACCTAAAGGTTCCACCAAAAAATTCTTAGAACTGATAAATTTGGTAAAGTGGCTGTATACAAAAATCAGTAGTGTTTCTAAACACCAGTAACAAATAGTTGAAAAAGAAATCAAGAAAGCTATTCCATCTACCATAGCTACCAAAAAATACCTAGGAATAAATGTAAGGAGGTGAAATATCTCTGTAACAAAAACTTCAAAATACTGATAAAAAATTGAAGAACATAGAAAAAATGAAATGACATCCATGCTTATGGATCAGAAGAGTTATTATTATTTTTTTTTTTACTTTAAGTTCTGCGATACATGGGCAGAACCTGCAGGTTTGTTATATAGTTATACATGTACTATGGTGGTTTGCTGTACCCATCAACCTGTCATCTAGGTTTTAAGCCCTATATGCATTAGGTGTTTGTCCTAATGCTCTCACTCCCCTTTCCCTCAACCCCACAACAGGCCCTGGTGTATGTTGTTCCCCTCCCTCGGTCCATGTGTTCTCATTGTTCAACTCCCGCTTATGAGTGAGAACATGTGGTGTTTGGTTTTCTGTTCCTGTGTTAGTTTGCTGAGGATGTTGGCTTCCAGCTTCATCCATGTCCCTGCAAAGGACATGATCTCATTCTTTTTTTATGGCTGCATAGTATTCCATGGTGTATATGTACTACATTTTCTTTACGCAGTCTATCATTGATGGGCATTTGGGTTGGTTCCATGTCTTTCCTATTGTAAATAGTGCTGCAATAAATATACACATGCATGTGTCTTTATAGTAGAATGATTTATATTCCTTTGGGTATATACCCAGTAATGGGATTACTGGGTCAAATGGTATTTCTGGTTCTAGATCCTTGAAGAATTGCCACACTGTCTTCCACAATGGTTGAACTAATTTAAATTCCCACCAACAATGTAAAAGCATTCCCACTTCTCCACAGCCTCACCAGCATCTATTGTTTCTTGACTTTTTAAAAATAATATTACCATTCTGACTGGCATGAGATGGTATCTCATTGTGGTTTTGATTTGCATTTCTCTAATGATCAGTGTGATATTGAGCTTTCTTTCATGTTTGTTGGCCACATAAATGTCTTCTTTTGAGAAGTGTCTCTCCATATTTGCCCACTTTTTGATTTTTTTTTTCTTGTAAATTTAGGTTCCTTGTAGATTCTGGATATTAGACCTTTGTCAGATGGATAGATTGCAAAACTTTTCTCCCATTTTGTAGGTTGTCTGTTCACTCTGATGCTAGTTTCTTTTGCTGTGCGGAAGCTTTTTAACTTAATTAGATCCCATTTGTCAATTTTGGCTTTTGTTGCAATTGCTTTTGGTGTTTCTGTCATGAAGTCTTTGCCTATGCCTATGTTCTAGATGGTAGCGCCTAGGTTTTCTTCTAGGGTTTTTATGGTTTTGGGTTTTACATTTAAGTCTTTAATCCATCTTGAGTTAATTTTTGTATAAGGTGTAAGGAAGGGGTCCAGTTTTAGTTTTCTGCACATGGCTAGCTTTTCCCAGTACCATTTATTAAATAGGGAATTCTTTCTCCATTGCTTGTTCTTGTCAGGTTTGTCAAAGATCGGATTGTTGTAGACATGTGGTGTTATTTCTGAGGTCTATGATCTGTTCCATTGGTCTATATGTCTGTTTTGGTACCAGTACCATGTTGTTTTGGTTACTGTAGCCTTGTAGTATAGTTTGAAGTCAGGTAGCATGATGCCTCCAGCTTTGTTCTTTTTGATTAGGATTGTCTTTGCTATATGGGCTCTTTTTTGGTTTCATATGAAATTTAAAGTAGCTATTTCTAATTCTGTGAAGACTGTCAATGTAGTTTGATGGGAACAGCACTGGATCTATAAATTATTTTGGGCAGTATGGCCATTTTCATGATATTGATCCTATACATGAGGATGAGATGTTTTTCCATTTGTGTTCTCTCTTATTTCCTTGAGCAGTTGTTTGTAGTTCTCCTTGAAGAGGTCCTTCGCATTCCGTGTAAGGTATTCCTGGGTATTTTATTCTCTTTGTAGTGATTGTGAATGGGAGTTCATTCATGATTTGGCTCTCTGTTTGTCTGTTGTTGGTGTATAGGAATGCTTGTGATTTTTGCACATTGATTTTGTATCCTGAGAATTTGCTGAAGTCGCTCAATAGTTCAAGAAGTTTTTGGGCTCGGATGATGGGGTTTTCTAATTATAGAATCAGGTCAACTGCAAAGAGAGACAATTCGACTTCCTCTCTTCCTATTTGAATATGCTTTATTTCTTTATCCTGCCTGATTGCCCTGGCCAGAACTTCTAACACTATGTTGAATAGGAGTGCTGAGAGAGGGCATCTTTGTCTTGTGCCAGTTTTCAAAGGACATGCTTCCAGCTTTTGCCCATTCAGTATGATATTGGCTATGGGTTTGTCATAAACAGCTCTTATTATTTTGAGAAACGTTTCATCAATACCTAGTTTATTGAGGCATGAAGGGTGTTGAATTTTATTGAAGTCCTTTTCTGCATCTGTTGAGATAATCATGTGGTTTTTGTCCTTGGTTCTGTTTATGTGATGGATTATGTTTATTGATTTGCATGTTGAACCAGCAATGAAGCTGACTTGATCTTGGCTAACTGCAATCTCTGTCTCCCGGGTTCAAGCGATTCTCCTGCCTCAGGCTCCCAATTAGCTGAGATTACACCCGCCACCACGCCCAGCTAATTTTTGTAATTTTAGTAGAGACAGGGTTTTGCCATGTTGGCCAGGCTGGTCTTGAACTCTTGACCTCAGTTGATCCGCCTGCCTTGGCTTCCCTAAGTGCTGGGGTTACAGGCATGAGCCACTGTAAGCCACCATGCCCAGCCGAGTTTTCTTTTTCTTGTTGTGTCTCTGCCAGGTTTTGGTATCAGGATGATGCTGGCCTCATAAAATGAGTTAGGGAGGATTCCCTCTTTTTCTATTGTTTGGAATAGTTTCAGAAGGAATGGTACCAGCTCCTCTTTGTACCTCTGGTAGAATTCAACTGTGAATCCATCTGGTCTTGGACTTTTTCTGGTTGGTAGGCTATTAATTATTGCCTCAATTTCAGAACTTGTTATTGGTCTATTCAGGGATTTGACTTCTTCCTGGTTTAGTCTTAGGAGGGTATATGTGTCCAGGAATTTACCCATTTCTTCTAGATTTTCTAGTTTATTTGCACAGAGGTGTTTATACTATTCTCTGATGGTAGTTGGTATATCTGTGGGATCAGTGGTGATATCCCCTTTATCATTTTCTATTGTGTCTATTTGATTCTTCTCCTTTTCTTCTTTATTTGTCTAGTGAGCAGTCTATCTATTTTGTTAATTTTTTTCAAAAAACCAGCTCCCGGATTCATTGATTTGTTGAAGGGTTTTTCATGTCTCCATATCCTTCAGTTCTGCTCTGATCTTAGTTATTTATTGTCTTCTGCTAGCTTTTGGATTTGTTTGCTCTTGCTTCTCTAGTTCTTTTAACTGTGATGTTAGGGTGTCAATTTGAGATCTTTCCAGCTTTCTGATGTGGGCATTTAGTGCTATAAATTTTCCTCTAATACTGCTTTAGCTGTGTCGCAGAGATTCTGGTACGTTGTCACTTTGTTCTCATTGATTTCTCCCTTAATTTTGTTATTTACCCAGGACTCATTCAGGAGCAGGTTGTTCGATTTCCATGTAGTTGTATGGTTTTGAGCAAGTTTCTTAATCCTGAGTTTGAGTTAATATTGTTAAAACGACCATCCTACTCAAAGCAATCTACAGATTCAATGCAGTCTCTTATCAAAATATATATGACGTTCTTCACAGAAATAGGAAAAACAACCCTAAAATCCTTATGGAACCACACACACACACACAAAAAAAGCCTTGCAGACAAAGCAATACTGAAAAAAAAAAAAAAAAAAAAAAAAAAGAACCAAGCTGGAGGCATCACACTAGCTGACTTCAAAATATACTAGAAGCTACCGTAACATAAAACAGGCTGGTATTGACATAAAAAGACACATAGACCAATGGGACACAAGGAGAACCTACAGATAAATCTATCTATTTACAGTCAACTCATTTTTGACAAAGGCACCAAGAACATGCACTGGGGAAAGGACATCCCCTTTAATAAATGGTGCTGGGAAAACTAGATATCCATCGGCAGAGGGATGAAACTAGACTGCTATCTCTCACCATATATAAAAATCCACTCAAAATTGGTTAAAGGCTTAAATATTAAGACCAAAAACAATCAATCTACCAGATGAAAACACAGGGGAAATGCTTTGGGACATTGGTCCAGGCAAAGATTTTATGGCTAAGACTTCAAAAGCACAAGTAAGAAAACCAACATTAGAAAGATTGGAGTATGTTAAACTAAAATCGTTCTGTACAGCTAAGGAAACATTCAACAGAGCGAAGAGACAACCTGCAGAATGGAAAAAAAATATTTGCAAACTGTTCATTCAACAAGGAATTAATACCCAGGGAACTCAAAACAGCAAAAAACCCAAACAAATCCATTAAAAATTGGACAAGGGATCTGAACAGACATTTCTCAAAAGAAGACATACACATGGCAAGCGGGTATGTGAAAAAAATGTTCAATGTCCCTAATCATCAGGGACGTGCAAATCAAAACCACAATGAGATATCATTTCACCCCAGTCAGAATGGCTATTACTAGAAAGACCAAAAAAAAACCAAACAAACAAAACACCTACCATGAAATCTAGCGAAGATGCATAGTAAAGGGAACTCTTACACACTGTTGGTGGGAATGTAAATTAGTACAGCCAGTATAGAAAACGGTATGGAAGCTTCTCAAAAAACTAAAAATAGAACTACCATGTGATCTAGCAATCCCACTACTGTTTGTCCAAAGGAAAAGAGATCAGTCTATCAAAGGGATACCTGTACCCCTCTATTTATTACAGCTCTATTCACAATAGCCAAGATACAGAATCAACCTAAGTGTCCAGCAATGGACGGATGAATGGAATGGGACTCAAGAAAATGTGCTATATACACACAATGGAATACTAGTAGTTATATAAAAAAATCAAATCCTGTCATTTGTAGCAAAATGGATGGAACTGGAGGTCATTATGTTAAGTCAAATAAGTCAGGCACAGAAAGACAAACATTGCATGTTCTCACTCATATGTGGGAGGTTGAAAAGTTGATCTCATGCAGGTAGAGAGTAGAATGGTAGATACCGAAGGCTGGGAAGAATGTGTGTGTGTGTGGAGGGGGGGTCGGGGAGGGGGATGAAAGAGGTGGGTTAACAGTTACAAATACACAGTTACATAAAAGGAGGAAGTGGTAGTGTTTGATAGCACAGTAGGAGACTATAGTTAACAATAATTTATTGTATATTTTCAAATAGCCAGAAGAAAATAATGAAATGTTTCCAACACAAAGAAATGGTAACTGAGGTGATGAATCTTCTAAATTCCCTGGTTGATCATTACACGTTCTACGCATGTATCAAAATATGACCCATAAATACATGTAATTATGTATCAATAAAAAAGAAATACATTTTTAAATAATTGCTTTCTCCTATTTTAAAAAATTACTGAAGGGAACTAATAAAAAACTAAACTAGAGAGAGATGCTGTGCTCCTGGGTCAGAGTACTCAATCCTGTGAAGAGGTCAATCATCTCCAAGTTGATCTATAGCTTCAATGCAATCCCAGTCAGAATCCCGGTAGACTTCTTTGATGGAAATTCTTTCCACATAATCCATTTAGAAAGCGACTCTAAAATTTGTATGGAAATGCCAAATACACAGAATAGCTAAACAACTTTAAAAAATAAGAACAAAGTTGGAAGGTTAACATTACCTAATGTCAAGACCTATTATATATCCACCATAATCAAGACAGTGTGGTATTGGTGTAAAGATAGACAAATAGATCAATGGAACAGAACAGAGTCTAGAAATAGATGCACATAAATATGACCAACTAATTCTTGACAAAGGTAATTTAGTAGAGAAATAATAGCTTTTTAAAACAAATGATACTGGAAATCTTGGATACTATATTCATATGCAAAAAAACCCCTAACCTCCTACCCCCCCCAAAAAAACTACTTGAGTGCTTACATTGCAAAATATACAAAAATTAAATAAAAATTGATCAAAGGCCTAAATTTGAAGCCTAAAATTACAAAACTTCTAGAGAAGGCATAAGAAGAAACCTTTTTGGCCTTGGGTTTGGCAAAGATTTCTCAGATACGACAGCAAAAACATGATTCATAAAAGAGCATATAAATTGGACTTCATAAAATAATGAATATTTGTTTTTCTAAAGATGTTGTTGAGAATGAAGAGAGAAGCCACAGACTGAGAGAAATTTACAAATAATATATCTTATAAAGGATTTGCATCCAGAATACATTAAAAACTTTCAAAACAGTTTCAAAAAGGGCAGAAGATTTGAAGAGACATTTCACCAAAGAGGTATGGATGCCGAACAGGCGTGTGGAAGGATGCTCAGCGTCATTGGTCAGTAACAAAATGCAAACTAAAACCACAGCAAGATACTAGTACAAACCGACTATGTAAACAGGCAAAACTTAAAAGACTGACCACACCAAATGTTGCTGGGGGTGTGGAGGAACGGGAACTCCCCATATAGAATAGTACCAGCACTTTGGGAAACAGCTGAGAAATTTCTTAAAAAGTGAAACATGTGCTATGTGGTACGGCCATTCCAGTTTTTTTTTTTTTTTTTTTTTTTTTCAAATATTCCCAGACATTGATAAGATTCCAGTTCTATTACAGGTATTTACCCCGAAGGAAAGAACATATATGTCCATATATATATTTGACTGTCTTCCGACTGCTATAAATAACTACCTGAGAGTGGGTAATTTATGAGGAAAACAGGTTTCATCGACTCACAGTGAAGGAAGACACATGTCCCCATGGCAGAACAGGAGAGTCAGCGAGCAAGGGGGGAGTGCCACACACTCTTCAACTACTGGATCCCATAACTCACTATGATGAGAACAGCATGGGGGAAATCCATCCTCGTGATCTAATCCCTCCCAACAGGTCCCTCCCTCAACATTGGGCATTACAATTCAATAGGAAATCCGGGCGAGGACAGAGCCAAACCATGGAACCACACAAAGCCTTGTGCATGTATGCTCACCCAGGCTGAAGATCCCTTATCTGAAATGCTTGGAATATATCTAATGACATATCTTGGAAATAGGACCCAATGTAAACATTAAATTCATTTATGCTCCATATATACCTTATATACATAGCCTGAAGATCATCTTAGACAATATTTTTGATAATTTTGTACACAAAACAAAGTTTTTACTGTGACCTGTCACATGAGGTCAGAGGTGGAATTTTCTACTTGTGATGTCATTTGGTGCTCACAAAGTTTCAGATTTGGAGCATCTCGGATTTTGAATTTTCAGATTAGGGATGCTCAACCTTCAGTACTTTTGTCTGTAACATCCCCAAACTGGGAACAACACAAATGTCCATCAGGAGATGAATGGATCGGCCAACTGTGGTATATCTGGACCATTATGCAGAAATATAAATAAATGAACTATTGATACAGGCAATGACAAGATTACATCTCAGAATCATTATGCTAAGTGAAAGAAGTCACACAAAAGAGCACCGACTGCATGACATGTTTCCTTTTATATCAAATTCTAGGAAATCCACACTAATGTCTAGAAACTGAAAGTAGATCTGGAGTGGGTCTGGGGACAGCAAGGAAGAGGAGCAGGAGGCAGCAATGGCAAGGCTCCCAAGGAAGCTTTTAGGGGTGGAGAATATGTTCACTATCTCGACTGAGGATGGTTTCATGGGCATATACATATGATAAAACATCAAGTTATATGATTTAATATGTACAGTTTATTGTAGCTCAGGTATATCTCATTAAAGTTGTTAAAAAAAAAAAAAAAAAAAAAAAAAAACTTGCACACGATCCTGCAGCCAGTAATAGAGCTAGGACTCAAACTATCGATTGTCTGACTGCAAGACCTGAGCTCTCAACTACATCCTGTGGCCTCCACCAGTTCCACGAGGCAGCAGGAGAACACCGCCGCCGTTTTGCCCCAGGCTCCACTCTTCCAGAGTGGGGCCTGGGCACATCACCCACTCCTCGGCTGTCTCCCTTCTCCCACCGCCTCAGTCCCAGGCAGCGGCGGAATGCTGCTCCTCCAGGCCTCTGGATCCCTATCTTCTCAGGTGGCTCAGCTCACAGCCTCATACCTGGCCTGCCTCCTGTTACTGCCAGGACAGCAACTCTTCCCTCTGCCTTTTCCTATTCTGCACAGAAGGAAAATGGCAAAGGCAGAGATGGAAACTTCCCAAAGCTGTTGTGGAGGCCAAGTAATTTGGGGCAAGATTGAAAGGTGTTGGTACAAAAAGCGAGCAGAGTGTGTGGGACCCGCGTGTGTCTGGACCACATTCGCAGAGGGCATTCGGGGTGCGTGGGTGGGATCAGGGCGTCCACGCATCTGCAGAACAGCCTGAAGGGCAGGACTGACGCAGCACTGCTCATGATGTAGGATGAAAATATTCGGGAACCACTGTCCTAAGGCTAATCTGCCTCCACCCCTTCCTACCCTCAATTTCCGTATCTAGTACTGAGGAAAAAAGGTGAGAAATATTTCCAGAAAGCATTGCAATTCCAGCTCTCCAGCTACTGGCACGACTACGGCAAATAACTTCTTACATTAAGGATGTTATATTTTGCTTCTCTTCAACTATCCCCAGTAAAACCCCTTAAAGGGGAAGACGTAATGTGTCACTTCTGTTTTATGCTATTTTGTACCCTGCAAGCTCGGGTCACAGCAGCGTGCTAGGGAAATAGTTAGTTTTAAAGCAAAATATCATCTGTTTTGCAGCCTAATTATATAGACAGGAGAAGCTCAGATATTCCACATGCACCACAGATTAAAGGGCAAAGACGGGGACCAGTTCAAACTCTAATAGTCCATTTGATGTAATGGAATAAAATGTATAATGTACATGTAGTAAAACAGAACATGAGAATAAAAGGCACAGTTTAGACTGCGCTGAGGATAATATTATAAAATACCTATAATTATGCCTGTGTGACTCAAAGTAAGAGTCACATTTAGACAATGGAAAATCTACTCTCTGCTCTATACCCACTGGAGTTTCCACAGGCACAGAATTCTGAATTTCACACACGGTGCTTAACTTGAAATAGTACAAGGTGAGTGAGCACAGGCCATTTGCCACTATCAAGAATTTACATCACTTCCAGTGGCTGGGGAGAAAGTATAGTTACATAGCAAATGAACGCAATAGGTGATAAATAATAGCAGGTAAGAAGCAGGTTCCTCACTGACTTTCCAGATTTTGAGGTCAAGACTGCGGGGTTAAAGGAACATAACTCAGTCTGCCTTGAGTAATCCTTTAGTTATATTCTAATAGGCAATATTTTAAGTCTAGGCTTTGACCAAACCAAATTACCCACATGCCTTATTCTACCCACGGGAAAAAATATAATGTCTCCTACGCCTGAGCCACACTTTATTAAGCACCTGGAAGGTAGCAGGAAATCCTAAATTCTCCTATCACTTAATTCCTATAATATCCCACAATGCAGAAATTTAGCCCCATTTTACATATAAGGAAACTGAGGCTCATAGATGTTAAATAAATCACCCAAGATCTCATAGAAAATTAATGCTAAATCTAAGATGAAAATCCAAAGCTAACCAGAAAGCATGCAGAAGTTCTTTTAACTCACCTTCCCGCACCATAGTAGTTCCTCCCAAACTTTGCTGCACAATGGACTCACCCTGAAATCTTCCGAGAGATACTGGCGCCTGGATCCCACTCCCAGCCTTTCTAATTTAATTGGGCTGAAGGGCAGCATGCGCCCTCCAGGTGACTCTAATGTGCAGCTAAGTTTGGGAGCCACTGCCGTACCACCTGGCCAGGTTAAGCAACGCTCTGGGTCACCTGCATCAGTGCTGCCTGACGCCCACAGCACACTGCGGGCTCGTGGATAGTGGAGGCTGTGGTCTAGTTTGTCTGAGTGCTTTTGCTCTAAAAAGAATCAGCTGCATAGTTCTTAATGGGTCAGCTGTGTTTCCTCCTAAACCGGTTTCTGCCACTTGTTATTTTAAATAAAAACATAATAAAATAAGATATAAGCCAATGAAATGATTTTGTAAAGAGAGTTCATGTTTCTATAAAAACTCAACTCAATGCTTTGAAAAGATGTGATAAAAAAAAAAAAAAATGAGGATTTTCTGGACGGGTGCCATGGCTCACACCTGTAATCTCAGCACTTTGGGAGGCCAAGGCAGGTGGATCGCCTGAGCTCAGGAGTTTGAGAGCAGTCTGGGAAAAATGGTGAAACCCTGTCTCTACAAAAAAAATATAAACTATTAGCCAGGCATGGTGGTGCACACCTGTAGCCCCAGCTACGTGGGAGGCTGAAGTGGGAGGATCACTTGAGCCTGGGAGGCAGAGGTTGCAGTGAGCCAAGATAGCACCACTGCACTCTAGCCTGGGTGACAGAGTGAGACCCTGTCTCAAAAAAAAAAAAAAAAAAAGTGTTTTTAAAGATGTTGAATTTGGTGTGAATGAGGAATTATAGAGTGGAAAATGTTGTAAGAATCTAGAAAAAGTCTACAGCCAGTTGGTTGTAAAGTGTTTTTGAAGAAATGTAAAGCAAAAACTGAACTGTTAACATGAACGTGGTTTGTAGAAGTCAACTTTTGAACTGAAAACTCAATGAGATCGCCTTGGCCCTTTATGGTTCGTCAGATCAATGAATAAAAATACATTTGTATTATTTAAGTTCAGATAACATCCTTATGATATGAGTATATCATTTTCTGTAAGTCCTCCTCTAAACCACTTGCCCAGTGAGCTGACCGCCTCCTGACTGTGTTGCATTATGAGGCTCTCTGACCTGATACCATCCGCTGACGTGAAAGGTAGTTGGGTGGTCTCACTCTTTCTGAACCACAGAGATTCATTTTTATTTTATTTTTTATTTTTCGTTTTTGAGATGGAGTCTTGCCCTGTCACCCAGGCTGGAGTGCAGTGGCATGAGCTTAGTTCACTGCAAGCTCCGCCTCCCAGGTTCAAGTGATTCTCCTGCCTCAGCCTCCTGAGTCACTGGGATTACAGGTGCCCGCCACCACAGGAGGCTAATTTTTGTATTTTTAGTGGAGACAAGGTTTCACTCGTCATTGGCCAGGCTGGTCTTGAACTCCTGACCTCAAGTGATCTGCCGGCCTCAGCCTCCCAAAGTGCTGGGATTAGAGCGTGAGCCACCACGCCCAGCCCAGAGATCCACTTTTTTTTTTTTTTCTTCGGAAACAGAGTTTCTCTCTATTGCCCAGGCTGGAGTACAGTGGTGTGATCTCAGCTCACTGCAACCCTGCAACCTCTGCCTCCTGGGTTCAAGCAATTCTCCTGCCTCAGCCTCCCAAGTAGCTGGGATTACAGGTGCCCACCACCATGCCTGGCTAATTTTTCTACTTTTAGTAGAGATGGGGTTTCACCATGTTGGCCAGGCTGGCCGAGGTGGGTGGATCACCTGAGGTCAGGAGTTTGAGACCAGAGATTCATTTTTGAAACCACAGCATGCATTCCATTTGGACAAAGGAGACCTGGGCACTGATGCAGCAGACACAGCCCCAGCACTGATGCAGCAGACACAGCCCCAGCACTGTGGCACTCTGTCTCAAGGAACCTATAGTCTAATAGGGCTTGGACAAGCTCACAAACAGCCAAACTATAAGGCAGAGTAAGGCAAAGGCGTTAACATCCCCCACACTGCTGAAATTCAAAGAAGACATTACAAAGAGAGGGAAATCTGGACTCTGTGGAGGAGGCGATCGGAGCGGAGCGTGGCAGAGGCAAGGTGCTGTTGTGGTTCCTTTGCTTTCCTTTTCCCTCCCTCCCTGCCTCCTTCCCTTCCTTCTGCAGCCCTGACTTTGGTGGGAGGACAGGCTGAATACATAAGCATGAAAAGACCACTGATGGGGTCCCAGTTGGTGAGGTCCCCGAAGAGGCAGAAGTGGCAGGAGGAAGAACGCCAGGAGACGGGAGCCGCAGGCCTGTGGGAAGGAGCGGGGGAGATACTGAGGTACAGGAACCAGGAGACTGTGAAGCCAAAAGGAGAGAAGTTGAGGAATGCACCAGGTCAGCTCTGTCTTCTCACTGGCTGGGATGCCAGTTACCTGCTGAGAGCGGCCAGGAGGCTTGAGAAGATTAGAAACGGATGCGGTGATGGGAACTCCAGGCTGTACTCTTCAGAATAGTGTCTCCTGGCCAACATTCAAAACATCCAGATCACAAAAACCTAGAAATGTGAAACTGCCATTTCATTGTTGACCAAGCAGGAGATGAGAGCCCTGCAGTGTGTGGACATCCTTGCTGCACAGGGCTTTGCTGCTAGGGACAGCAGGGGACTGGCTCTGCCTCCATTAGAAGCAAGGTTCTTTCCTAGGCCTCTTTTCCCACATCTGCCACCCAAAGAATGGATCTCCAGAGATATATCCACCACACAGCCCTAAATACAGCATTAGTTGATTTAAGCCATTCCACAACATGTAAAGAAAACATTTGCGTTGTCAAAAGAAAACAGATTAGGCTGGGTGTGGTAATCCCAGCACTTTGGGAGGCCGAGATGGGTGGATCACTTGAGGTCAGGAGTTCGAGACCAGCATGGCCAACATGGTGAAAACCCATCTGTACTAAAAACACAAAAATTAGCCAGGTGTGGTGGTGGCGGGTGCCTATAATCCCAGCTACTTGGGAGGCTGAGGCAGGTGAATCGCTGGAACCCAGGAGGTGAAGTTTGAAGTGAACCGAGATTGTGCCACTGCACTCCAGCCTAGGCAACAGTGCAAGACTCAGTGTTAAACAAACAAACAAACAAACAAAAACAGATTAAAGAGTCTGATCAGACGCGTAGACAGACGAGTGTAGCACAGATGTGTGCCCACATGCACATACATTTGTTTGTGTGGACACACAGCAGCCCAGCCTACAAAGCCCTCTCATCCTCCCCAGAGGCAATAAAGTGAATGAACATTATCAGAGAACTGGTGTCATTCTGGACCCTGAGCAACAGTTGCTTGCATGCTTTGTCAACAGGACAGGTGAGATCTCTGTATCATTAGCGCATCACCCTGAGGTACCACTAGTCCAGGCTGAGCATCCCTAACCTGAAAAATCTGAAATCCAAAGTACTCCAAGAATCTCACACTTTTTGAAGGCCAATATGATGCCACAAGGGGAAAATTCCACACCTGACCTCTTGAGGGGTTGCAGTCAAAATGCAGTAAAAACTTTGTTTCATGCACAAAATTACTGAAGATGTTATATAAAGTTACCTTCAGGCTATGTCTATAAGGCATATATGAAACATACATGAAATCTATATTTAGATTTGGGTTCCTTTCCCAAGATATCATTACATATGCAAATATTCCAAAATCTGAAAACAACCTGAAACCTGAAACACTTCTGGTCCTAAGCACCACCTTGTTTGAGGTGCCTAGTACACGCGTCGTTACAAGCAGCAGCTCTCTGATCAGCAGGGCTGCAGGGTCTCTTTCCCAGTGCTGGGATTCCCAAGGAGGCTCTCAAGCTATTACAGACTTAGCTTAGCAAAGCAGAGGAAGGCCTCCATGATGCTGAAGGATCAGTTCCTCCAATTCCAATGACCTTTTAAACAGGGAGGTATTTTAAGCTTAACCTAGTGCTATCTGCAAAACAGGGATACATCAACAAAGACTTTCTATTTGGACTGGAAATGTTTAAAACATTTTTTTTTCTGTCTACATATGGGTAAAATGCATTTGTGTGTAAAATTATACATGTAAAATGCATCTGTGTGTAAAATGTATAAAATGCATGTGTGCGTATGAGATTCAGACGCACGCACACAGCCTATTTAGCTCTTGTGGCAGAGGTCTCTTCTAATGGCTTCCCTGCAGGGTGACTAATTAATAAACTTTCCCCTAATTGAGTTCTGGCTGCCAGGTCCGCAGGAATTATTACTTGTATCTAAGTAAACAAAATTTCCATTTTAAACAACGCTCCAGAGCTCCTCATAATATTTTAAACAGTTATAAATTCACTGAAGTCAAGCAAGTCCCAGGCGGGGAGGCGGTGTGTAGTGTGGCCTGGATCCTTTCCCCTCGAGAGGAAAGAGATGTCCCCCAGCTCTGCCGATCCCACGACCCCTGGACTCCTTCCCTTCTTTGTCCTCATCTACTGAAGCATTAGGAAGGACCTAACAGGGGTTTTGGAAGCCATGCGTGGTCTTTGCCTTTTCCTTTAACCTGAATGCATTATTTAAAAGTAATTCTCTTTCACAATTTAAAAATAGGAAGATGAGTTGGCTATTAAACATTTAATAAGTGTGCAGGATTCCTTAGGTATTGATTTGGGGTGGATCGCTGAGTTTAGGGAATGTCTTGGCCTAAACTTTTGTGGAAGCTGAATTTCAGGTTCCTATATTTGAAGTCATTTTATGAACTGTTTCCTTGTTTTCAAGATTTCTCCCTGCTTTCAGATTCCAAGTTGAAAGCAGAACCGCAAAAAAGAAAAAAGTACAAAACCCAAAGCGGAGTTGTCCTCAGTTTGGTTTGAAACCTGGGAGGAGGAGAGATTATCCCATCTCCCGAGTTTTTCTCATCAGTGCCATTTGGGAGTCGTTTGGCTCAAGATTTAGATGTTTTGCAAGTCACTGTTTGCTGAAAGTACAAGAAAGTACTGCAGGCTCTGATAATGATGATTATTGACAGCTGCTTAAAAGAATAAACTAAACACTTGTCAGACTCTTACATTGACAGGGCGAAGACACTACCCAGGAGAAAACAGTGAGGGCAGGGTTCAAGGCCAACTCCCACACAGTCAGGAGAAATGTGGATACAATTGTGCTGTTGATTTTAAAGGTCTGGATCTCCTCATCCCTATCTGAATCTCTGTTTCCTTCTTTGATCTCGGCTCTAAGAACGTTATTCTAAGCGGAAGCGCTCTACATGGTGTGAGGCTGTTACCGAGAATAAATCTCCCGAGAGATTCCCGTTCACTATCCTCAGCTCCTCTCCAGTGAGACTTTGCTCCCCATCACGGCTGCCAAGAGAGAGCTGACCTCGCGCTAACAGGTCACCTCCCTGGGGCGCCCCGCCCGCTGCAAGTGAGGACCAGAACCTCTGGGTTCGTCACAGCAGCCACTGGAGGCAGCTCAGGGCTGATTTTCAGAGCCATAAAAAGCAGCCCCCGTTAGAGGAACTCCAGCCCCAGCTGCGGATATTTTCGTTCTGTCCTGGTGGTAGGGTAGATAGTCAAGCCTCCAGGCCCAGGCAAAACTAAAGAAGAGGCCGGGCGTGGTGGCTCACGCCTGTAATCCCAACACTTTGGGAAGCCGAGGCGGGCAGATCATGAGGTCAGGAGTTCGAGACCATCCTGGCCAATATAGTGAAACTCTGTCTCTACTTAAAGTACAAAAATTAGCCAGACGTGGTGGCGGCACCTGTATTCCCAGCTACACGGGAGGCTGAGGCAGGAGAATCGCTTGAACCCGGGAGGCAGAGGTTGCAGTGAGCCGAGATCATGCCACTGCACTCTAGCCTGGGCAACAGCGTGAGTGAGACTTCGTCTCAAGCAAACAAAAAAACTAAAGGAGCAGGCAGAGCAGGCAGCAGGAACCAGAAGAAACAAGAGCCGTGTGCTGCAGCATGGAGGAATCTCAAATGTGTTACGCTACATGAAACAAGCCAGACACAAAAGGCCATGTCTGGGCCACAAGAGTCCATTCCCGTGATATCCTGGATAAACGCAAAAACCAGAACAACAATCAGATCCGTGGTTGCCGGGGCTAGAGGTCAGGGGAAGGGACAAAGGGCAAGAGAGAACTTTAGCCTCGTGCTCTATTTTTATAATGGTGGTGGCCACGTGACTGTATAGATGGGCTAAAACTCATCTAAAGACACATCAAAGTGATGTTTTAGTGAATGTAAATTATACTGCAATAGACCTAGATTTTAACAACAATAACTAAGGAGTAGGAAGAGAGTCACTGAGGTGGGGGAGGGAGGAGCTTTTGCTGGGGGGCAACAGAAGCCCGCAAGAGCTCTCTCCCCAGGAGTACTGTTTTCCAGGGCTTTAGAGCCACGAGGAGGCTTAGGGAGAAATCGGGGGGATCCTGTCCATAGATCCCAGCTGGATGTCATTTTATTTTTATTTTCTGAGACAGAGGCTTGCTCTGTCACCCAGGCTAGAGTGCAGTGGCACGATCTAGGCTCACTGCAACCTCTGCCTCCCAGATTCAAGCAATTCTCCTGCCTCAGCCTCCCAACTAGCTGGGATATGTGTGCCACCATGCCCGGCTAATTTTTTTATTTTTAGTAGAGTTGGGGTTTCTCCATGTTGGCCAGGCTGGTCTCAAACTCCTGACCTCAAGTGATCCGCCCCTCTCGGCCTTCCAACGTGCTGGGATTACAGGTGTGAGCCACCATGCCTGGTCCTACTTGGATGTCTTCATTCTAGGCTTCATCTAGAACAGCTTTGTGGACTGTCTCCGCTTTAGTCAATTAGCTTTACAACTTCCAGTCCAGGGTTAGACTCAACTCAGTTTTCTGATTGTTTTTCTGGTATCCAGTGTCTTTAAGATAATCATGCAGAAAGAGCTGGCAACCAGTTACCTGTGTATTGAAAGCCCTGCAAAGCGGGACACGGAGGAACCAGGGAAGCCACTGCCCGGCCAGCCCAGCAGCCCTGTTACCCACAACCTGCCTTAGGAACCCAGTGAACTCAACAGACCACTTTGCCCCTGGTCCGAGATCCCCACTGGAGACATTCAGCTGATTGGGTGCTCAACTCTGTTGGGCACAGAGTAAACACTGCTTCACAGAGGGCAGAGGATTGCACCCCGGCCCGGGCTGATTTTGGAAACGCAGCCAAGAGGGGTGCACAGGGGCACAGTGTTGAGTTCCCGGCAGGGCAGCTCACTCGAAGAGCGGGCGCTGTGCCTGGGTTTTGACAGTAAACCTTCACCGGTGATTTGAGGGAGGCAGCCAGGGTCTGGGTAGTTATTCAAAAGTCTGATTTCTCTGCTATTTAAAAACACATGGCCCATATAGTGGCCTCAAGCTAATGATAATAACACACTGCCAGGGTGCCTTGGTGGATAAATGTTGGTCTTGATGAGCATTTTTGGGGTCTGTGAACAAAAAGATACTGTTAGGCAGTTGTTTTCTTTTTGTAAGTTTGACCTCTCACATTCTCAGAACATTTGTAAATTATCTTTACCAAAGCAAACACCTTTCCCTGGACAGTTCAAAAGTAAACTTCAGCCCAGACACTATAATTATCTTGCATTACGAATCACTGAACTGCACATTGTAGTCTATTAAGAAAAGTTTGGCTAGGCGTGGCAGCTCATACCTGTCATCCCAACACTTTGGGAGACCAAGGCAAGAGGATCTCAAGACCAGGAGTTCTAGACCAGCCTGGGCAACATAGCAAGGTCCCATCTCTACAAAAATAAAAACATAAATAGCTAGGTGTGGTGGCATGAGCCTGCAGTCCCAGCTACTTGGGAGACTTAGGCAGGAGGATCACTTGAGCCCAGGAGTTTGAGGCTGCAGTGAGCTGTGAGCGTGCCACTGCACTGCAGCCTGGATGACAGAGCAAGACCCTGTCTGACACACACACACACCCCCCCACACACACACAAAGGTCATGGTTGCCCAAGGGGTTTCTGGCTAGGGCCAGAGCCGCTAAGTAGGCAGGAGGGTGGAGTGGTCGACTTACTTCCCCCTTTCCCGCTCTTCTCCATCCGGTACTGGTAGATGTGCAGTGTGAAGAACACGTGTGAGTTGCGGTGGTCATCCTCATCACAGTCCTGTTGGTGGCTCCTGCGGGAGGCAATGGCGGCATCCAGGAAAAAGGCAGCCTTCTCTGCGGTGGGGGCCCGCAGCTCGCTCTGGTTCTGCAACTGGAAGACAGAAGCCAAAAGCTGAGGCTGCAGGCTGAGGAGGGCTTGCTGTCACTCATGCCTGGGTGTCCCTGGCTCCATTCAGCTAGCTGTGCCTTCTGTATAGTAAAGCCACGTGCCTCTCTAAGGCCAAAAACCCTTCCGGAATGAGGTGCTATGCTCATGTGCAATTCTCACTTAATTAATTCGTTTCTGAAAATTAATATTGAGCATACTTACTGCATGAAACCTATTTTTACCTATTTTACAACCTAAGTAGAATCTGGAACTAGTGGGTGTGAAAAGCTGGGAGCAGATGGCTCATCATTATCTCTGCAGAGGGCGGCAGACCAACACCCCTCGCTATCCATTTACCTAAGAAAACAGGAGCGATGTGGCTGCATCTTGAGTCCAAAGATTAGATTGTTTGGAGACAGGTAGGTTGCAAAATGTGATTTGAGACCTCATAGCAGTAGTGTCCCAAAGATGTAAAAAAACTTGGTTAGCTTTCATTTGACTCCTAGTTTTTCAGTTATTTAATTAAAGCCAATTTTAGGCCATATTTACCAGCATAGTTATAAATAAGAAGCCAGTGTAAAAAACACCCTGAAACACTCATGATACTTGAATGCCTCGTCTAAATTTAGGAGGTATCTATTTTTACCTTTAGTTCCTGAATCCATGCTCCTAGCATACTCATTAATTGGTTAAAGAAAGCATAGAGGGTAATGCATCTAAATCTTATGAAAATACTTGGCAATTATTTTAAACCTGAATCACAACAATCACATTAACAGAATTTAACCAGCACTCCTCTTTTTCGGGAGAAAAGGAAACACATGTTTCTGATTTGTTCAAAGAACTAATTCGCAATACATGTCTTAAGGTTGGTACAAATTCTGACAATTTTCTACTCTAACTATACAAATAATTTTGAACTGTAAGAGCCAATATTTAGAACCTGAGGCCATCAAAATCCTCAAGCTTCAAAGAGAGATTCTTCTGTGTTAGCAATTTTGTCTCACTATAGAAAAATAAACCAAAGAATTTAAAAGATTTTTCAACAAGAGTTAAAGCGAACATTGGTCGTTTCCTCTTTTGCTTAGCCTTCATTTAACCAGATTTTTCACCCCTTAGTGGAACTTCATCAATGAAGTTCTAAAAGCGAAGGGGGGTGAAAGCGTACTTAAATGTCGAGAAAATGCCTGGAGCGGGAGCAGTGGGCCGCGTCCTCCCGATTGCGTCACAGACACTGTGTAGATACTGTCTCCACACATTTCATGCCTCAGAACCGTGGTTTCCAACATGTGATCCCTGGACCGGCAGCACGAGCACCTCATGGGAACTTGCTGAAAATGCACACTTTGGAGCTCTGCTCTAGACCTACCGAACTGGAAACCCTGGGGGGGAGTACCCAGCAATCAGTGTTTCAACAAGTCCTCGAGGTGACTGATGCAGACAGAAGAGGACTCAGGGAAATGGAAGGATCTGAGGTGCTTTAAGCAGGGGCAGAGCATGGTCAGGTTTGAGTAATGAGTATAAGAGGCCAAGGGAGGTGTCCTCACCTGTGCAAACAATCCCAGTTGGAAAGAGGCAGGTACTTATCAAACGGAACACCTGTCTACAAAAGGAGGCATCTGATAACATGGGGAAATAAAGCCTACTGTTAGACACTGGAAGGATAGATTATTCTGGATATGAATTGTAGCTTCCGAGTCATTCCTACATCTATTGTCAAACAGCAAAGGAGAGACCCTCCCAACAGGCATAGCATCCTGAAACGGCCAACTGGAGCTTCTCTCGGCTTCCATAGTTCTAGCAATTATGTCATGGTTCTAATTAGAAAGTGGTTATTAGTTTTTCCTGCAGCACTGCTAATCCGGCTGTAAACCGGTGCCCGAAACACAGTTTATAGAGTCATAAACAGCCCCCGTAATGGCTCTAGCTATTTGTGCAGAGCAGTAAATATTTCGGTTTGTTGTTAAACAAAAGAAAGATTGTACTTTTTTTTTGAAAAGGGCATAAAGAAAGTGAATTCCATTTCTCCCCCAAATGCTACAACAATTGAGGTTCCTGCTCATTGTCAATTAGAGTCAAGGTACAAATATTTAGATTGGGCAAGCAGACGGCCCCGCAGCTGCAGGCTGTAAAGCTCCAGTCCACTTTAAAGTAAACACCTGTAAGCCCCGAGTTTACAGGTTGAGTGATTCATGAGTTGAGGTGCCCCAGCCTCTGAGGTGGGGAGGGAGCCACCTTGGGGCGAGCCAGGCTTCAGAAGCAATCACCTGCGTGCCGCAGATGGGGTCCTCACAGAGGTACACGCCTGGGGACTGGCCGTCCTGCAGGCTGCCTGTGGCCACCTCCGACAGCAGGTCCCGCAGGTTCTCTTCCTTCCCCCACACCTCCACGGCCGAAACCCGGACTGAGAAACGGGCGCCAGTCTTTTCCTTGCGTTCGTTTATGAGCTTGAAGAGCCAAGAGATGGCACAGGGAATGATGCCCAGGTTCTGCATGGAATCGTCCTTTCCGATCATGGTGTAGGATTTTCCTGGGAGAACCAGGGAAGGAAGGAAGGCAGGTTCAGTGTCCAGGCACCATTCCGTGGAGTCCCCAAAACAGATGCCAAGGATAGAGAGGAAAGGCATGGGGAAGGGGGGAAAAGGGAAGAGAAGGAATGAAAAGATGAGAGAAGTAGTATTTGACAACAACGGAAGGCATTATCTGATATTACTAACTAAATGGCTATAATAAAGAACGCTGGCTGGGCTCAGTGGCTCATGCCTGTAATCTCAGCACGTTGGCGGGGCCAAGATGGGAGAATTGCTTGAGGCCAGGAGTTCCAGGCCAGTCTGGGCGACACACTGAGACCCTGCCTCTATGAAAAAATTTTTAAAATTAGTTGGGTGTGGTGGGGCATGCCTGTGGCCCCCGCTGCTGGGGAAGCTGAGGCGAGAGGATCACTTGAGCCCAGGAATTGGAGGTTACAGTAATCTATGATCATGCCACTGTACTCCAGCCCAGGCAACTGAGAGCCCATCTCTTAAAAAAAGAAACAAAGCAAGAGCCCAGACATGTGACAAGATTAAATCACAATGTACCTTGAGGAAGACCCCAGATACCCAGATAGCACATGCTATCCAGTTCCTGCACTACTTTACACACAGGAGGAAGGCAGGGGTTTTTCAGCAACATTATGGTTCTTTTTATAGCCACCCCCCAGATTAAGTCCACATATTCACACTTTATATCCTGTCTCAAGTTACATGCTGTGTATATTTTTATGGCATAAGCAAATTCCATTAAAATCCAGATCACTGTTTAGATCAAGATGAAGAGTAAGGGCTGGGGAGGACGGAAGTGCAGAGAGAGGTGATGGCTTTCTGTCCTGAGAACTGGTCTCCGTGAGCTCTGGCAAGGCCTCTGTTGGAATCTCTGCCAAGGGACACTTTCTGAAGCTCCTCAATTCACTAAACATATCAAGCGTGTAAGGGTGAGGCCAGCGGAGCGGATGGCCGCAGGTCAGAATTAAAACGGGACTGTGGGGGGATTGATGAACCCCTTGCTGGGGGCTCTGCTGCCTCCTTTCCCAGATGCTCCAGTGCTGGAGTGTTCCTGACGGTGTGCACCGCTTTCCCCAGACGCGTCCTGGGCTCTGGGCTTCGCTTGGAGGTTGCTCCTCTGGCTTTCACAGGGGTCCAATCACCAACCCACATCCTCATGGAGGGGGTGGGGCAAGGGGCCCTATCTGCTTCCCAAACAGCGGCTGCTCAGGAAGTGAACATTTTCCTTTCTGCCTTCTAGGCTTGACTCTGACCTGGACCAAGTGAGAACAACCCTGCTGCTTCTCTGTCCATCTCTTGGACTTGAAGCCTTTCCAACATGAATGGGTGTCCACCTACAATGAACACAGGTGTTTGTCTTATAACTTGTTCCTGGTTATTCAGCTCAGCATCTAAGAGAAACGCAGCCCTTCTTGTCATCAGAGAAACTCTGGGAGGGAGACAGAGGAATGCATGGGATGACAGGGAGCCCAGCGAGCCGCATGAGAAAGTGAAACTCTCACGAACCCAGCTTGGCGTGGCCGAAACAGAACACGCAGCCATCTGCCCCGTTGACCACAGACTGGATCACCTCTGCCACGGTGCCTGCACACACTTCAGCCTGTCAGACACAAGAGGAGACACAAGCCGTGAATGAACCTTGCAGTGGAGGAATCACTAACAACGAAAGTGAACCCACCTTCCCGGGGCTTCGGGCGTCAGCTGTGTTCCCAGGTGGGTTGGCCTCTGCCATGAAGGTTTGGAGATGCTCAGAACCCCTGGCAACCTTCCGCCCTTTGCAAGCCTGAGTTAAATTACCACACGTCAACTGCCAACCACCCTTCTGCTAATCCATGGTACATTTTAGCAAATGCGTCTGTAGCGCAGGCAGGAGCAGGCTGGAATGGGGGCAGTGTGTTCACGGACCTCATTCCCTTCCCTCATCGGACATTCTGGGCTCCCAGACAAGGCCTTTAAACTCTCCACTCACCCTCTGCTGACACATGTATACATAGAGTTTATGTATGGGCTTTTTACAGGAAAAAGGTGACCCACCATTTCACAAGACAGACCTTGAGAGACATGGTAGTTCTCACATAGGCAAGAGGTTTGTGATATATATCTGCTTTCTCTCCTGATCTCTTTCCTCGATTTCAATTCACACCTTCCTCTTTTCTTTCTTTATTTTTGAGACGGAGTTTCACTCTCGTTGCCCAGGCTGGAGTGCAATGGCGCGATCTCGACTCACTGCAACCTCTGCCACCCAGGCTCAAGCGATTCTCTTGCCTCAGCCTCCTGAGTAGCTGGGATTACAGGCGTGTACCACCATGCCTGGCTAATTTTTTTGCTTTTTTTTAGTAGAGGGGGGTTTCACCATGTTGGTCAGGCTGGTCTCAAACTCCTGACCTCAGGTGACCCACCTGCCTCGGCCTCCCAAAGTGCTGGGATTACAGGCGTGAGCCACTGCGCCTGGCCCATCCTCCTCTTTTCAAAACCTGCCTTTTCTTTCTTTTGCTGCAGATACATTCAACATATAGAATATCAGTCACCACATGGTATGTTATTAGGTGTTCTTTGGCCTGGTGTGTGTCTGGTCTCCAATTTGATTATTAAATCCTAGACAAGGACCAGGCTCTCGATGATGTTTTGTATTTCCCCTGAACACCCACGAATATAGTGCTCTGCAAGCCATCAGAGCTCAGTCAGTTTTGTGGACTAACTTGGAAATCTGGGAAACATCCATCTCTTTGGTTAGCACCTGAGACTTTTCACAGAAGCAGGAAGACAGCATTATTGGCTGTGCCCTGTTGCTTTCATTTCTGTCTCGAGGCTGGATTCAGGGCTCGTGGGAGCTCCGGGAGGCGGTTCTAACATGGGGCTTTGCAGTCCTCTGGTGGTTCTAACACGGGGCTTTGCAGTCCTCTGGTGGTTCTAACACGGGGCTTTGCAGTCCTCCAGCAGTGTGCCCCCGGTGGGCACGTGGGCCGTGAATGTTGTTATTCAGCTGTAAGTTCCAGCAGCACAATGAACCCAAGTATTTGGAAATCAGTTTTCTCTCCTAAACTAAAAATTGAAAAACCACACTTCCAACAACTGTCACTTGTTCCAGGGTGGTCCCCAGCAACTCTGCGGGGGGTGGGGGGCTCCTCCTGGGCCAAAGGGGGTGGCAGGACAGGGCTGCTGTGGGGCTCACAGGACCTTTCAAACCCCCAGGACTTAGGCAAGGAGAGCGCAGTGCTAACCCTGAGACAGAAGCAGTAGCGTCTTGATGGAATTTGCCAGAGGCGTGTCTGCAGAGCAGGCAGAAGGCTGCCCAATGGACTAAGCTTTCTTTGGACACAAAGTGGGACGGGAGGCAGGAGGCTGAGAGATCATCTTGAGCTATACATAAAATAAGCTGTATTTGATTCCTGAGCCGCCTGGGACAATGTTGGCTGTGTGTGGACCACACTGAGTCACCTGTGCAGAGGCCGCAGGTGAGAGGAGACCTGCGGCGCAGAGTTGAGGAGGCAGCCCCTAGCACAGTTCCCGCCCGGCTCTCCACTGAGAAGAGAGTGGTCAGTGGGCTGTCCGTCTGGTGTGTGTTAAGAGCTGACAGTGGCCCGGCGGCCCCTTGCTGTTTCCCCTTGGACCTGGAGAGGCATGCAGCCTTCCCGAGCACAGCCCCCGTGGGCAGGACCAGGTCTGCAGAAAGCCTCTGCCTGCCCACTAGTCCAGGTTCCCCAGCAGAGGTGTGTCCCCACAGAGGCGTGTCCCAACAAGGGCAGCCAGCGACTGCCGAAGCCACTGAAGGGCCACATGGATGGCTCTCGAAGGCAACCAGGAACCAGGACTGTTCTAATCATTGCTTAGCTTCAGGAAGCTGATTTCCTTAGAAACCAAGAGAAAGCACGATTTCTAACTGCCTGGGTCACCACAGCAGCTGCAGCTTCACAGGCTGAAAATCAGGACTGGAGAGCACAGGCCCATGCCGCACACTCCCTCCTTTCGGGCTTGGGGGGTCCAGGCGTGCCCACCCCGTGGGGCTGAGCTGGCCCTGGCCAGCAGCATGCTGCTAATATTGACAGTGATAACAGTAAAAATAGCCACATTTATTAAGCACTTGCTGTGTTGCTGGCTCTGCTGGGAGCACCTTATGTGTTGATGAATCACACAGCCTGATGAGGAACACTGTGGTCATGTTCTTACTTGACAGATGAGGACACTGCGGCCCAGAGAGGTTGAGTGACTCGCCCGAGGCCACACTGCTAGGGGTCAAAGATACAATGCTGTACCGAGCAGGATACAGAGAGGTTAATGGGGGGAATCCAGGAAGGACGTCTGCTCGGGAAAGAGACTTTGAACAAGTGACTTAATCTTTGAGTCTTGGTTTCCTTGTGTGTTACATGAAAACATCAATGCCTCCCTTCCTACCCCACTGAATTCTAAGAAGAGTCAAATGCGTTCATGTCTCTGAAATGTCTTGAAAACTGCGAATTTATAGACATGTAAATTATAATAACATTGGAAATTTGAATGAAAGTAAGGCATTCTGAAACGAGTGAAACTCCAAATTGAGCATCCTGAGCTCTGGAGCCAAGTGTGAAATGTAAACAAAGGCTAGCAATGAAAATGGCCCCTTTTTCTGAAATAAATCTACAGCGCATTCATAGTCCATGCTTCATTTAGGGTTTGCTTTGGAATTCTTACAACTTGTGGAGATTTGCTTCCGAAAAGTTTTAACTGTGTTAATGAAATTATTTGTAGGCCATTTATTACACCCAATGTCAGGTTTAAATGACCGAGCCCATTGGGTGGTATGCCACTCAAAAAATGTGATAAAGAGAGAAACCGTAGAACTTGTTCATAAAGTACTTTGTCTTCTTGGGTAAAACTCTTTGGGGAAACCACATGCTCAACTTCTTAATGAATGGAGCCTGTGACATGTGCTATGTGCCCACGGTGTAATATAGGAGCCCGTGAGGACATCGCCACCTCCTCTACTCAGATGCAGCCTGGAAGAAATTCACAGAGGCTGCAGATGGTAACTATTTGCACTGTTGTCATCAGGTTCTGCTATAGGTTATTAGTTATTATACTATACACTGTTTAATGTAAATCTTGATAAGCACTAGAAACTTATCAGAAAGATGCAAACTCCAGGCAAAGTAGGCCACTATACCCTATCACCTGGGTTATTCACTTCTGCAATCAGTTCTACGCGTGTGTCCCTGCTCCCTCCCCCACAGGAACAGGTGCTGTTTGGTGCCGCTTAGAGGCCCATCTTCACCAAAGCTCCAGAGCGAATCCAAATGAGAACAGATAACTACTAGAAGCTTTAGTTGCAGCGTCTGGTGAGGTCTGCAGTTCATTGGCTGCCCATGGCTCAGTCATCTTGGTACCCTGGGCCCCCAAGTAGCCTCCCAATTCTGCTCACAGTAGATTAATAAAAATGGCCCCAATTCTCCACCCCAGCCTGGGTGCAAACCCCTTGCAGTGTAACTTGGAGCTCATCCAATCATTAGACGCAATCTCTTCCCCATCTCATGAAGCTGGGCCAGTAGAATCCAGCAGAGGCAATATTGGGTCAATTCTGAGCTTAGGCCTCCAGAGGCCTGCATGGATGGGTCCTGGATACTGCCTTGAAAACTAGCGCAAGCTAGCTTGCTGGCTGATGACAGACAATGTGGAAGAGAGACCAGCCAACCTGGTCAAGGCTATTCTAGACCAGTGGAAAGCCATGTGCCTATGGTGTGATATAGCATGATTTTATTTCGCCTGGCTAATATCCAGCCAAGATCCACAGAGCTGCCTACCCAACCCACAGCAGATCACAGACATAAAAATGAGCGGAGCTCGGACCAGAAGAGCTGCTCAGCTGACCGATGAGCAATAATAAATGCTTATTGTGTTAAGCACTGAATTTTAGGGTGATTTGTAATGCAGCAATTAAGTGAATATAACACCTATCCCTGAGCCTCTCTTCTTCCCCTGCACTCCACTGAGCCAGGCCACAGGATGCATGTCAGCCTCGGTTTCCCTGCCTTGAACTCCGGTTCCTCACTAGGGCTACAGACTTGCCCTCAACCCCGGTGGGCTTATACTGGGTCCTAGGAGATTGCCTAATTCTAATCAGCTCCCTGAAACATTGTTTTCCCTTCGTACAATGCCCAGGCAGGAGAGGGTCCTACTAGATCTGTCACCAGCCCCTTGACGCATTGTCCTTGTCCCTTTCTGTTATCTTCCTGCTTCTGTGTGTGATCCACTGACTGGCTCGCACTTCCTGCTCCTCAAGGACATATTTTATTGAAATTCCTGCACACTGATCCTGCCCAAGGTCTGACACCAGTAATTCAAAAGCACTGGACCATTCAATGGAGCTCAGATTGACTCCTGAAGGAACTGGTCCATCCGAATGCTCCAGAAGACACCCTCCCAGCTCAAGGGCCCTTGTGAATGAGTAAACGCTTCTTTAATCAACATTGCCTGAGCCTGAGAGAGGGCCGATACCCACCTGGGAGGCGTCTTGGGGAAAAACTGCATCGAAGGCAAACATCTTTGGAGGAACCTGGTTGCCTCTCTTTTGGAAGGCATTTTGACCTCCACAAGTCAGGGGATCGTACAAGGTGATCTGCTTCTTCCGTGGGTCCACCTTTAAGAAAGAGCTGGATTCTGAGGTATCTCGAGCCAAGGTGGAACAGATGCGAAGCATGACTTTCACCTGTTAAGAAAAGATGGGCAACAGCATGGATGAAGACAGCTGGGTGTTTTACGAAGGAGCACCCTTGTATACTCTGCGATATAAATGCACATGGCACCACTGAACTTTCTCAGGATAAACTATGAGGAAATGCACAGTCAATTAGCGACATCATCCTGGCTGGGTCATGGGAAAACTGATTTATTTATAATTACCAGGTAGGATATTTTGAAATGCCCATTACTTCAATATGGAGCTGGGACATCATGTTCTTTGTCTTCCTATTAATATAAATTGAATATTAACTGTGCCCTCGTGGCCCAATTACATAGATGAAAAGGTAGTCTGGACTGCCAAACTATAGGGGCTGGTGTAGTTTCCTTGAAGCTCACAGATCAATAAACCATGCACATAAAAGTTAGCTCTGTAATTTGCTCCTTGGCTCAGCTCATCAGGACTCTGGGAGACAAAAATCCACAGTTATTAGTGTCATCATTAAAGAACCGTGAAATGGCCTGCTTTTAATGGCCAGCATTCGAAATGTGTTCCAAGGGGCAACAGTGATAAAAGACTGGTCTGCAACGTGTTATTTGGGATCCCATTAAGTGAGTGCAGAGAAGTTGTCATTTCAGAGAATGGAAGTGCATCGCTGGAGGGAGCAGGAGGCGCTGCCCTTTAACCCACTTTCTGAGTGACTGAACACTGAGCACCTCTGGTGCCACCACCAACCCCGTCCTGCTCCTGCAGGCAAGTGAGGTGCTGATGGAAATGCACAGTTTGCCTTGGGGTCCTCAGGTGAACAGAAATCAGGCTGAGGCCTCACACGCATCTGGAAGCTACAGTCCTGGGAAAAGGGACAGCATTTGCTCTAACTGGCTCTCTATTTCTGCGCTGTGAGTTCAGTCCAACAAATGATGGGCACTTTGAGCACCTACTAGGTGCCAGGCACTGTGCTAGGCATGGGGGATGCAAACATATGTAATGCACAGAGCGGCAGGACAGACAGACACAGACATGGGTAATTTTAGTAATATATGGCAAATTCGGAAGGTATGCACAAGGATTATTTCTCAGTTCCTCTCTCTGCCTTGTCCTCCTTGTCTCATTAGTTGTCAGGTCTGATGAAATCTCTGTCACGCAATTTTGGGGAGGAGGGGTGGTTGTACATTTTTAAATAAAATATTTTCAACATATAGAAATGCTCAGAGAATCATATATGTTGCGCAAGACAGAGATCCTCCTGCCGACCTCAGCTCTCTCTGCTGAGCCATGAGGACTCATGTGCAGCGTGCAAAGCTGAAGGTAAAGAATTCCAAGGGCACTAGGTCCCCAGGTGTCCTGCACTGTGTCCCCGCTCTGCTTGCCTTCTAACTTAAGAACAGAACTCCGTGGAGATCCAGAAGCCGGTGTCCTCGTGGAAGGAGCCCGAGGGTGGGATGCGCTCCACCTCTCAGGGTTTAGATCTTGCTTCTTCCGCTGTGAGGTCACAGAACGATCCCTGCCATTTTCTCTCGTATGCCAGGCCTGAGCTGTCATCTACACGATCTCATTGAATCCTCCCCGTGCTCCAGGGTGTAGGTTTGCCTGTCCGGATTTTACTCATGAGAAAATGATGTTATGTAACTTGCCCCACATCACTGAACCTGTGGGAGGAAGGCTGGACTTGGATCCCACCTCCAACGACTACGCTTCTTCCATCATGCCAGCTGCTGCCTCCCACAAATAGTCACACTTCACAGAGCCCCCGTTTCCTCACCTGTACAGTAGGAACAACAATGCCCGCCATATGGGCGGCTGTGCAAATTCAATGAATGGCCATGTAAAGTGCGGAACATGGCCCAGGCTTGTCTTGAACTCCCACCTCTGCCTCCCAAAGCACTGGGATTACAAGCATGGGTGCCACACCCAGCCTCAAGCCTTACCATTAATGCTGTGACAGGAAAATGATAGGATATCATGATCCAGGAGGAGGCAAGTCAAGAGAGGAGGGAGGAAGAGATACAGGACTTGAATGCCCACCATGTGGGCAGAGGTGGGAGTTCAAGACAAGCCTGGGCAACATGGCGAGACCCCATCTCTACAAAAAGTTAATTAAAAAAAAATAGCCAGGTGTGATGGTGCACACTCACAGGTACCAGCTACTCGGGAGGTTGAGGGAGCAGGGTCACTAGAGCTCAGGAGTTCCAGGTTCCAGGGAGCTATGGTCCTGCCACTGCACTCCAGCCTGGGTGACAGAGCAAGAGCTTGTCTCTTAAAAACAAAACAAAACAAAACAAACAAAACAAAATGGCAGGGCGCGGTGGCTCACGCCTGTAATCCCAGCACTTTGGGAGGCCGAGGTGGTCGGATTACGAGGTCAGGAGATCGAGACCATCCTGGCTAACACGGTAAAACCCCATCTCTACTAAAAATACAAAAAATTAGCCGGGCGTAGTGGCGGGCACCTGTAGTCCCAGCTACTGGGGAGGCTGAGGCAGGAGAAGGGCATGAACCCGGGAGGCGGAACTTGCAGTGAGCTGAGATCCGGCCACTGCACTCCAGCCTGGGCAACAGAGTGAGACTCCGTCTCAAAGAAAAAAAAAAAAAAAAAAAAAACAGCCTATAATCGCAGCACTTTGGGAGGCCAAGGCGGGCAGATCACCTGAGGTCAGGAGTTCGAGACCAGCCTGACCAACATGGAGAAACCCCGTCTCTATTAAAAATACAAAATTAGCTGGGCGTGGTGGCGCATGCCTGTAATCCCAGCTACTTGGGAGGCTGAGGCAGAAGAATCGCTTGAACCCACGAGGTGGAGGTTGTGGTGAGTCGAGATCGCGCCACTGCACTCCAGCCTAGGCAACAAGAGTGAAACTCCATCTCAAAACAAAACAAAACATGATAAGGTCTTAGAACTCCTCGCCCTGGACTCTGCATAGCGTGAATCACAAACAGGATACTGTGGGGGATTCCCGACAGACAGAGCTGGTTATTCAGCACTGGGCCCAACAAGGCTCCTCTTAGTAAAACACAGTCAAATCTCACACAGCCGCTACATACAGGACAGTAACCACTAGGTGTATCTGCATTCCATTCTGGCAATTTTCTTGTTCACCATGACTTTCTAAGGTCTGATTTCAGTTCCATTCATTCCTATAGATCTGCCCCAGTGACAAAGCATGTGTGCTACGAGCGCGTATTCAAATCGCAACTTGTGGAAGGTCCGTGGGTCCTTCAGGCCCGGAGCATGCAAGTCAAGGATGATGCAATGCCACGCAGAGCTGATGGAGCACATGGCCCACTGCTTTTCTATTTCACAATTTTGCACGCAATTTCTGGGTAACTAGAGGTGCTGAATGTAAATATGAGCTAAGCCAGGCGAGGGCCGACAAGGAGAAGCGGGAAAGAAGGGGCTGAATGAGTGAGTCATCGGTCCAGAAGGAATGCTCCTGCAGCTTAACGAAATCCCGAGCCTGCGGCTCATTTTCTGCAGAGAGGCTGAGATCCCAGTTGCTGTTCTGGCCAAAGAGATACACAGTTCTTTAAAAACCCATTGAGCTCCGAGCGGGGGGGAAGCCCACACTCCATTCTTTTCTTGCAATTCATCTAAATAAATGGACATTTTTTCCCTTTAAAGGAAGGAAATTGAGTTTTTCTGCTTCACCTCCTTTGTATCATTATTCCTTTAGTCCAGCACTCCACTTCCTGCTTAATCCGCTATAATTAAAGTGCTTAGGAGATGCCACTTGTGATCAAGAAAGTCCCTTGGACTTCTTGCCAGGAGTTCTTGCTTTTGTCACTAACACCCTTTGGTTCCTGGCAACATCCGCTCCTGCCCCGCCTCTCCCTGCCGCACTCCAGAGAGGGCCCAGGCAGCTGTTAACGTGCACGGCCTTCTCCCCAGCTCTCGGGGTCAAAGGGACAGTCACTATTTCACTCCCAAGCATAAACCTGCAGGGAATGGGATCCAGAAAGCGAAAGGAACAGCCTGAGTGGTGGCCAGGATGGCCTGACACCTGGATTCAAGCAAGAAGAGACTGGCATTTCCTGCACCCAAGTCCTCACGGGTGGGGACCCCACTGTGCCCTGTTTGTTTAATTATTCCATGGATGGAGCGGGACAACCGTTGCTTTGGGCAGCAGTTGTCTTTATGTCCTGCTGATTAATCAGTTCAGCACCTCATTCTGGACGGCATCACGGGATTGAGGGAGAAAGGAACTGTGAGACACTCACCGAAAGAGGCTGAGCTTCGCTCCCAAATGGCACAGACTCTATCAACATGGAGGCAATCGCTGCCACACAGCCTGACTGGAGGCTAACGAGGAGTGGCCCTGTCATCACTCACCGTGACCGCTACACGTGATCACGGCAGACACATTCCTGTTTTTCCCTCATCACAGAGCGCAGCCACAGGGTGCACACCCAGGAGGCTCTTCATGGCCTGTTTCTCTACCCAGAAGCTGTCCGGCTAGAGGTTTTCTGCAGACTCTAGGGTTCAGGAGGGCTACAGGCAAATGGGACCACAGGAAGGATCCCTCAGCAATGAGAAAAAGACTGCAGATGGTGAGAAGGTGGCAGGAGCAAGGGAGAGCTCCATCTGTCCTTCTCATGTGCAAGCTTTGTTTCAACTCATTTTGTGGATACCCGCAACGAAGGCCCTCTACAGACACACAGGAACCTGAGTCTTGGCCACAATAAATGCCCAGTAAGAGTGTGAAGGTGATGATAAATAGTTTCTACCCCTCCAAGATTCTAGGCTACGGAGTTAAATTCACCACTGGCCTTTCTGACCCCTCATCATCTCTATCTGAACTCCCTTTACACTGAATTTTGAGTTCACAGGTTCTTGAGAATCAGCTCAGTAGAAACTGGTCAAACTGCAGATGGAGGAACCTAACCAGGAACACCATCTGACGTCATTTCTGTCTCAGTCCCAGCAGTGTTAGAATCCTCTCTAAGCCTTCCACATCTAGTCTTCAGTTCCCCCCAAAAAGGCTGGAACTCGTTCTCCAAGGTCAATCAGCGGCGAATAAGACAGGGTGATCAACGGGAAGAATGGTGGGAAAAGCAGAAGAAGTAAGCTTGCCAGAAGGGGTTCTAAAAGCCAAGGGTTCACTGAATGAGACACTCAGCAGAGCCCCACTATGCAGCTGACCAGCAACCAAGGCCAGCACAGGGTCCTGCTTCCCTGCTGCCGAGGAGGGTGGCAGGGATGGCCGTGCCGGGGTCCCTCCCTCCGGGAGTGTGAGGCGTGGAAGCACGAATCATGGTGTCTCTCAGCCGCATGTGGGAGAGAGCCAGTGTGTGGGCAAAAGACTGAGCTGAGAGTGCCAGTCACTGCCGAGGAGGGCCGAGGGCAGAAGTACAAGGCAGCGCCATGCTGTCCTGGGTACACACCAGAAGCCCTTCCTGGTTTCCACATGTTTCTGGATGGGATTCAGCTGTAGAGAGAAAAACGTGGAGGGTCTATTGTATCTCCCTGTGTACAGTGACGGAGCGTGGGCAATGCAGTGAGGCAGGAGCAGAGACTGAGTTCTAACCCAAATGTCACCACCATTGAGTGACTGTGTGACCTGAGGTAAGGGCTTTGGCTTCCTTACCCCTTAAAACCGGCCTGTCGTGCAACTTCCCTTGAAGGACAGTTGTGAAGAACCAAAAAGATAACAATATACTATAAAGCCGCATACAGATGTAAAGCATTATTAACTTTCAAGAGAGAAAGAAAGAGGCCGGCACGGTGGCTCATGCCTGTAATCCCAATACTTTGGGAAGCTGAGGTGGGAGGATTGCTTGAGCCCAGGAGTTCAAGCCTAGGCAATATAGTGAGACTTTGTCTCTACAAAAAAATGTTTACGTTAGCAGAGCTTGGTGGCTCACGCCTGTAATCCCAACACTTTGGAGGCTGAGGTGAAAGGATCGCTTGAGCCTGGGAGGTGGAAGCTGTAGTGAGCTGAGATCGTGCCATGGCACTCCAGCCTGGGCGACAGGGCCAGACCCTGTCTCAAAAAAGAAAAAAAAAGAGAAAGAAAGAAAGAAAGAATGAGAGAGGAAGGGAAGGGAAGGGGAGGGGAGGGGAGGGGAGGGGAGGGGAGGGAAGAGGAGGGAACAGGAGGGGAGGGGAATGGAGGGTAGAGGAGGAGAGAGGAGGGAAAGGATGTTGGTTTCATTCTGCAAATTACCTGATATAAAATAGACTTTCTGCATCAAATTCACATCGGAAGTCTTTCTCCTAGTTAAATGTTAAAATTAATGTTAAAAATTAAGGCAACAATTCTTTCATGAACATAAGGCAAGACAGACAAAGAACAAGTACTTTCCCTCCCTCCTTCTCTGACCAAAAATTAAAGAATATAAGCCTGCTTACATTTTTGTAAAGGTGACTAATCCATGCAAAATGTGATCTGAGCATCTAAAAGCTAAATGTGATATTGCCCACATGTGATTCCCATCTCTTCTGTCCTGATCAAGCAATGCAGCGGAAGTGTTCTCACTCCTGCTTCAGGTACATTAGTCACTTCAGGAAAATTCCCAACCATTTTAAGTAAGATGATTGGAACAGGACACCTAAACAGTGTACCCTTCTCCACATAGATTCTTCTTAACACCATGCTTTTCTGTTTTTTGTGTTTTTGTTTTTTTTTTGAGACTGAATCTTGCTCTATTGCCCAGGCTGGAGTGCAGTGGTATAATCTCAGCTCACTGCAACCTCCACCTCCCGGGTTCAAGTGATTCTCATGCCTCAGCCTCCCGAGTAGCTGGGATTACAGGTGTGCACCACCACACCCAGCTAATTTTTTGTGTTTTTAGTAGAGACAGGGTTTCACCATGTTGGCCAGGCTGGTCTTGAACTCCTGACCTCAGGTGATCTGCCCGCCTCGGCCTCCCAAAGTGCTGGGATTACAGGTGTCGGCCACCACACCTGGCCCACGCTTTTCTGCTCTACCAAGAAATGTAAGAAATGCAGCAACCTTCCCCATCCTTCCTACTAGGCCATGACATTCTGACAAATCTATCATACAAGATTTCAACGAAGTGCTAGTTTCTAAAAACACACTGCAAGAGATTAAGGGTGCAATTTTCCAGCCATTATTTAAAGAGTCCTTTAAAAAAAAAAATATATATATATATAATAACGTAAGGTTCTATTGCTAGCCCATCAGTGGCACATGGGACTCTGTAAGTATGACTGCTTTCCCTTTGTAATTTACCCAATGCGCCTGCTTAATTTGACAGGAGAGATGGGTAACAATGTTAAAGTAAATTAAAACCAGGTTTTGGGTGGCTGGCAAGATGGCCAAATAGGAACAGCTTGGGTCTGCAGCTCCCAGCGAGATCAATGCAGAAGGTGGGTGATTTCTGCATTTCCAACTGAGGTATTCATCTCATTGGGACTGGCTAGACAGTGATGTAGCCCATGGAGGGTGAGCAGAGGCAGGGTGGGGCGTCACCTCACCCGGGAAGTACAAGGGGTCAGGGACCTCCCTCCCCTACCCAAGGGAAGCCTTGAGAGACTGTGCTGTGAGGAATGGTGCACTCCAGCCCAGATACCGTGCTTTTCCCATGGTCTTTGCAACCTGCAGACCAGGAGATTCCCTCGGGTGCCTATGCCACCAGGGCCCTGGGTTTCAAGCACAAAACTAGGCAGCCATTTGGGCAGACACCAAGCTAGCTGCAGGAGTATTTTTTTTCATACCCCAGAATGCCAGCAGGACAGAACTGTTCACTCCCCTGGAAAGGGGGCTAAAGTCAGGGAGCCAAGTGGTCCGGCTCAGCGGATCCCACCCCCACGGAGCCCAGCAAGCTCAGATCCACTGGCTTGAAATTCTCGCTGCCAGCACAGCAGTCTGAAGTCGACCTGGGATGCTCGAGCTTGGTAAGGGAAGGAGCATCCACCATTACTGAGGTTTGAGTAGGCGATTTTCCCCTCACAGTGTAAACAAAGCCGCCAGGAAGTTCAAACCACAGCTAGGCAAAGCTGCTGTAGCCAGACTGTCTCTATAAATTCCTACTCTCTGGACAGGGCATCTCTGAAGGAAAGGCAGCAGCCCCAGTCAGGGGCTTATAGATAAAACTCCCATCTCCCTGGGACAGAGCACTTGGGCGAAGGGGCAGCTGTGAGTGCAGCTTCAGCAGACTTATACAGTCCTGCCTGCCAGCTCTGAAGACAGCAGGGGATCTCCCAACACAGTGCTCAAGCTCTGCTAAGGATCAGACTGCCTCCTGAAGTGGGTCCCTGACCCCTGTGCCTCCTGACTGGGAGACACCTCCCTGCATGGGTCAACAGATACCTCATACAGGAGAGCTCCGGCTGGCATCCGGCAGGTGCCCCTTGGGACGAAGCTTCAGAGGAAGGAACAGGCAGCAATCTTTGCTGTTCTGCAGCCTCCACTGGTGATACCCAAGCAAATGATCTGGAGCAAACTCCAGCAGACCTGTGGCAGACAGGCCTGACTGTTGGCAGGAAAACTAACAAACAAAAAGGAATAGCATCAACATCAGCAAAAAGGACGTCCACACAGAAACCCCATCCGAAGGTCAGCAACACCAAAGACCAAAGGTAGATAAATCCACGAAGTTAAGGAAAAACCACCACAAAAAGGCTGAAAATTCCAAAAACCAGAACGCCTCTTCTCCTCCAAAGGATCACAACTCCTCACCAGCCCGGGAACAAAACTGGACAGAGAATGAGTTTGATGAACTGACAGAAGTAGGCTTCAGAAGATGGGTAATAACAAACTTCCCCAAGCTAAAGGAGCATGTTCTAACCCAATGCAAGGAAGCTAAGAACCTTGAAAAAAGGTTACGGGAATTGCTAACTAGAATAGCCAGTTTAGAGAAAAACATAAATGACCTGGTGGAGCTGAGAAACACAGCACGAGAACTTCGTAAAGCATACACAAGTATCAATAGCCAAATCGATCAAGCAGAAGGATATCAAAAATTGAAGATCAACATAATGAAATAAAGCATGAAGAGAAGATTAGAGAAAAAAGAATGAAAAGGAACAAACAAAGCCTCTAAGAAATACGGGACTATGTGAAAAGACCAAACCTGTGTTTGATTGGTGGACCTGAAAGTAACAGGGAGAATGGAACCAAGTTGGAAAACACTCTTCAGGATATTATCCAGGAGAACTTCCCCAACCTAGCAAGACAGGTCAACATTCAAATTCAGGAAACATAGAGAGCCCCACAAAGCTACTGCTTGAGAAGAGCAACCCCAAGACACATAATCGTCAGATTCACCAAGGTTGAAATGAAGGAAAAAATGTTAAGTGCAGCCAGAGAGTAAGGTCGGGTTACCCACAAAGGGAAGCCCAACAGACTAACAGCGGATCTCTCTGCAGAATCCCTACAAGCCAGAAGAGAGTGGGGGCCAAAAGTCAACATTCTTAAAGAATTTTCAACCCAGAATTTCATATCTAGCCAAACTAAGCTTCATAAGTGAAGGAGAAACAAAATCCTTTACAGACAAGCAAATGCTGAGAAATTTTGTCACCACCAGGCCTGCCTTACAGGAGCTCCTGAAGGAAGCCCTATATATGGAAAGGAAAAACCGTTACCAGCCACTGTAAAAACATACCAAATTGTAAAGACCATTGACACTATGAAGAAACTGCTAACGGGCAAAATAACCAGCTATCATCATAATGACAGGATCAAATTCACACATAACAATATTAACCTTAAGTGTAAATGGGCTAAATTCCCCAATTAAAAGATACAGACTGGCAAATTGTATAAAGAGTCTAGACCCATCAGGGTGCTGTATTCAGCAGACCCATCTCATGTGCAAAAACACACATAGGCTCAAAATAAAGGGATGGAGGAAGATTTACCAAACAAATGAAAAAAAAAAAAAAAAAAGCGGGGATTGCAATCCTGGTCTCTGATAAAACAGACTTCAAACCAACAAAGATCAAAACAGACAAAGGGCATTACATAATGGTAAAGGAATCAATGCAACAAGCAGAGCTAACTATCCTAAATATATATGCGCCCAACACAGGACCACCCAGATTCGTAAAGCAAGTTCTTAGAGACCTACAAAGAGACTTAGACTCCCACACAATAATAGTGGGAGACTTAACACCCCACTCTCAATATTAGAGCAACAAGACAGAAAATTAACAAGGATATTCAGGACTTGAACTCAGCTCTGGACCAAGCAGAACTAATAGACATCTACAGAACTATCCACTCCAAATCAACAGAATATACATTCTTCTCAGTGTCACATAGCACTTATTCTGAAATTGACCATAGTGGGAAGTTAATGCAAAAGAATGGAAATCATAACAAACAGTCTCTCAGACCACAGTGCAATCAAATTGAACTCAGGATTAAGAAACTCACTCAAAACTGCACAACTACATGGAAACTGAACAACCTGCTTCTGAATGACTACTGGGTAAATAACAAAATTAAGGCAGAAATAAATAAGTTCCTTGAAACCAGTGAGCACAAAGACACAACGTGCCAGAATCTCTGGGACATAGCTAAAGCAGTGTTTAGGGGGAAATTTATAGCACTCAATGCCCACAGGAGAAAGCAGGAAAGATCTAAAATCAACACTCTAACATCACAATTAAAAGAACTAGAGAAGCAAGAGCAAAGAGATTCAAAAGCTAGCAGAAGACAAGAAATAACTAAGATCAGAGCAGAACTGAAGGAGATAGAAACACAAAAACCCTTAAAAAAAATCAATGAATCCAGGAGCCAGTTTATTGAGAAGATTATCAAAAGAGATAGACCGCTAGCTGGACTAACAAAGAAGAAAAGAGAGGAGAACCAAATAGACACAATAAAAAATGATAAAGGGGATATCACCACTGATCTCACAGAAATACAAACTACCATCAGAGAATACCATAAACACCTCTATGCAAATAAACTAGAAAATCTAGAAGGAATGGATAAATTCCTGGACACATACACCCTCCCAAGGCTAAACCAGGAAGAAGTTGAGTCCCTGAATAGACCAATAGCTAGGTCTGAAACTGAGGCAGTAATTAATAGCCTACCATCTGAAAAAAGCCCAGAACTGGACAGATTCACAGCCGAATTCTACCAGAGGTACAAAGAGGAGCTGGTACCAATCCTTCTGAAACTATTCCAATCAATAGAAAAAGAGGGACTTCTCCCTAATCCATTTTATGAGGCCAGCATCATCTTGATACCAAAACCTGGCAGAGACACAACAAAAAAAGAAAATTTCAGGCCCATATCACTGATGAACATCGATGCAAAAATCCTTAATAAAATACTGGCAAACTGAATCCAGCAGCACATCAAAAAGCTTATCCACCACGATCAGGTTGGCTTCATTCCTGGGATGCCAGGCTGGTTCAACATACACAAATCAATAAATGTAATCCATCACATAAAGAGAATCAATGACAAAAACCACATGATTATCTCAATAGATGCAGAAAAGGCCTTCGATAAAATTCAACACTTCTTCATGCTAAAAACTCTCAATAAACTAGGTTTCTCTAAATAATAAGAGCTATTTATGACAAATACACAGCCAATATCATACTGAATAGGCAAAATCTGGAAGCATTTCCTTTGAAAACAGGCACAAGACAAGGATGCCCTCTCTCACCACTCCTCTTCAATATAGTGTTGGAAGTTCTGGCCAGGGCAATTAGGCAAGAGAAAGAAATAAAGAGTATTCAAATAGGAAAAGAGGAAGTCAAATTGTCTCTATTTGCAGATGACATGATTGTATATTTAGAAAAGCCCATTCTCTCAACCCAAAATCTCCTTAAGCTGGTAAGCAACTTCAGCAAAGTCTCAGGAAACAAAATCAATGTGCAAAAATCACAAGCATTCTTATACACCAGTAACAGAGAGCCAAATCATGAGTGAACTCCCATTCACAATTGCTACAAAGAGAATAAAATACCTAGGAATACAACTTACAAGGGATGTGAAGGACCCTCTTCAAGGAGAACTACAAACCACTGCTCAAGGAAATAAGAGAGGACACAAACAAATGGAAAAACATTCCATGCTCATGGATAGGAAGAATCAATATCGTGAAAATGGCCATGCTGCCCAAAGTAATTTATAGGTTCAATGCTATTCTCATCAAGCTACTGTTGACTTTCTTCACAGAATTAGAAAAGAACTACCTTAAATTTCATATGGAACCAAAAAAGAGCCTGTATAGCCAAGACAATCCTAAGCAAAAAGAACAAAGCTGGAGGCATCATGCTACCTGACTTGAAACCATACTACAAGGCTACAGTAACCAAAACAGCACGGTACTGGTACCAAAACAGATATATAGACCAATGGAACAGAACAGAGGCCTCAGAAATAACACCACACATCTACAACCATCTGATTTTTGACAAACCTGACAAAAACAAGAAATGGGAAAAGGATTCCCTATTTAATAAATGTTGTTGGGAAAACTGGCTAGCCATATGCAGAAAACTGAAACCGGACTCCTTCCTTACATCTTATACAAAAATTAACTCAAGATGGATTTAAGACTTAAACGTAAGACCTAAAACCATAAAAACCCAAGAAGAAAATCTAGGCAACACCATTCAGGACATAGGCATGGGCAAAGACTTCATGACTAAAACACGAAAAGCAGTGGCAACAAAAGCCAAAATTGATAAGTGAGATCTAATAAAACTGAAGAGCTTCTGCAGAACAAAAGAAGCTACCATCAGAGTGAACAGGCCACCTACAGAATGGGAGAAAATTTTTGCAATCTACCCATCTGACAAAGGGCTAATATCCAGAATCTACAAAGAACTTAAACAAAATTACAAGAAAAAAACAGCCCATCAAAAAGTGGGCAAAGGACACAAATAGACACTTCTCAAAAGAAAACATTTATGTGGGCAACAAACATGAAAAAAAGCTCATCATCACTGGTCATTAGAGAAATGCAAATCAAAACCACAATGAGATACCATCTCATGCCAGTTAAAATGGTGATCATTAAAAAGTCAGGAAACAACAGATGCTGGAGAGGATGTGGAGAAATAGGAACGCTTTTACACTGTTGGTGGGAGTGTAAATTAGTTCAACCATTGTGGAAGACAGTGTGGTGATTCCTCAATGATCCAGAACCAGAAACACCATTTGACCCAGCAATCCCACTACTGGGATTATAATTTATAATTCCAAAGGATTATAAATCATTCTACTATAAAGACACACGCACATGTATGTTTACTGTAGCACTGTTCACAATAGCAAAGACTTGGAACCAACCCAAATGACCATTAATGATAGACTGGATAAAGAAAATGTGGCACATACACACCATGGAATACTATGCAGCCATAAAAAAGGATGAGTTCATGTCCTTTGCAGGGACATGGATGAAGCTGGAAACCATCATTCTCAGCAAACTAACACAGGAACAGAAAACCAAACACTGCATGTTCTCACTCATAAGTGGGAGTTGAACAATGAGAACACATAGACACAGGGAGGTGAACATCACACACTGGGGCCTTTCAGGGGGTGGGAGGCTAGGGGAGGGATAGCATTATGAGAAATACCTAATGTAGATGACAGGTCAATGGGTGCAACTAACTACCATGACATGTGTATACCTATGTTAACAAACCTGCACATTCTGCACATGTATCCCAGAACTTAAAGTATAATAATAATAATTTTTAAAAAAACAGATTTTATAAAAGGAAAAAGTATGAATATTTTTATGGTAAAATTTGTACAAATGATCTAAAATTACTTCTTCCAAAGGAAGATCTTTTTGATTCCGTATGATTGAAAGGTTCCAGAACTTTTTTGGGAGACCAAAGGAGTCATATTCCAGATGGCAATGATCGTGGAGGTGTTATATAACTCCAATGCCACGAAATACAGGGGACAACCAAGAAGGCTGTGATCCCTCAATTCAGAGGGAGCTTTTAAACGTATTTTACAAAGCCATTGCTCCATCAACCCATAGTTACCATTACAGAATCACAGACGCATGCAAGGACCCCAGAGATCTGAGCACTGTTTGGTTATGAATTACAGAACAAAAGTAAATTGGCTTAAATTTCTTTGCCCAAACAAAACACAGAATAATAATCCTGCATGACACATTCAAAGATCAGGGGGCTTTATTTACCTGGAGAAAGTCCAGAGCCACATGATTCCACTCTGAGTTTGGGGGAGGGAGGGCAGATGAGGGGGCTGAGGTGCCCTCCAAGTCTACTTTGAGGCAGCGACTGCTCCGTGTTGACCAAATCAATCAATCATCCATCAGCCACACCACCACAACTTCTTTACAAGTTTTACAAATCTTACAGTTTATAAAGACCTTTCTCATATCTTACTTCCATTTGGTTCCCCATAACTGCTTTGTTAAGGAAATATGATTATAATGATTATTACCATGTTTCCTATTTTGAGGCTACAGAGATTGGCTTGCTTAAAGCCAACTGCCTGGCGAAGGGCCCTGGCCCCGGACTGCTCTTCCCTCCATGAGCATCTTGGCTAGTAGCCAGAGCGGAGCCACCCCTCAGGAGACTGGGACGGGCAGTGGGGCCTGGGCCTGCACCCTGGGCGACTGGCTTCTCAGAGGTGCCACTGGGTGAGCCCCTGTGGTGCCAGACAGCAAATAATGAGCAGCAATGCCATCAGAGAGGGAAGATTTACATTATTAAAAACTGGGCCGGGAAAGGTGACAAGTGGTGGCACAATAAAGCTAAGTGTGAGGGAGCATGTGCAGGATGGGAGAATGGAGCCCGGTAATGAGATGTACTCAATAAAGAAGTGCTTCGGGGAGCGGAGGGGGAAGGAAATTCCCTAAAGCTCTTCATCAACACACGTCTGTCACCAGGCAAGCCCAGCAAGGGACTGAGTGCTGGAGGGAGGGAGTTGAAACCAAGGAAGAAAGCCCTTCCCCGTGAGGCACTGCTAATGGTGGGCAGGCTTAGGGGGCCAGGTCCCCCCACCAATTAGCAGGCGTGGGACACGGCTGGCCAGGCTGCAAAGCTGGAGACAGACACATATCAGGGGCTGGTCTGTCAGAAAGGATCGGGACTCTGACAGTGGCCTAGTTAGAAGAGGCCCCATCCTTAGCTTGTGGTATCAGTGAACTTATTTTAAATGGATAAGCGGGTGTAAAGATGCGTCCAGAGACAGGCATTCTCAGGTGTGAATGAAGTGGGGTGTGGGATTCTGAGGCGTGTCTGATGACCCCCCCCACTCCGATCTCAGTGACACACGCTGTCAGAGCGTCCCATTTGTGACTTACATGGCACATGGCCTGGAGCCTGGGGGCACAGGCTCTGGGGACAGGCGGCCTGGGTTTGAGTGCTGGCTGTACATTGACTGGTGTGTGTCCATGCACGGGCGTTTAACCTCCTCTGTCCACATCTATAAATCGGCCATAACAGTACTGGCCTAGCAGGGTTACTGTGATCGTTAAAAGAGCAAATGCCCATAACATCCCTTTCCACAATGCCAGTGACATAGTGAGTGCTCAATAAATATTAGCTACTATTACTCTTTACTGAGGCTACCGGAAAGACCACGAACTTTGAAGGCAGAGAGATCCTGGCTCTTGGTCGCTGTGCGACCATGAATATATTATTTTAACATAGTTTCCTCTATAGTAACATGGAGATAATAACGCCTATCTTGAAGGACTTACATGACTATTAAGCCAATAATTATCCTAAGCACTTGGCATAAAGTATGTCCTCCATAAATAATAATCACCATCATATTGAACCCACACCCATGAGAGTGCCATAAGAGCCATTCCTCACTGCTTCCCTGGATCTCCCTTTAACCGCCTCTGACCTAGGCGTTCAAGAGACCTAATCATTAGGTTCCAAACCATCCTACACTCCCCGAGCTGAGGCAGACATCACACTTGCCCAAGCTCATCCAATTTTTTTCTTTTTTTTTTTTGATACAGGGTCTCACTATCACCCAGGCTGGAGTGCACTGCTGTGAGCCCTGCTTTCTGCAACCTCTGCCTCCCAGGCTCAAGTGATCCTCCCACTTCAGCCTCCCAAGCAGCTGGGACGACATGCGCATACAACCACACCCAGCTAATTTTTAAATTTCTTGTACAGACGGGGATTCTCCATGTTGTCCAGGCTGGTCTCGAACTCCTGGACTCAAATGATCCTCCTGCCTTGAACTCCCAGAGTGCTAGGATTACAGGCCTGAGCTACTGTGCCTGGCCTGGACACCCAACTTTTATAGATGCGGGTTCCACTAAAGTCTTTCAACGTCCACCACGCTCTTTGGCCTGATTTTTGGTAAACACTGGGTGAGTGACAACTGGGGATTTTTCTGAATACTTGATAGAAAAACTACTGTGAGTAGAAATGGTAAATATCCATTTGAAAGATAAAATATTTAACAGCACAGAAGGAATTTTTGAGAAAGCAGCAGTGGACGCTCCTTAATTAGAATGCTTTCAGATGTGTTCTGTTTGAATTTTGGCACTTACTGTCAATAAGGGGCCCATTTCCCACTAAAGCTCACTCATGTGTTCCGATTGTCGTTAAATAGCGAACAGTCAAGAGATGCTGTGTCTGCAGACAGACTCGTCTGTCACCACAGGGATGCTGTTTGGCTTGGAGAACAACAGGACCCAGCGAAAGTTGTTTTTCTTCTCTGCAGCTCACTTCATGATCAACATGAAAACCTGAGCTTGCTAACATGGCACCCGATTTAGTGTCTTCTGCACCTCCTTGCCACATTCTCTCCACTTCTGAGAATTTCAATATCCCACTGCTTCTGGCCTTTCACCTAGATCAGTAACGTCCAGAACTCTGAAAAGAAGGAACTCAGTCTGGTGTCTGCCCAGAAATACTAGCTACCAGATCCACTGTGGAGTTCGGCAAAGCACCATAATCAACCACCTAGCTATCGAAAGCAAAGAGGCAATGACCACGCTCGCCTAATAATTAGGTCTACTGGATGTCTTTCTGGCGTTGTTCCCCAAAGTCCCTTTTCTTTATAAAACTGTCTTTGAGAGAAACGGTCTGTGCTGGCTCCCAAGTTCCATTAAATGTGTGCAGCTCCCATGAGATGATAATTTTGTTCCTGGCAGTGGCACATACAGGGGAGACCTGCAGAAGGAGCTGGGGTGACAGCATTAGTCCGCTTCTCAGTGCTGCCTGGGGACAGATGGCAGGCACGCAAGGACAGACCGCATTCAGCTCATCATTAAGGCCTTGCCAGCCTGTGAGATCACAGCCTGGTGGTGAAAAGAAGGCGTCCTTCTCCAGGCCCACTGCGGAGGGTGGGAAGCCCTTTCTAAAATACCCACGGGCAGTGGGCTATTTCTCCAGCCTGGGACTCTGCAGCCTTAGTTCCAGGAAGGAGAGGAAGGAAGAATATAAGAAACTAAGGGAATTGCCCCAGTAAGGAAAACCACTGAAGGGATCTTTTGGGTCAAGAGGTGGAAATGTGGGACAGTCTTATCTAAAACGTAGGATGTTAGGTAAATTTAACTTTCATAAGAGCCCGACATATACTCAATGGATCACTGCACCAAACTCTACGTTCTTGTAACTCCCCCACACTAGAAGAGGGAAGAAGAGGGAGTAAGGAGGAGGAACAGAGAAATTATGCCACTATCCCTGGGCCTTGGTATATCTTAGATATTTTCATTCTCATTCAACCAATAAATAAGAGCAAGAACGTCCAGTAACTGGCCGCAGTTACCCCAATTCTTTCCCCATCAGTTCTTCTAAAAGCCCCCTTTCCAAGGACCGCATCTGTTCGATTCCACTCAGCATGTGCTGAACACACAGTATGTACAATGCCCTGTGCCAGCGAGGGGCAGGAAGGAGGCCCAGAGGATGGGGAACCAGTTGGGTTTATGCATAAAACAAAAGGGAGATGGTGGCATTTCCATGTAAGAGTTCTTTCAAGTTTTAGGTTTGGAACAAAAGCAACTTTAATTCTTGGCTTAGCTCCTATTAGTCCCAATCATCCTGCTGCCATCTTGTTGGAAGGACTGGAGGGGATCTGAGTGCAGGGGACAGCCTGGGAGAAGTGAAGGATGCGTTGGTAAGAAGAGGGGCCCGGGGAAGCCCAGCTGGAGGAAAGGAGCAAACGCTAATGAGACACTCCGCCACCTCCCGCCAGAGGCAAGCCACTGACTGCCCTCTAATCCCCTTCACCGCCCCTCCGCCTTGGCAGAGAAGTGCTTGCTGGCAGGGGGAGACTCAAAGCAGCAGGAGTTCAAAGCAGAATGGTAAGTTCTAATATGCAGGATCATTAGGAGGACGTGTTTTCTCTTTATTTTCTTCTTAAAATGTATATATGGAAGATCAGATGGGGGTTAGAGAGGGAAGTACCAAGTAAATGTGAAAATTATCTAATCCCAGTCTGTTCCAGTGTGCATTTCATAAGCACTAAAAAAAGCCTCACCAAATTAAAGTATATGCCATATTCCAACAACGATAATCCCCTCTGCCTGAAAGGCTGGGGCTGTGGAGGAGGCTGAGCGGAGCATTCCCTCTGTAGCTGAGGGGCTTGGAAACCTTTAATAAAAGGCACCTGATCAATAACGCAGACTCCTGCCTTATTTGAGAACTTAAAGGCTTCCTAGCACGCTGTGTCTGAAGGAAATGTCAGAAGCATTTATCATGTGCTGGGACGGATGGTTTGCAGCTGCCGCTTGCCAAACTACAGACGCTGACTTTGCTTCAGCCCTGCAAATACCCCCACCAGGCCCTTTCTCTTCATATGGGATCAGCTTTCCTCTAAGACCAGAATGAAGTTGGAGGTTTGATCACGGCTCTGTGGAACAGTCCCCACTATCGGGCACTGCAAGGTGGCCCCAGCCTGAAGCTTTGTTTCAGAGCTCTGGCTTACATAGGGCTGTCTCATCTTGCCCTTCAAGGTGAGCCCATACACTACTCTTGCATTTCCAAAGAACTCAAGCTGCTGTTCCCTAACTGAGGCACTGTGCATAGTTCATCTTGTTTGGACTTAGAAACCTCAGTCTAGAAGAAACCAGCCCAAGGGATACAGATGGGTCAGAACAATGGCCGGCAGCTCTCCTGGACTCCTGGCCACTCCCCAAATGAGTCTAGAAGATAAGCAACCAGGTCAGAAATCCATTTCTTCCTTCATTAAGCATCTGTTAAGTACCCCTTAATCTGGGCCAGGTACCATGCAAGGCTCTGGGGTTATAAAGAGCTTAAAAGCCAGCTGCTGTCTTCGATGGGCTTACAGTTTATCAGGTGAGACAATAATAAAACCCCAGTATAACAGAGTGGTACAAAAGAGTTGTGTACTGGGTTCAGTGAGGACCCAAATGAGGGAAGCATTTCCACTTGGGGCCAGGAAAGGTTCCATAAATATGTGCATGAATGAGATTCGGAAGAGGACACAATGTCAGCTGGGCACTCCAGGTGAGCGGGCAGTGTGGCCGAGCTGCAGGGGGCCAGGCTGACTGGTGTCTTGGAACCTGCAAGTAGACATGGGGCTTGGGGCAAGGTGCTTCCGTGAGCCTCAGTTTCCTCATCTGTATGATGGGATGGCAACAATGCCTCCACCTGAGAGAAGCTGTGATGAGGATTAAATGAGATAAGGCAGGAGAAACAAAGAGCCTGGCACATGGGAAGGGCTCAGTAAGGACTGTTTGATGTTTTACTCTGACTGTAGTTTAGGGTAGAGGAGAAGTAAGAAATTTGGCTGGAAGAATAGAGGAATGACAAATTGTGGAGGGACTCCTTTTCCAAACTAAAAAGTCTGTACTTAACCCAGACAACAGAGGGCCATGGAGGGACAGAGAAGGAAAATAACTGGGTGATTACCACTGCTCTGTAATCACACAACTCCAGGTGTTAATTTCTCCATCTGGAAAATAATGCTAATAACACCACCAACTTTCTTCCAATTTGGAGTGTTATGAAGTGAAAGATGGGCCAGGTGGCTCATGCCTGTAATCCTAGCACTTTGGGAGGCCAGGGTAGGATGATTGCTGTAGGCCAGGAGTTTGAAATCAGCAACATAGCAAGACCCCAGCTCTATTAAAACAAACACACACACACACACTGGTCATGGTGCTGTGTGCCTGTAGTGCCAGCTACTTGGGAGGCTGAGGCAGGAGGAGCACTTCAACCTAGAAGTTTGAGGTTACAATGAGCTATGATCACATACCACTGCACTCCAGTGTGACAGAGCCAGACCCTGTCTCTAAAAAAATTAAAAAACTAAAAAAAATTTATTTTAAATGAAGTTAAAGATGAAATTGTTTGTGCAACTTGAGCTTCCACAGCGCAGCATTTTTAAATGTGTCGACTATGTGTTCAATGAGTTTTCTGCAGGAATTGTGTAGATGACACAACTGTGTAGGTAAGAGTCGGCTGCATGCATGCTAGTAGCAGCCATGTGATTGACATGAAGGATAATGAATCAGTCAACCAACAAATGAATATTTATTAAATGCTGATGAGTAATGCACTCTCCTTTACCTTGGAAACCTAAGGATGACAATGTATTTGAATTCATGGAGAGAATCAGAGACAGATCTGCTTTGGAACTCTTGAGAAGAGAAAGCTTGTTCTACAGTAGTATACATAAATCCACAGGATGTAGGCCGCACTCCTCTAGCCATGGAACAGCACATACTGGAGGTAGCTAGGGAGCTGCCTGACAGAGATATATCTTTTTTTTCCCCTAGTGGAGTAGGAACGGCAGCCCTGGCTCCTCCATCCTCAGGATTAATTAGCTTACCGACTAGACAGACATTTCTCTGTCCGGCCTCTGACTCATACTCCAAGTCAGTGATTGGGTTTCTGGCTCATAAGGGAAACAGCACAGACTCTTTACTTTGTAAACTTTTATAAGGCAATTGGCCACCTAATTTGAACTCCCTAGACACGTTTTTGTTTAAATAACTGTGGCTTGCAGGGAATTGGTTTCACACACGCACACAAAGCAAAACTCTTATTTTCTTACCAAGAACGGTGCGTAGTTTAAGCTCTCAGACTTAACTGAATGTGGAAATACAGAGTGCTGGGCTCCCCACCAGAGCGTCTGATTCAGTGGGTCTGGGATAGGGCCTCACAATTTGCATTTCTAACAGTTTCCAGCCGATGGGGATCATGCTGGTCTGCGGCCCACACCTGAGACCCACTGCTCAGGAGGCATGTGGGCCAAATCCTTGTGGAATCTTTCCCTCAAAATCCATTGCAAATTAAAAACACAATGGAGGTGAATGTTATATCCTGGGAAAATGCCAGTCTTATCAATTTAAAAGATTCTGGTAGCTAAAGAAAGAATGTTTCTATGGTGTCGAAATGGAAGTGGCTTCTGACTCTATTCCTCAGTTGTTCTTGAAACAAACTCTTGAGTTCTAAAGTGAAATAAGATAAATGTTTACCTTAGGAAGGATCAATAGGCTCAAGAAGTTTCCTTTCAAAAGTTGCACAACTCCTGGCTCTGTATTTATTTGCTTCTGTAGCTTTTTTCTCCCATTGCTTTTATTACTATCATAGAAGCATAAACTGCCTGCAATAGAATCCAAACCAACTCTTCCTATAGGTTCTTTTCTTTTTCTCTTTCCTCAAATAAACAATTCTTTGGAACTGTATCAAAATTACACTCATTAGGAAGTCAAAATTAAAGGAAACCAGCAATTGCTCTGGGACCATCTTTCCTCCTAGAGAACACTGTTCTGGCACTGAAACTGTGTGTGCCTGAGTATGATAGGTGAGTGTGCACATGAGTGTGTTCGACAATAATCTTTAGCTCTTCCATTCAACAATTTCTAGAGTCAAGAAGCACTTATAGTTGGATAAGATGGTCCATGTTTATTTCATGTGGAAAACAGTTACTGTATTAGGCCGTTCTTGCATTGCTATAAAGAAATACCCAAGTCTGGGTATTTATAAAGAAAAGAGGTTTCACTGGCTCATGGTTCTGCAGGCTGTGTAAGCACGACACTGGCATCTGCTCAGCTTCTGGGAAGGCCTCAGGGAGCTTTGACTCAAGTTGGAAGGGAAGTGGAAGCAGGCACATCACGTGATGAGAATGGGAGCAGGAGAGGGGGCAGGAAACACACACTTTTAAATGACTGGATCGTGGGTGAACTCGCTATCACGAGGACAGCACCAAGTCATGAGGGAACCATGATGCAGTCACCTCCCGCCCAGCCCCACCTCCAGCACTGGGGATTAACAGTGAACATGAGATTTGGGCAGGGACAAATACTTGAACTATCTCAGTTATTAAAATCTGAAGACTTAGGATAAGTTCCCCAGGGAAAGATCCTCTGCTTCTACAGAGGATCCTTTTGTGGACTGTGAACTGTGAACTGCTTCACAGTTCATCCAGAATGATGTTTGGATTTGGTGGAAGTATTCCAGAATATGCCAGTCCTTCAAAACAGGGAGCCCTCACTGCGCAGGGTAGAGGAGATGCAAAGTCATGCTTCGTTGGGTAAGCGAACACTGGCAACCTTCCAACTGCTTTTTCCAGCTTTGATACACTGAAAGTGAGGGTGGAGATGTAACCCAGGCCTACTCTGAAGCTCATTCAGCTACCAAGGATCTTATTATGACACCATCCACCTATAATACAGCCCAGATGGCAACAGGTCCTCGGGCAGCATTGGAGAGGGTTCTCTAGTGAACTCCACCTAGAACAAACTGATTTAACAAAGTCTCATTCATGATAAGAAACATTGATCTATAAAATGGAGTAAATTAGAATATAATGAATTTCCCCCAGCAGGTCAAGGTCAGGCTTGGATGTCTGGGTGGGGATATGATGGTGGTAGGCAGCTCATGCAGAGACAGAGAGAGACAGTCTCAACCAGGCTTAGCCCCAGGGATGGTATTCAAATCTAGAAGCTTCAGGCTCCAGCAAAAAAACTCATTTTCAAATGTGTAAGACTGTGAGTGCCTGGAAAGCAAGCCTGTGTGTTCCTCATCTCCACAAGCCCAGTATCACTCACAGTGCCTTTCACACGACTGGAGCTCAGTTTGGCAGGACCAGTAGATCTTTAAGTTAGGGTAGGAAACTGGAGACACCAGTATTCAGCAGTGGGATCTTCCTGGGAATGCTCCGGAAATGAAAGGAGATACGAAGGAAGAGAAAGAAAGCTCTATAAATAATAAGGACAAATTAGATCGAAGGTTGGAAATGTTTTAAAAGCAATCTGCCCAGATTCTAAATCCTTTCTTCTTCTATTTTCAGGGGGTGCGGAGGGAGTGGTGATGCCGGCTGGGTTGTGTGTGTGGGGTGGGGAGGGAGTGGTGATGCCGGCTGGGTTGTGTGTGTGGGGTGGGGAGGGAGTGGTGATGCCGGTTGGGTTGTGTGTGTGGGGTGGGGAGGGAGTGGTGATGCCGGCTGGGTTGTGTGTGTGGGGTGGGGAGGGAGTGGTGATGCCGGTTGGGTTGTGTGTGTGGGGTGGGGAGGGAGTGGTGATGCCGGCTGGGTTGTGTGTGTGGGGTGGGGAGGGAGTGGTGATGCCGGCTGGGTTGTGTGTGTGGGGTGGGGAGGGAGTGGTGATGCTGGCTGGGTTGTGTGTGCCTGAGTTATGCTCACTGCCACCTCTCAGAGAGAGTGGGGGGTGGAGTTGTTTTGCGGGGTGCAGGGGGAGAGGAAGGATGCGACCATTCTCATGCTCCGTGTCACTCATGCATTGGTTTACATTCAGCACGCATCTGCTGATGGCTCGCCTCTGCCTTGCTCTGTGGCAATCCTGACAGCTGCCCTCTAAGGTGGGCATATTATTGTTAAGTAGGAGACAGGTTCAAAGGAGCAAAAGGCTTCCCTAGGGTCTCATAAAAAGCAGGTAGCAGAAATGGGATTCAAATCCAGCCCTGGCTCTAAGTCCCACGCATTTTCCTTTCTACCACAATTGTCTACCTGGGGAGACAAGGCAAGAGGACAAGCATAAATCCTCCCAATCAAGCCCAGCCTACTGCATATAAATTGTGCACAGAACAGACCCCGCACTGAATATATTTATGGTTACTTTGCAAGTTTTATGGAACTCTCTAAAGTCGTGTTTTCCTTGTGCTGCTGTGGTTCAGTAATGCTGAAACATATTTCAGCACTTTTTAAAAAAAAAAAAAAAGCACAGGCTATGATTAAGTATATTAAGAGACTTTTAAAACTTAGATTAATGGCCTGATAAGTTGTAAAACAACTCAAAATTGTGCAAATTTGTATTCAGGGATTTTCTACAATTATAAGTTATTGACTTGATACATTGTAACAAGTCCTTTGAAACTGTTCTGCTCCTATTATCCAAATCTTTACTGTGCGGTTTATTGACAGATTGAGGAACACAATGACCCCCTTGATAGGCACATGGTAAATTCACAGCTCCTGTAGCTCTCACTGAAGAGGACCTGCTCTTCATTCAGCAAACACAGACACGAAGTTTAGCATCAGGCTCCCTGGTGTGTCTGATGGATCAGACTTCCAAAGGCTGTAAAGGTCCTTGCTCAAGTCTCAGCAGTTGCCTGCATGTAGCAGTTACACTGAGTACTCGACTACTAGTAAAATGGCAGTTATTTCACACTGTTCACTTGGAGAATAACTGCCACTTCATGCTTATTGCTTATTGCCTGCCTGCCTTCCTGCCTTCCTTCCCCCACCTCTTTCTCTCTCTCTTTCTTTCTTTGACAGGGTCTCTCTGTTGCAGAGGCTGGAGTGCAGTGGCCCAGTCTCAGCTCACTATAGCCTCGACCTTCTGGGCTCAAGCAATCCTCCCACCTCAACCTCCCAAAGTGCTGGGATTACAGGCATGAGCTACCACACCCCGCCTTGTTGGGTTTCTAGACAAGGTCCTGAGACCCAGAAAGGTAAAGTGATACACAAAGTTCAATAATTACATGTGGTGAAGCCAATGTAGCATCTACACCTCCTCCCTCCCCATTTAATGTCTTTTCACCAGAGAGCTGTGGTTAATGAGGCTGTGCTTGTGGACTCTTATAGGAACCGAAGACCTGCAAGACCCATATCCCAGTTAGCCATCTTACAAACAGAAGCCATTCACTGAGTATCGGTCCAGGCAAGAGAACAGGTGGCTGTAAGAAAACTGACCCCATTCTTTGAAACAAACACACACAAGCTTCTTTCCCTATCTATCTACCTATCTTCTATTTCTCTATTAAACTACCTATCTATATATCTATCTTCATCACTATAATGCTCAAGAATATGTTTGCAGCAAAACCCAATTCTATTCTGACAAGGGCAAACCCATCAACAGCTCTTGGTTGGAACTTGGGAAAACACTGGGGATAGAGAGCCTGGTGAATACTCATCCTGGTGGTACCAACTCTTGTAGGTCTCTTGAGTGTGGACCATGCATCTGAAAAAACAATTAAATGTTACTCAAAGGACCAAAAGGATGGATGTCCAAAGGGTGAGCATTTGATTTCTCCTCATGTGTGGAACTTGCCTTTTAGTGACCTGGCTGATGAGTGGCCAATGCTCTTCCTGTGCCACTGTGTCCCACACAGCCAGAATTTAATCATGCAGGAGTTACTGGAAAGATGCTCTGTGCAGAGGGAAATGAATGAAATGAATTCAGGACAAAACCCTCATCTCGGGTCTGTGTCACTCTAATAGCAGAACAAACTTCATGCTGTCAGCAGCAAAAGAGATGACTGGAAATCACCTTTAGCTTTTCCATTCATTATGACAGCATGGGCAGAACGAGGAAGGAGGGCAGCAAACAGGATGAGAACCCACAGGTGAGGTGGCAGGCAGGAGGCATGTGCTGTATCCATCCAAGGACAAAGAGACGTGGTGGGAGCTGAGGGTAAGTAACAAGGGCTTTTAGCTCCAGGGAGCGAAAGACTGTTCTGATCCGTGCTGAGCCAATTTTCCTCTGTGCCCTCCAGACTCAGTCTCCACCCTTTTCCACTCTCCTGGTATCCAGGGAGTGGGCCTGCCTGCACCGCATCAGCAGAACCCCCTTGCCCTCTGGAGGGAGGAGGCGAGTCCAGAGGCTCTGCCACACCTTCCTTTCCTCTGCCTCTCAACATGGTTCCCTCCGTTTGACTCCTCGGACCTAGGCCATCCTGGCACTCTGCTGTGACTAGCGCTGGCCTGTCTAATTAGCCCTTTTCATTTTCTACACCCCATCCATACTTTTCTAAACAGTCCCGATTCGAGTGTGGTGTCTTTCTCCTGTCAGACTCTGAGGGAAACACCTGCTCACTCAGGTAGTATCTTTTTCTCTGTTTGCATTTGCAAGCAAGAGCTGTTCTTGGGGAAGGAGAGGGAGGAGAAAGGAGAGTCTCATTCTGATGTCCCACTGGCAAAGGGAAGAACGTGCCTGGTGGAGTGCAGAAGGGGCAAATGAATAGGAAATATTGGGTAGGCACATTGGAGGTTTTAGCCTGTTACGACATGGCATTGTTTTGCAAAGGCAGAGTTCTTTCCCAGCTGTTACAGCAGTTGTGCTCAGAGCATTACGGTAATGACAGGTGACACAGTGATTATCGCCACAGTACAACTGGAAAAACATGGCAGAGGGGAGTGGGCAGAGGTATCCAAACCTCAGGTACCTCAGGGGCAGACCCTAGCGGAAACCCACGTCTCACAGAATACTCATGTCTCCTTGGCAGAGAGGGTCAGTCCGCCACCACTGTTCCTCCATGGGGGAAACCTTCAGAAATACATACTGGTATTCCTGAAAATCAAAGCTCCTTTTTTTTTTTCTTTGAGATGGAGTTTCACTCTTGTTGCCTAGGCTGGAGTGCAATGGCATGATCTCAGCTCACCGCAGCCTCCACCTCCCGGGTTCAAGTGATTCTCCTGCCTCAGCCTCTCAAGTAGCTGGGATTACAGGCATGTGCCATTACGCCTGGCTATTTTTTTTTTTTTTTTTTTTTTTTTTTTTTTGGTATTTTTAGCAAAGACGGGGCTTCTCCATGTTGGTCACACTGGTCTCAAACTCCTGACCTCAGATGATCCACCCACCTCGGCCTCCCAAAGTGCTGGGATTATAGGCGTGAGCCACTGCACCCAGCCAAGGCTCCTTTTTAAAATTTATTTTTTTAGAGACAGAGTCTGGCTCTGTTGCTCAGGCTGGAGTGCAGTGGTACAATCATAGCTCACTGCAGCCTTGAACTCCTGGGCTCCAGTGGTCCGCCTGCCTCAGCCTCCTGAGTAGCTGGGCCTACAGATGCACCCTTTTTCAAAACTTAATTTGTTGCTTTTTTTTTTTCCTAGAAAATTTCAACTGTAGGAATAAACACTACTTTTTCTTTGTGCAAAGTTTCCAGAATGTTCTTCCTTTAACTGGTGGAAAATAAAGCATTGTGATCCACATACCAATAGCAATGAAATATAGCTCGCAGAATCCATCTAATTTGTTTTTCCCTCTGGATTATGACCAGGTGTCTAGGAAGAAAATAACTCAAAGACAGAGAATACCCTACTGTTCATTCATTTAAAAAATAAAAAGGAAGTAAGACAGGAAAAGTTTAAAAAGGGCTTTTTTTTCCCTAAAGCAATGATTTATGAGGATACAAACCACAGTTTCTAGTAGCATAACCAGAAACTATTTTCTCTCAGTTCATTAACTCTGTTCTTAGAGTCTGTTTTTCCAACCCAAAAGTCATTTCATGTAACAGTTCAGTTTCTATTTTGTTATTTCTGGCATCACTAAGACAAAGACTCAGAGAGTTGAATGACATTGCTGCTTTGCATGTAGGCACAGCCACTAAATGAAATCCTGTCTAGAGGAAAGGCACGTTGGACCAGCCTGGTGGACCCTACGAGCTATAGATGGAGCTCAACAAACAAATGTTAAAATCGGCTGCATCCACAGCCCCAGTAACAGAATTCTCTTACCTTTATAGAAGGGAAACACGGGTTCATACCTGGCTCCAGAATTAGGCCCAGCAGGAAAACTTCTAATCTCTCAGCTATGAAATCCCTGGAAATTACATTTGTCCTCATCTGTCAGAAAGTGGCAATACCCTCTCCCGTTTCATGCTATGTGTGTCCTCTACAGCTGTGACCAGGAGAGAAATGTGAGTCGACTTAAAGGGAAAGACAGAAGGGAGCCCTGTGCAGACTGGCTATTTGCTACAGCTGAAGCAAAAGTGCCAAAGAAACTGTGTGAATCAGGACTTGCACACAAGCATGGAGGTCAGACCCAAGCTGATGTCTACCTGGGTGAGAACGAGTTGCACTTACTGTATGAGGCTCATGGAGTCTTTGCCAAGGGGCTAGTCCCAGGTTCTGGGCATGTGGGGGGTCAGCATTCATGGGGAGACATTCCTCCGCCTCTTCTGTTCTCTCCCCTAAACCTGTTAACTCCTGACACACATCTTATGAATTTCTAAACCATATCGTCTAGTAGAAGATCACAGATGTTGAGGTTGTGTTAGTGACTCACTGGGCCAGGTTCTATCCGTAGACAGGGAGACTGCGGAGAGGGGATGCATTGCCCAGAGCTCCACAAAGCTCTTCCGATTAGGGGTTGCATCGCCCGGAGTTCCACTAGGCTCTTCCGGTGAGGGGATGCATCGCCTGGAGTTCCATAGAGCTCTTCCGTGTAGGGGATGCAGTGCCCAGAGTTCCACAAAGCTCTTCCGATTAGGGGATGCATCGCCCGGAGTTCCACAAGGCTCTTCCGGTGAGGGGAATTGCCCAGAGTTCAGCTCTTCCGGTGAGGGGATGCATCGCCTGGAGTTCCACAAAGCTCTTCCGTGTAGGGGATGCAGTGCCCAGAGTTCCACAAAGCTCTTCCGATTAGGGGATGCATAGCCCGGAGTTCCACAAGGCTCTTCCGGTGGGGGAATTGCCCAGAGTTCAGCTCTGCCGGTTAGGGGATGCATTGCCGGAGTTCCACAAAGCTCTTCCGTGTAGGGGATGCAGTGCCCAGAGTTCCACGAAGCTCTTCCACGCTGTTGTCTCCTTCGTCTCCTAAACCCTCTTCTCTCTCTGGAGATCCGTGGAAGTGCTCTTGACTAATTCTCTGAGCTCTGTGTGGGTTGAGAGTTTAATTCTGTTGCCCAACCTGGAAAGGGCAGACTGGGGAGTTGAGACACCCGGGTCCTACGCCTGACTGTCATGACTTAGCTATGTGATGTTTAGCTCTAGGCCAGTAGTTCTTCACCAGGGGACATTTCTGTTGGTCACAACTTGGAGGGTGCTACTGGCATCCAGAGGATAGAAGCCTGAGATCCCAGGAAATGCCCTACAGTACACCAGGCATCCCCCTGTGACACAATCATCTGGTCCATGACCTCACTCATGCCCCGGTGGAAAAACTCTGCCCTAGATTTGTTTTCTCACCTGTAAACTGAGAGGCTTGGATTAGATCATTTTAAAAATCATTTTCAAAGACAAACTTTGAAAAGTCGATGGGGAAGCATATAATTTTGCATTAAATTTAGATATGAATCATAACATAAATGATGCTGAAAGCCAAAAATTAATCCCCCAAAGTATATAAGTGGAATGACAGTAGCTCTTATCAATAATAAGGGACTGTGGCCTTGTGGCTAAGGTAGTCCTTTAAGCTATAAAGATGTGAGAAATGGCATTTGATCAACAAGGTAACCACCAAGGCATTCATTTAGAGAGAAGGAAAGCAACCCCAGTTCCCGCATCCCAGGCTTCCACGTGGGAGAGGCTGGTGGGAAGGGATAACACAAACCCCTCTTGTCTAAACCATGTGCCAGACAGAAAAAGGCCAGAGGTGATTCGTGTGGAAATGGGTTTTTAGAGGAGCTGCAATAAAGAACCCCCTTTCCCAAGCCCTACTGAAATGAAATGCTAGCTGTATAATCAACGTCATGAAGCAGAAAAGGCCTGGGGAACACCAGGGAAATCTGTCTACTGGCCAGGTACACGGAGTGCAGGTCCTGAGCTGGTGAGCAGGCTCTCCCACCAGGACGCATGGCAATCATCTCCTGCTGTGTAGCTTGGGGCCCCCTCCCACTGGGCTGTCACGCTGACAGAGGCTGACCTCACAGGTCTTCTTGGAGGGTCTCAGCATTGGTATTCATCCCTAAAAAACTCACTACATCTCCACAAACACAGCTGATGGCAAATATGATTACAGGGAGTTCTGGGGGAGCTGAGGAGACAGGAGAAATGTTATGAAAGGGAAAATAAAACTCCCAAACCACCAACAATGACACTTCACGTATAGATGGCTGCCCAGTGGAATGGGAACACTGTGTCCTGGTAACTCCGGAGCCCATGTTCAAGGTAGATCTAGATAATGTAGAAATATCAGTCTGGACCCCTGAGTGATCACCCGCGCCTGCGATCCTCTGAGGCTTACTTGTTATATTTCATTCTTACAATTTTCAGGCTGGGAGAAAATGGGACACTCAAGAGCCAGTTAGACTTTTCAAAGGTCAGGGTCTGAAGAGCCTGATGCTTAGACGCTGGCAGGGACCCTGACTCTAAACACCTCTGCAGGAGTGGAGGTGCAGGCATGGTGGGTGGGGGGTGTGATCTCTGGCTTAGACAACAGATCAAACACCCCCAGGAAGCATCAGGAAATGGCTTAAATAAATGTCAGGAAGGGGAGGAGGCAAATGACAGAGTTCAGGCCACAAACTCCACTGACAATGATCTCATTTTCATAGTTCAACAAGTCATTCATGAAGAATGTCACACAAACACACACACACACACAAAACTGATAGAAAAGGTAGTCTCCGCCAACGTCTGCTTTCCTCCGAAAGACATTTATGATATTATGATATTGACAGCACTAATAATATTGTGGATTTTAAATCTTCATTTCCTCAACATTCTCACCCACACGGTAAAGTCCTTGTGATTTGGACAAGCCACTTTCTGAGGTGAAAGCTAGAGAATGCAGAAGTTAATACAGTCAGCAACTCCAGCAACCTGATATATCTAAGAGTTGGAATATCGAAGGAAAATCTAAAAACAGGTCAGTGAGTCAAATCCGACCTCTACCTAGCCATGAATAAAGATTGTTTTTATTTTTCTACATTTTTTTTTTTTTGAGGTGGAGTCTCACTCTGTTGCCCAGGCTGGAGTATAGTGGCACGATCTCAGCTCACTGCAACCTCCGCCTCCTGCGTTCAAACAATTCTCCTGCCTCAGCCTCCCGAGAGCTGAGACTACAGGCAGTGCACTGCTACGCCTGGCTAATTTTTGTATTTTTAGTAGAGACGGGGTTTCACCATGTTGGCCAGGCTGATCTCGAACTCCTGACCTCAGGTGGTCCACCCACCTTGGCCTCCCAAAGTGCTGGGGTTACAGGTGTGAGCCACGGCCCCTAGCCTACCATTTTCTTTGAAAAAGTTATAAAAAAGACAATCTTCCCTAAAAAGCACAATTCCTATTTTCACCGTTCTTTGAAAAGGAAGATGGCGATGTGCAGGGCACGCTTGGGGCAACAGAGAAGCCACCCTGACTCCCCATCACACCCACGACATTAGTCACGACATTAGGCAGTGCCTTGCCTGGCCTTTGCAACCAGGAGAGTCAGGCAAGAGCAGCAGTCAACGGCCCTGCCATGGAGGGGCAGAAGGTGGACTCCAATGCAGCCTGAACTCCAGAACCTTCCAGGGAAGACACCGGCCCTGAAGCAACCAGCCTGTTCGTGGCTCAGTCAGCCTGGCCACACCTTCCTACTCTCAGATCATCTCTCCTGGTTCAGTCCCTTGGTGCTTGGGCACTTATTCAAATTAAATGGTCTTGGCCAGGCATGGCGGCTCATGCCTGTCATCCCAGCACTTTGGGAGGCCAAGGCGGGTGGACCACCTGAGGTCAGGAGTTCGAGACCAGCCTGGCCAACATGGTGAAACCCCGTCTCTACCAAAAATACAAAAATCAGCCCGGCGTGGTGGCACACACCTGCACTCCCAGCTACTCGGGAGGCTGAGGCTCAAGAATCGCTTGAACCCAGCAGGTGGAGGTTGCAGTGAGCCGAGATCACACCATTGCACTCCAGCCTGGGCAACAGAGTGAGACTGCATCTCAAAAACAAATTAAATGGTCTCTAGGAACTACTGAGGTTGGATCTGACCAGCCAAACCAAACACGCCAACCCTCATTCTCAGGTCTTACAGCAGTCTCCTCTTCCCCACGGTTTTGTTTTCCAAGTTTGAGTTACCCACAGTCAACCTCAGTCTGAAAATATTAAGTAGAAAATTCCTGAAATAAGTAATTTATAAGTCGTAAACTGCACACCTTTCTGAGTAACGTGATGAAACTTCACCCCATCTCATTTCGTCCTGCCTGGGATGGGAGTCTCCCTTTGCCCAGCACCTCCTGCTGTCTACACTGCCTGCCTGTAAGCCACTCAGTAGCCACCCTGGTTATCAGATCAGAAAAACAGCATATACAGGGCTCAGTACCTTCTGAGGTCTCAGGCCTTCGCTGGGAGTCTTGGAAGGCTATCTGAGGATAAGGGGGACTACCTTATAGAGGAAATTGTTCCTTTTTTTTCCTTGGCCAGTTTTCAATGAGCAAAAGCAAACTTCTGCCTCGAGAGGGGTCAGTGAGATATCAAATAAGTTAAAAAATAAGCAATAAGATGATCCACAAGGAACTGACTTCAGAGGAAGCTAATCTTCTTCTTCTCCTTCTCCTTCTTCTTCTCTTCCTCTTCCTCCTCCTTCTCTTCCTCTTCCTCCTCTTCTTCTTCTATTATTATTATTATTATTATTATTATTATTATTATTATTATTATTATTTGAGACAAAGTCTAGCTCTGTCACCCAGACTGGATTGCAGTGGCTCACTGCAACCTCTGCCTCCTGGGTTCAAGTGATTCTTCTGCCTCAGTCTCCTGAGTAGCTGGGACTATAGGCGCGCACCACAACGCCTGGCTAATTTTTTATATTTTTAGTAGAGACAGGGTTTCACCATGTTCAGCAAGCTGATCTTGAACTCCTGACCTCGTGATCTGCCCGCCTCGGCCTCCCAAAGTGCTGGGATTACAGGCATGAGCCACTGCTCCTGGCCTCATTAATTTTAAAAGCATTGTGACCTCAGTAAACTTTGGGCCTTTAATGTGAAAAATCCGTATTTTAATGTAGATAAAATTTGCTCTGTGAGTCAACCCTCCTGGGGACAATGACAGAGCATAACCCTTTGTTTCTGGTCTGTTTTTCTTGGGATTTCTCTTTTGCTTTTGCTTGTTATTCTGTGTGTGTTTCAGTTGGGCAAGAAAGGTTTTATTCTTCCTCAGGTTCTGGGCAAAATGTCAAGAACTCTATTGATATGTGTATTTATAAAGAATTTTACGCTACAGAATGTGTTCAGAGCAGGTGGCAGGAGGAGGTGAGGGCATGTTTCTCCACTTCCGCATGGGACAGGTGCCCCTGCCAACAGAGTACGCCTGACCATTCCCCCCCACCCCCGCAAAGACACATCTGAGCCACAAAGGGGCCTTATAAGTTGATTTGCTTTTGGGCAGACAGGCGGTTCATAGGGTCATGCTAAATAAAAACGTACATGCACTATATGTAGGTAATAGATTGTGAAGTAAATGTGGGCATTAGAATGGGATGAATGTGAGAAGTAAGGACTAGTATCATCGGGATGATTCCTTCTAGGAGAGGCAACTGAATATTTCATTTTTAAAATTTCATTTTTAATTTTAATTGTGAGATAAAATTCACATAACATAAAATTTCCCACTGTAACGAGTAGGAATTTTCACTGAGTATTCACCAGGACGCTGGAACGAGTAGGAATTTTCACTGAGTGTTCACCGGGACACTGGAACGAGTAGGAATTTTCACTGAGTGTTCACTGGGACACTGGAACAAGTAGGAATTTTCACTGAGTGTTCACTGGGAGGGTCCTCTGTGAGGTCAGTGATGGCTATGGTGCTAGCAGCACAGGAGACTGTGCCTGAAAACAGTCTGGAGAACAAGAGAAGTGTGTCCTGCCACCTTTCCTGGGGCCATACCCTCAAACCAGCCACCTACTCCAGTGGCACTTCTGCTCCCAATAAGAGTTAGGAGCTAAGTGATGAATCCCCCAGAACCTCAACGTCCTCAGTGTCTGAAATGCAAAAGCACGTCTACCTCCTTCTGTCTCCAAAAGGGATCACCACCCTGACCAGGCGTGAAAGGGTGCTCTGAAACATTCGAGGCCAAACGACATTAGGTAAATAAGTCCTGCGCAAGGGCAAACTATTCCTATGGCTACATAGTAAGAGTCAGCCTGTCTCTGTTGGGGCAGGTACACAGGCTCTTGGTCTTATAGTCTTTGCAAAGCGAGGTCGTGAGATCTGGACTTTGTGCACATTTGCCACACTTGTCATACTTAGCAGATAAAAGCTATTCCCTGAGGATATTGTTCTAACAGAATCCCCCATTGCTAAGGCCAGCAGCACGCTCATCTTGTCTCAATCAAGGCAGAGTAAAGAGGGAAGCCAGCCATGCGTGTCTGTCACTCGGACGATTAGCCCCTTTGATGGTAGATGCCTTTTTGAAAGGCTGGCTCTTACAAGCGCCTGATTTCTCCAGGAAATAATTTTCCTACGTCTCTCAAGGACAGAGAAGGATGAATGTCCTTACAGGGCGTGAACTAGAGGCTCACAAAGGAATCTGTGTAAATATACTGAAGGTCCCCTGGCGACCTCTGACCAAACCCAAACCTTTGAGAAACAAAAGCCACAATATAGAACCTACTGCCTATACAGACAGCTGGTCAGGGTGACTCCCCTCCTGAGCTGCCACTTAGATTTCTAAAATCGTGAGAAAGGCTTAATTGATTTTGTTACTTAAAGTGTTTAGAGAGCCTGACAAAAGGAAGGCAAAGCTATTGGACAGCCACCTCTCAAGAAATGCCAATCAGGCAGAAATTACAGAGCAGTTTATACCACATCACTTCTGATCACTTTCTCACTGGTGAAGGAATAGTGGAGATGGAATGACAAACAGGCAGGTTCTATCTTTCTGGAAATCAAACTTATCTGCCCTTGATCTAGGGAGCAAATAACGCTTCAGAGCTGGGTGGGTGTCTTTCTATCAACAGCGTTGACTTGGAAGTCACATGGTGTTGTGGTTGAAAACATAGGTGGGGCTTGGGAGGGGAGCCCCCGTCAGTCCTAACACCACCCTGAGGTACATCACTAACACGAAGCAACACAAGTCCCACAGGACCAAAGGCAAGTACAGGCCTTTCCACACAAGGGGTACTTACTACTGTTTTGCTGAATCACTAAGTATGTGAACGAATCCAGGTCTTTGTCATGGAGGGACTTAGGATCTAACTGGAGAAGAGGACATGATGAAAATAAGACAGGTTGCAACGCGGCTTTGTTGTTCCACGTGATGACACGTGGATTAGAAAGCAGGTGCTATTATTCTTGCTGATCTATTTTCACTCATTATGTTAGATTTTTAACATGTTAGAGAGATTTGATGACGTCTGGAAGGCAATGTGAACACGGAATCAGAAGAAAGAAGATGTGGCTCTAACACATAGCACAATAAGACCAATATATCCTCATGCTGGGAAACAAAATAACATAAAACAAAACAAAATACAACAATTTCAGTGTGAGCAGCAGCTGACTTTCGTGACCTTACGTTTAATGATGGGCTGGTGGACTCACACAAATTGTCTACCATCCACAGAGGTCCCCAAGAGCAAACATCAAGAGCTGGTGTGAGTTAGAATAAGGTGTAGGGGACACAGGCATGCTCAGAAATCTCTGAAAAGCCTTTCCTGGCCCATGCCTCCCAGAGCCTCTCCACCTCTGTGCCCACAACCCACGGGGATGCCAAACGAAGGGCACAGACATGAATTCATATTCCCAAGATCCAAAACACTTAGGGCAGGCATCAAGGAGGCAAGACCAGCATGTGGAAAGTAATGGAAAAATCCAGCATAATAGTCCAGAAAGCCCCAGTTGGTATCAGTGGATGTGGCGAGAAAAACACAGATGCCAGTAACATCACGAGGACAAAATTAACAGAATTTGGTGATGGACTGAATGTGAGACGTGCAGAAGAAACACAAAAATGATGTGGAAGTTTCCGCCTGAGTGGCATCATTACCTGAATTTGAATTCTCTCATCTATAAAGTGGAAATTAAAAATATTTTTCTCTATTAACATGTAGGTTTCCCTCAAGGGAAAGATAAGTGATCATTAAAAAGAAAAAAAAAAGGCCCAAAGAACAACAAAAGAACTATACTGGGTCATCCGTCAAGGTTTTTTGTTTGTTTGTTTGTTTGCTTTGAGACAGGGTCTCACTCTGTCACCCAGGCTGGAGTGCAGCGGTGCAATCACGGCTCACTGAAATCTCCGCTTACGGGGCTCAAGTGGTCTTCCCACCTCAGCCTCCCGAGTAGCTGAAATTACAGGCATGCACCACCACACCCAGCTAATTTTTGTTTTTTATTTGTTTGTTTATTTGTTTCTTTGAGATGGAGTCTGGCTGTGTCGCCCAGGCTGGAGTGCAGTGGCGCAATCTTGGCTCACTGCAGCCTCTGCCTCCCGGGTTCAAGCAATTCTCCTGCTCACTGCAACCTCTGCCTCCCAGATTCAAGCCATTCTCCTGCCTCAGCCTCCCGAGTAGCTGGGATTACAGGTGCCTGTCACCATGCCTGACTAATTTTTTTGTACTTTTTGTAGAGACAAATTTTTGCCATGTTGCCCAGGCTTGTCTTGAACTTCTGAGCTCAAATAATCCTCCTGTCTCAGCCTCCCCAAGTGCTGGGATTACACGTCCATCCAAAGGCTTCTTGACTAATGGAAAAGCCCCTAGCTGAATCCTTCAGTTCTGTTACCTTTAAGGGAAACTTTTTCTTAAGGCTCAGTGGGACACTTTGGGAGACAGTCAGTGTACAATGGAGTAAACAAAGAGAAAGAAAGAGAACAAAGTGCTTACTTGCTTACTTCTCTGGTTTCAAATTCAAACAATTTCCAGCAAAGGGCTCCAGATACTCCTTTAATGACCTATCACAACACTTATTCATTGACAACAAGGAATAGTCTTCTTCACAACCAACCAAACCCTGGATGCAGCTTAAAGCTAGTTCTTGCCCAGTACTGGAGAAAATGAAACTGGGATTGACACATCAAGATGCTTGGCTCAATAAGAAAACCACGTTAGGAGCAACCTATGTATACTGGAGACTTCAGAGTAACCAGCAAGGAAGAGAAAACTTAATCGTCAAGTTATCATATTTTCCAGATATTACATGGTACCTGAATTCTACTTCCTTGGATGTCATTGCTTAGATATAGTCCTGAAGGATTTGTTTTGAAATATTGTATATATTTTTTTAAACGTACACATTGTTAATAAATTAAGAAATGAGGAAAAAAAAAAAAAAAAAAAACTAGTTCTCATCTGAGCCCAGTGAGCATGGGGCAAAACCAATCACGTTCATCTTAAACCTAGAAACAGTTGTAATCTCCTCCTGCTGAGAGTAGGAGATTCACAGGATTTGATCTCTAGTTTTAAAATCATTTGAATTATATTGATCTTGTATCTGTTCTGGTTCTGCCCAATTCAAAAGCATAGCTTAGCTGAAGCTTTAAGATTCTCAAAGATGATGAAACTCTTGGGATTGTTTATTATTTCCCATATGCTTGACCCTTGCTGTGACACTAAATGAAGAGTCAGAACACGCAAGACACAAAATAAATTACTCCGTGTTCTCCGTTTGTTTTAAGAATTCTCTTAAGGTACCCCCGTGAGACCCTGTGGCTCCCAGGACCAGCTGTGACGTTGCTGGTTTGGACCAGCAATAAACCCTCCCGCTGGCTCCGTGTTCGTTTTTATGACTTTGTATATAGCAAAGGAAATGCCCAAACTATGTAATGTCTCACACGCCTTTCAAGCCGTTTTCTGGTTCTTTTTTGAGACCAGGTCTCACTCTGTTGCCCAGGCTGAAGGGCAGGGATATGATCGTAGCTCACTGCAGCCTCAACCTCCCAGGCTCAAGCGACCCTCCTGACTTGGCCACCCGCCGGGACGACAGGCGTGCACCACCACGCCCGGCTAATTTTTAAAAGACATTTTTTGTAGAGATGAAGTCACACTATGTCGCCCAGGCTGAACGCCTGAGCTCAAGTGATCCTCCTGCCTTGGCTTCCCAAAGTGTTGGGATTACACGTGTGAGCCATGGTGCCTGGCTCAGGTCCTTTGAGAGCTTTTCTTTTTTCTTTTTTTTTTTTTTTTGAGATGGAGTTTCACTCTGTTGTCCAGACTGGAGGGCAGGGGCATGATCTCGGCTCACTGCAACCTTCAGCTCCCGAGTTCCAGCAATTCTCCTGCCTCAGCCTCCTGAGTAGCTGGGATTAACCCCGGCTACTTTTTTTTAATTTTTAGTAGAGACGGGGTTTCGCCATGTTGGCCAGGCTGGCCCTGAACTCCAGACCTTGGGGGATCTGCCCTCCTCCACCTCCCAAAGTGCTGGGATTACAGGCATGAGCCGCTGCGCCCAGTTCCTTTAAGAACTTTTTATTTCCCTTGAATTCAAACCCAAAACTCTTAACTCAGGTGACAATCATTGGACCAGGAATGAAGACAATGGGATGCTCCACCACGACCCTAGTCTACTTGCACTGTTAGTGCTGAAAAGAAAGAGTTTTGTCCTGGGATGCAGCTGGACAACACTGGAATGTTGCAGAGGCCTGCTCATGGGAGTCATTTGGTAAATTAGTTGGTTTTCCTGAGGTTTTCACAGTGGGCCACTGGAGGAGCACCATGGTTTGGTTGGAGTGAACCTCTCTGTAAGGCCTGTATTCCTGACACGGGTCACCCCCCAATGCCTTTGGAGACCAGAGTAAAATGCCAGCATTTGGATGGGGTGGGATGGGGCACTTCAAGCTGTCATTTCTCTCCCATGGGACCTACTCAGCGACTCCTGGGGATGGGAGGGGTGAAGGGTGCTCGGAAGGGGACAAGAGGCTGGAGAAAGCAAGTAGCCCACTGTTTGGGAAGGTGGGACTCTAGGGCACAGCTTCGTCCATCACTGGACGCTGAAAGGGTGTCTGAAGAAGAAGCCTTGAAACATTTCCTGAAAAACCCACAGTCATTTCTGTGGCAGCTCTTCCACACAATGGCATAAATCAGGAGCAGGAAGAGCACTGGCATGTCACAGTCCACCCGGCAGCATCTGGAATCTCTCCGGGGAAATCTTAATTGCTGGCCTTTGTGGGTCTGCTTATTTCTACAGTCTGGCCTGCAGAGACAATAAACGCTGACTGTCCTAAGACAGGAGCCACTTGATTAATCACCAGTTGCTACTTCTGACCCTTGGCCCTGGCTGGGGAGCAGAGCTATCCACTCTGGGAACCTGGGATTTGTGAGCACACACACAGCACTCTGCAGTTTAAGCCTGTGCTCTTGGCTCACATGTGGCTACAGAAAGGAATTTTACTTTATTTTTTATGTATGTATGTATTTATTTATTTATTTATGTTAGATGGAGTCTCACTCTGTCACCCAGGCTGGAGTGCAGTGGTGCGATCTCGGCTCACTGCCACCTCCATCTCCTGGGTTCAAGTGATTCTTCTGTCTCAGCCTCCTGAGTAGCTGGGATTACAGGCACACACCACCATGCCTGGTTAATTTTTGTATTTTTTGTAGAGACAGGATTTCACCATGTTGGCCAGGCTGGTCTTAAACTCCTGACCTTGTGATCTGCCCGCCTTGGCCTCTCAAAGTACTGGGATTAAAGGTGTGAGCCACTGCGCCCAGCTCAGAAAGGAATTTTAAAAATCAACATGTTGCACCTGAAAGCTTTTGTTTGGAGGAAGAGAATAGTAATGTAGCCCTTAATTTCTCTTTTTTCTCTTTCTTCTTTAAAACAAAATCTCAGCACAAGCAACCGTATTTGTTTGGCATTGGTTCAATTTTTCATTCATATTTTACCTTATTCCAGAAAGTATTTTATACAGTGAGCACAATTATCATTTAATTTGCCAGTAACTGGCAGGACCCTGAAGGAATGCAGAATCCCTGAGGAGCCTGTGGTTCTTTTGGGTGAAAAGTAGCAGCTGGTAGCAAGTCAAAGGGCGTAAAGCGTGAACTGAAAAGAAAGGAGGCATCACAACTGAGATGAAGTCATCTTGCCTCTCTGTTGGGGCTGGCCATGACTGAGAAAAAGGCTCACTGATATCCTGTGGGAAACACAAAAATCATCTGGCATGAACTAACTATGGTGATATGGCTCGGATATTTGCCCCTCCAAATCTCATGCTGAAATGTAATCCCCAGTGCTGGAGGTGGGGCCTGCTGGGAGGTGACTGGATCATGGCTGCAGATCCCTCATGAATGGCTTAGCATCAGCCCTTGGTGAACAGTGAGCTCTCGCTCAGTTAGTTCATGTGAGGTATGGGACCTCCCCCTCCTCTCTCTTGTTCCCGCTCTTGCCATGTGACATGCCTGCTCCCTCTGCACCTTCTGCCATGATTGGAAGCTTCCTGAGGCCTCACTAGAAGCCAAGGAGATGCTAGCATCATGCTTCCTGTATGGCCGCAGAACCATGAGCCAATTAAACCTCTTTATAAATTACTCAGCCTTAGGTATTTTTTTATAGTAATGCAAAATGGACTAACATATGAGTATCTTCAAAGTAAGGCCACATAAGTGAATGAAATTATCTCCTTTGTCCCATGTACATATATTTCAGAGGTTGAATAATGGTTAGTACTGACATCATGCCCTTAATCTCTGACCTGAAGAAGAACTCACATACAAGCAACACTGTACAAATGACTGGCAAGAATGCATCAGAGGCTGGGCGTGGTGGCTCATGCCTGTAATCCCAGGACTTTGGGAGGCCCAGGCAGGCAGATTGCTTGAGGACGGAAGTTTGAAAGCAGCCTGGCCAACACAGTGAGACCCCGTCTCTACTGAAAATACAAAAAATTAGCTGGGCGTGGTGGTGCACGCCTGTAGTCCTAGCTACTCAGGAGGCCAAGGCAGGAGAACTGCTTGAACCTCTGGGAGGCGGAGGCTGCAGTGAGCAGAGTTGGTGCCACTGCACACCAGCCTGGGCAACAGAGCGAGACTCCATCTACAAAAAAAAGAAAAGAATACATCGGAGCCCTCGAATTCAGTGTGCTCTGAGGTCCCACCAATAGCTACAGCATTCCTGACAGTGCTATAAAATTTCACCATAGTAAACTCCAAAAAACTATAAGAACACAAATTTTACTCTTTTTAAAAATTCTTTACAGAGAGGGTCTTGCTCACCCAGGCTGGAAAGCAGTGGCACAATTACAGCTCATTGCAGCCTTGAACTCCTGGGCTCAAGTGATCCCTACAGAACAAAGTTTGTTCTTTCTAATGGGGGGGGGGTCCCCAACCCCCAGGCCATGGACTGGTGCTAGTCGGTGGCTTGTTAAAAAGCAGGCCACATAGCAGAAGGTGAGGGTTACCACCTGAACTCTGCCTCCAGTCAGATCAGCACCAGCATTAGACTCTCACAGAAGCACAAAGTCTATCGTGAGCTGCGCACGTGAGGGATCTAGGCTGCACGCTCGAGAGAATCTAATGATAAATGGAACGCACTGGAATCTTCCTGAAATCATCATCCCCCACCACCACCCTCGGACGTGGGAAAACTGTCTTCCATGAAACCAGCCCCTGGTGCCTACAGGCTGGGGACTGCTGCTTTCCTAATGTCGTCCGGAAACGAAACATTCCCTGGAATCTTTGAAGTCAGCTGTGATGGGAGGTGACATGTATACACCTTGAGTCTGGATTTCAGTGAAAAAGCCTTTGTTGATACTCCCTCTAAAGATGCACAGTGCAAGGAGCCCTTCTCATCCCTTTGAATTACTGCAGACAGTGTTTAACCCAAAACTTGCAATGAGGTGATGCCGTCCCCTCCCCACCAGTCAGCAACATTTGAACAGGGAGAAGAGATAACTATGGCACTATGCTGGCTTCAGAAAATGCAAACACGGCCGCGGCCCTGTTCCTGCTCTGGGGAAGGTCTCCATGTGGTAGAAGAGAGTCCAGAACATACAGACCCCGGCAGAGACAGGAACAAACTGAAGAGCATTCTGCCCAGGTCGGGTCTGTTCACGGGGGAAGGGACAGTCTGCATCGCAGAAAACGGGGGAAGCTCATTCTGAGTGGGGGGAACTCAGGGGCAAAGACAGAGTCACAAGAGAGTCTGCAATGTTTAGGGCACACTGAGGCTTCAGTGTGGCTGCAACACAGGGGAGGTGACATTTTAGGATAGGAAGGGACGTTGGGACCCTGACTGGTATTTGGGATTGGACTGTGTCGAGCTCAGCATGACCTGCTTAGCTGTTTAAAAGCAATCTAGCTGTGAAAGGAAACGATCACATTTGGTTTGGCGGAACCTAATTCTGGTGGTTCAGAGGACACACCGAAGAGAGTGCAGAAACAAAAGCATGCCCTGACAGGGAGAGAAAAAAGGAACCTGTAGTGCAGTCCCCATGAAAGATGCTGTGGGCCTGACCCGAGGAGGACAGCGAGGTCAAGTTCAACACTGTCTCCCGGGGCCTGCAGGAGCCCGCTTCCTTCAGAGGGTCTGGGGTCCTCTCAGGATCGCTGGTAACACAGTGGTAATTGTGTTACATATTGTAAACCTAAACATATCTAATCTAAATCTAAACATACCTAAACATAGAAAAGGTATAGTAAAAACATAGCATTATAACCTTATTATAATCCCATAGTATTATGGGACCACCATTACACCTGCGGTCTTTTTTTTTTTTGAGATGGAGTCTCGCTCTGTCACCCAGGCTGGAGTGCAGTGGTGCCATCTCGGCTCACTGCAAGCTCCGCCTCCCGGGTTCACGCCATTCTCCTGCCTCAGCCTCCTGAGTAGCTGGGACTACAGGCACCTGCCACCATGCCCTGCTAGTTTTTTGTATTTTTAGTAGAGACGGGGTTTGACTGTGTTAGCCAGGATGGTCTCGATCTCCTGACCTCGTGATCCGCCCACCTCGGCCTCCCAAAGTGCTGGGATTACAGGCGTGACCTGCGGTCCATTCTTAACGAAAACGTCCTTCCCATGGTCTCAAGCAGCCCCACTCCTGAGGCCACTGGCTGCCTTCACAGGTCGGAGTTGAAGGCCTCCGGAATCTATCAGCCATATGTTTGAGAAGTGGTTATGGAGAAAGCAGAGAAATGGGACATGTGGAGGAATGTGTGAGAGGGAGAAACTTTCAAAATATAACTGGAGATGCAGCAACATCATCTAATAAGCAGGAGTTCTTAATGATTCAGGAGCAAGAGGGTATATGCAAAAGGCCAATGATCCCTGAGAAGACAGAACCAACCTGGACACATGAACCCTTGAAAGAAGGGAAAGACACGTCCCCCACTGCAATAAGAAGGGCCCAAAGAAACGGGTGGAAACAGGTTGTTTAGGGAATAAGAGAAATGGGTGGAAACAGGTTGCTCGGTGATAAAATGGGGGATTTTACATCTGATGGGCTCAGGGGGAGTCTTCAGGAAGACATGCTGACTGGCATTTAATGCAAAGCATTTGAATTGTGCTGGTTTCCACCTTCAATGGACCCGTTTCAGAATCACTGACTGATGACCTCTCATTCATTCCCCAAACAAACATGTACTAAGTGCCGGCTCCCATGCTGGCTGTGCCAGGGAGATGGCAGGATGCAAAGTTTAAAAGGCAATGATGGACAAGTGTGGTGGTTTACACCTGTCATTCCATCACTTTGGGAGGCTGAGGCAGGAGGATCCCTTAAAGCCGGGAGTTTGAGACCAGCCTGGCCAACACAGTGAAGGTCCATCCCTTACAAAGAATAACACAGTTAGTCAGGCATGGTGACACATGCCTATAGTCCCAGCTACTCACGAGGCTGAGGCAGGAGGATCACTTGAGCCGTGCTGGAGTTCGAGGCTGCAGTGAGCTATGATTGCACCACTGCACTCCAGCCTGGGTGACAGAGCAATGAGATCCTGACTCTAAAAAAAAGGGCAATGATTTTTCAAATTCTATACAAAGGAAGGTAACTCACACTACCCAAGGGTTCTGAAGGACTTTGCCAAAATTGAGGAGTTGGCCAGACAGAGAGACGAGCATGGGGGAAGGGGGGCGGGGGGCTTGACCACGTGCGGACAGGCAGATTCAGTAACTGTTAACACATGGGAAGTTGACCGGTCGTAACAGACGGTGGGGAAATGGGCGTGCGTAAAAACTGGGAACAGCGCCTGGAATCCCAAGGCCTGGTCCTGGTTCTCAGAGTGAGGACATGCCGTCACCATGGAGCCAAGCGTGAAATTTGGGGTAAATTTCTCCCTGAAGACCCCTTTTAAGCAATGTGAGGGTCCTCCTAGATTGAAAGTATAACCTAAAATTGCGATTTGGGCCACTAGGTTATGTGTTTTGGAAGAGTCTGCCTGTCATACTGAGTATAAGACATTAAAGCCACAAACCGAATTTCTGTCTTCTAATCCTCTATATAATTTGTGACCTTCCCTACCCTCCCCAAGTCCTTTTCTGCCTCCAGCTATGCCGACTACAGCCTTTTAAAGAAACTCACTTTGTTCTCCAAAGGTGCCACTAGCACAGCTGAGAAGCGCTTTAAGCCTGATGACGGTAAAGTCCCTCCTTGGAGACAGAGTAGGGCTGGAGGATGAGTATCAGTGCAGGATGAGTACCAGTGCTGAGTCTGATCTGGGCACACTGAAGTTTCCCCGGAGACCATCCGGGCAGGAAACAGCTGCAATCCAAAATAGCCCTGGGAAAACCACTGAAGAATGACCTGCGTCATCCACAGCAAGAAATTGAGGCCATAGACAGCTATAAGGAACCTCACTGTAAGGAGCCTTAAAGAGACGAAGGCTGAGAAGACCTAGGATCAACTCTCACATCTAGCTTAATGATGAGCTGCTGGACTGATGAAGCTTCTAGTAAACAAAGGCACCCTACACTTAGGATAGTTGTTATGGTGTGCACAGACATATGTCTGACCCACATCAAACCATCAGAGGAAGCATGCACAGATGCACTGTGCACATGACTCCCTAGGCCTCAGTTTCCTCATAGTAAAAGAGACAACTTTAATGAGTTGGTATATGCAAATGAGTTATGTGCAAATGACTGAGGTATGCAAATGAGTTGATGTACATAAATGAGCTGATACATGTAAATGATTGATGTGTGTGAATGTATTATGTATGTAAATGAGCTGTTGTATGTAAAGCACTTAGACCAGCACTCAGCACGCACCCCTAGGGAAGAATTTTCAAATATCAATGCTGAGTCAGAAATACAGGTAATAAGTGGTTGACATGGTTCTTGTCACAAAGAGTGACCCAACCTGGCTCCTTAGAAAAACAGTTTCCTAACCTAGTTTTTGTGTGCAGATGACTGCCGTTCTCCTTTCAGGTTTGCTCCTGTCCCAGGGAAGAGGGGAGGTACACACACCAAATGGCTTCCCTCTGTATCTGTAGCTGCCCAGGCTATTCCCCAAATGTCCAACTCGTCTCAACCACCCACCTACTTACTGTTGATTTGTGCATGCACTATTGCTGTTTCATTATTAATAAGCCAAGATGAAGCTGGAAACTGTTTTGTGCTATTGAATTTCAGCACTGCCTCCTGTCTGCCTAATGCCCCTCGTGATAAACAGCCATCCATAGGCTGAAAAGATTCCCAGCTCCCAGGGCACCTGGTGACTGGTCTCCGGGGTAGCACCTGTCCTGTCTCTGAGGCACTTTGGTTTCTCCTAAGGGGTCTGGGGCCACCTTCTGTTCCTTGCATCTGCACAGGCTGCTATCAGCCAGGTGTCCCATGGGGCTAGAAGGGGGCATGGCCTGTATCACGCCTTAGCACGGCTCCCCTTAGCGGCTGCAGTTTTGGAGGTGAGACCACCCAAATCCAGAATCTCTTCTCTCCAGAGCGCACGGGAGTCTGCGGAGGCTGTCCCTGTGCTGTGGGGACAGACAGTGAGGGGCAGTGATGAGAGTGTGGGGAGCGGAGGGAAGGAGCCTTCAGTGGAGACAGCCCATCTGACAGCAGGTTTAACAACTTGACATTTACACGTCAGGCTTCCTCGAGAGGGGAGAGACTGACAGGTTGACAGGTTCGCGTTTCCCACTTTTCCAGAAACTTATGGGGTCCCTGAGAACCTCCGCGAAGTGCGCTGAGATGTTTTCAACCTCCACACTCTGTGAATGCAACACAAAAGCCAAGTTCCCGCTTTGCTCTTTTCCTAATGTAATTAGGAACCGAGAGTATCATAAGGAGATCAACACCCAGTAATCTCTGAATCTTAAAACAACCACCACAAATGTCACGGCAGAATTAAAATAAAGTAATACCATAAGGTACGTTTTTATCTCACAGGAAAGAAAGAAACTAGCAAGCTGTCAGGCAGCACTCCATACGTAGCTCAACAAGTCTCTCTCCTCTCTCAGGAGAAAGAAAACTCCTGAAGGCGGGACCTCTGTCTGGAGGGTATCTGGGTCTCCTTCCAGAAGGGAACACGTCCCTGGCCAAGAGCAGATGTTCAGTGAATTGAAGCAAATGAGCATCTATGTATCCACATGAATAAACGCAAAAAGGGGCAAGTAAGACAGCCCCTTTCATCTACAACTCACGGTCTGGAGTAGGGGACACAGGCACGGTGCCTGGAGGAGGGACAAGGGTGAGGGTTGCAGGTGGCAGGTGACACGGGAGCTGGGCCTGAGGACTAAGCAACATGTTTCCAGGCCAGAAAAGTGAATGAGAGATGAGCATTCCCTGGCAGAGACAATGGCAGACAAACAGACAGGGAGGCACGGGAGGGCCTGCGTGTCAGAAACGTGGGATGTGCCATTAAAATCTGTCTGGAGCCAAAATATTGAAAATACTGATTGGGAAAAAAAAAAAAAATAGACCAACAAGAACAAATCAAAAAACCTTGTTAGGCTGGGTGTGGCGGTCACGCCTGTAATCCCAGCACTTTGGGAGGCTGAGGCGGAAGGATCACTTGAGTCCAGGAGTTCAAAACCAGCCTGGGCAACATAACAAGACCCCCATCTCTACAAAAACAAAAACAGGCTGGGCCTGTAATCCCAGCACTTTGGAAGGCCAAGGCGGGTGGATCAGGAGGTCAGGAGTTCAAGACCAGCCTAGCCAAAATGGTGAAACCCTGTCTTTATTAAAAATAAAAAAAAAAATTAGCCAGGCGTGGGGACACGCGCCTGTCTCCCAGCTGCCTGGAAGGCTGAGGCAGGAGAATCGCTTGAACCTGGGAGGTGGAGGTTGCAGTGAACTGAGATCGCGCCACTGCACTCCAGCCTGGGTGACAGAGCAAGACTCTGTCTCAAAAAAAACCCAAAAACAAAAACAAAACAAACAAACAAAAACCTTGTTACTCACTGTAGTAAAAACAGAATTTCTTAAATTTTAATTAATTAAAATTCTTTTTTTGAGACAGGGTCTCGCTCTGTGGTCCAAGCTGGAGTGCAGTGGTACAATCACGGGCCCACTGGAGCCTAGACTTCACGGGCTCAAGTGATTCTCCTGTCTCAGCCTTAGCTGGGATTACAGGTATGTGCCACCACAGCCGGCTACTTTTTAAATTTTTGTAGAGATGGGGTCTCCCTACGTTGCCCAGGCTGGTCTCCATTCTGGGCTCAAGAGATCCTTCTGCTTTGGCCTCCTAAAGTGCTGGGATTACAGGCATGAGCTACTGTGCCTGGCCAAATTTTAATTTAAATACCACGTGTCTGCACACACAAAGACAGAAAACACACGATGAGGTTCAGTGTTTACCATATAACAATGAGTAGTTGTTTTTCCTACACAACTGACAAGAACTCTGCCTTGACTCCGGTCAAGGATGTGAGAGTATCTCCTGTAATACGAAATTGCCTGGACAGAAAAATGCATTCAGTCACTCTCTCCCCATCTTTCCACCACTTAAGCCTGGAGGTTGACGAGATGCTGGGCCTGAGGGGCTTCCGAGTGAAACCGTGTCATGTATTTTGCCTTTTGCAAATAAACGAGTTTTCGCCGACATTATGTTGTTGTCCAGGTAAAGAGTAACTGAAGTGACTCAAAGTGAACGTTCAGAGAGGGCAGGCAGGATGCCACAGTGGGCTCCCTGTCCCTGCAACCTTCTGAGCTCTGATCCCTGTGGCTAGACAAACACGTATCTAGCACCTTCCATCATCCAGGAGGGACCTGGTTCACGTAATCCCTGTCTTCAGAGAGCCCTCAGTCTCAAAGGATAAACTCCACACAGAGAAATCAATGCCCACTTAGAACCCAGCAGGGCAAGAGGCCTCAGGGGCGGGAGGGAACGTCCTTGGGGAAGTGGGGTGAAGGAATAACATCGAAATTAAAGCTTGAAGAAGAAGGATGAATTCAGAGCAAAGGAGGAAGATGGGGAGGGCACTGCCCAGGCAGGTCAAAGGCCTGAAGGTGAGAGAGAGTTGTGTCCTCTTTGCAGCACCAAAAACCACTCACTGAAGTCAAGGGGGCAGGCGAGAGAAGCTTGGATTAGAGGCCAGGGAGCTCCCTGCAGCCCTGGGCTGGGGAATTTGGACTTTGGACTGAGGGCAATGGAGAGCAAGGAATGGGGGAGCCATGTGACCAGCTAAACAGGAGTGGAGTGAATAATCTCGGTGGGAATGGAGGCAGGGTGGCCGTGGGCTTCTCCAGGCTCAGTCCTCTACTGAGTGCCCTACTGAGTCCCCTACTGAGCCTGGGAGTCACTCCAGTCCTCCAAAGAGAAACCTACGAGGCTGCAGTTGATCACCCACTGGCCCTGTGTCTCAGCTGTCATCTGTTTCATGCTGCTCCAGCTCTGACGCCAGGACCCTACTTTTCTAAGAATCAAGGGCCTTCGCAGTATCCGGGATGGATTTCTTGCTCCTGAAACCCCAGGTTGCCAGTGACCAGCCTCCTAGTAACAGCTGCCATCCCCCTCAATTCTACCCTCTGCCTATTTGAGCTTGCAGGGTGGTTGACTAAATGCCTTACCTCTAGTTAGATGGACATTCCCTGAGATTGGCCTCAATTTGGACCTTTAGCCAAAATTACTGTAGCTCACCTGTGCTTCTTCCACTTACAGGTTTAAATCCTAGCTGGAGACCTAAATATGGACTCACCCCACCTGTTACCCATCTCTCGAACAGACATCGGAAGCTTCTGCACCCACAGATCACACAGGAATTTTAGTCCCAGCCTCTCCTGGTCTGGAACATCCCACCAAGCGCTGAGCTCCCAGGACCGGCGGAAGGAAGAGGTGCTCCCACAGCCCCAAACCAGGCCTCATACCTCACTTTCTCCACAGTCATGGGAGCCTCACAATTACCCTCTGAGGAAGTATGATTCGTTTTCCTGTTTTGTAGATAAAGAACTTCAGGTGAGGCCCAGAAAAACTGAGTACCTTCCCTAGGGTCACACAGCAAGTGAAAGAGGCGAGCTGGGACCTGCAGCTGCGATGATGGCAGAGGAGGCAAAGCCAGGAGGGCTTTGTTGCAGCTCCACGGGCGCAAAGAGATCTGGATGGCCTTAGCCTTCCAATTCAAGTCTACTTAAAATCTACGCACCCATTCGGACTGGTCTGCTAAGTGAAGGTTAACCTATATGAATACCAGCTGCTGATATTATCCAACTTATTTGGAATGTTCTAGAAATCTACAATTGTTTAAAAACTGCAACGTTTTTGCTTAAATTGCAGAGCAAGTGTCCCACATCCATGGCCTGTCACTTTTGCGGAGGCACTCGGAGGCGTTAGGTGAGTGTTTCTGGGTGACACAGGAAGTTAGCACATGGCACAGATGGAGACAGATGTTCCTGGTCCCTCATTCCCAGTGTGTGTTACATGATGTAACCCTCAGGTGGGGTTAATTTGGGAGAATGGGCCCTTCTGACTGAGTTCCACGCTGCTGGGAAAATGGGATGACTGTGGTGAGCCATCGCCAGAGTGGGGAAAGGCAGAAATGAAACATTTTCATAAAGGTGAATGTGCTTGGCTGGGCACGGTGGCTTGTGCCTGTGTAAGCTCAGTTACTTGAGAGGCTGAGGTGGGAGGATCACTTGAGCCCCGGAGTTCGAGACCAATCTTGATGATATAGTGACCTTCATCTCAAAAAATAAAAAAAATAAAAAAACCTAATTAAAAACAAAACAAAAACAAAAATGCCAGGTGCAGTGGCTCTGTCTGTAATCTCAGCACTTTGGGAGGCCAAGGCAGGCAAATGGTTTGAGCTCAGGAGTTTGAGACTAGCCTGAGCAACATGGCAGAACCCCGTCTACCAAAAATAAAATACAAAAATTAGCCAGGTGTGGTGGCACATACTGGTATTCCCAGCTACTTGGGGGGCTAAGGTGAGAGGATCGCTTGAATTTGGACGTTGAGCCTGCAGTGAGCTGTGTTCACGCCAGTGCACTCCAGCCGGGGTGACAAAGCCAGACCCTTTCTCGAACAAAAAAAAAAGGAGGAGGAGGAGGAGAAGGAGAAGAAGAAAAGATTGATGTGCTAAAATTTGGACACTTTTGTTCAACAGCTGTTTCACAGAGGAAGCAGGTTATAGCATAGCCAGCATTGCCAGGCAGATGTAAGACTGTCCACCTGGAGCCAGTGCCCCCAGCAAGCCGGAGCGCTGACTCAGGACTGCATCTCCATCTCTTTGGAAACGATCAGCCTGCTAACAAGTCTCCGATTTTCTTGGCGATGCTCCTCTCCCTACTCTACTCCCTGGGCAAATCCCTACACAGTCTCCATTCTCTAAGCTCTGTGTGTTGAATATGCAGGTCACTTTTCTCCCCTAGAAACTGCAAAATGATTGTGAAATCAGTGGTCCACAAAATGAACCCCCCCCATCCTCATTTCACAGGCACCAGTCAATGCTCGGTAAATACGGCCTCCCTGGCACTGGGTTTGACGGGGTCACGTCTGGATTTGAGGCCTGTCATTTTCTGTGTAACTTGGTCTTGGCTTTTTCTCCTAAATGCTCGCTGATGCTTCCTACAAACCATCAAAAAATGCAGGGGGCGACGTTTGTCTGTCTTTCCGGCCTTCTTGTAGGGTAGCGTCTTCCACGCAGGCAGATGCTCCTGAGCACCCCAGTCCTGGTACCCGCTTCATCTGAGCAGCCGCTTCCTGACCCCCAACCGCCTGCTCATCCGAGCCCCCACTGGAAGTTCTGAGTTTAGGGCAGAGAGGACAGGAGTCTGCCAGTCTGCTGGTGGCCGCTGTAAGAGAGAAAGCTGGCCTGAAATGAAGAATTAAGCCAAAATGTGGGAAGAAGCACAAATAAGAGACAAGGAGAGAAGCGTCCAGAGCACTCGGGAGATCCTAGTTCCGGGCGTTCATGACCTTCTCATGCTCTGGTTCCACCAGACATCACAGTTTGAATTTCTATTGCTTGAAATGAAAAGAATTCCCTTCTTTCTCCTTTACTCCCCTCCTCCCTTGCCCATTCCAGAATACACCACCTTCCAGGACACACGTTATCCAAGAATCCCGCCTATCCCTGGTGCTTCTCACCTATTGTAACAGGGGCATTCTCAGAGGAGACTAGGAAACACTGGAATTTTGAAGGATATGATGTTTCTCCCTCTGCAGCAAAAGCACAACAAAGAAAGCCCTGGTGTCGCCATTCGATGGAAGAGCATGGCCCGGTTGAGCAGATGACTTTCTATACGACCGTGAGCAAATCCCTGGCTTCAGCCCAGCACGAGAGGAAAAGCCCAGCTTCCTCATCACATACATTCAGGGGAGGTCTCTGCAGAAGCAAAAGATGTGTGAGTTCTTTGGAGAGGGGTCTGTACGAGCACACATGTTTTCCATGCCACTATGGTTCACGCATGTGAACTAACTGCAGGGCAACGGCATGCAGCACATCAAAGTGCTAAAATGAGAGCACAAGTGCAGCCTTCCCTGGCTGCTGCACTATCATTTGTCCTCACAGGCAGTATGAATACTGTAGGAATATTAGCGTCTACTCAGTGACAAAGAAGGAGGGAGAAACCTCACCAGGTAGCCAATTATCTGGGCCAAGTTTTAGCCTTATCTGCCATGATAAGCCAGAGTGATGGTCATAATAACAGGTATTTTTAGTTTGAGCTATCTACCTAAAGAATGATGTTTAACTCTTTCTGATAGCAATTTCTGGAATCCTTAAAGATAGAGACCATGTTTAACTCATCTGGGTAGCCCCTAAGTAACTAGCACACAGAAGATACGTAATACATGTCTTCTGAATGAATCACTGGATGACCAGATGGACTAAGAGGTGATGGGTAAATGATAGGGAAAAGCAGGGAAAAAGTCATATAAGGACTCTGCCATACTCCACATCTTAGTGTTTTTCAGTTCAGGGAGTTCTGTCTGTCTGACATATGGCTAAGTATTTTCAGGGATATGAATGTAATAGGAACAAAGATTCCCAGCGTCAAGTAGCCTAAAGACTCAGTGGAGGAGAAAACCTGTACCCATGAAGTGGTGACAGCAAGAGAGTGGTGAATGGTTAATGAGAGAAATCTGGGCAAGGGATAGCACATGAGACAGAACACGGAGAAAAGAGGGGGCTCAGTAGGGGACAGGTGTGGGACACTGGAGGAAGAAGGCACTTAGCCAGATCTGGAAAAGTAGGTGGGTTTGGACACAAGAGATGGAGGGGCCCATGATCAAAGGAAAGTAAAAGCAGAGGCCAGACAGGGAAGAAAGCCATGACGGGCTCCAGAAATGCTCCCTCTCCCAGCAGTGTCCCCACAGACCACGGCTCGACAAATATTCACAACACATCTCTTTAAACAAAAGCTGAAAGTCAAACATTTCTGTGGTCACTGTCTGGAGCTCTAGACACAGAATTCTCAGTGAAATGGAATCACCCAGGTGCCTCCATATAATCTAGGCTGGGACTCAACAGCCCGTCAGCTCCCGGCGTGTCCTCACCTTGGCTCCGGCCCTCAGTGTTCGCGACTCTGGAGTAGGCCTAAAGGTTCATGGCTTTTCCTCCCACGGAATTTAGGACTTCGTTTGTTGTGGTCTTTCCAAAGTCATTTTGAGTATTAATGTACTTTCACGGGTGTGTTTAGGGCTGGGAAACACAAGTCACACGGCAATCCATATATAAAAATCCGCATAAAAATCCATTTGTGAAACAATACAGTGACCACCACAAAGCTGTCTGAGATGATGAGGGAAGAGAGCCTGGGACTGTCAGTGGCAGAGGAGGATGACCGGCTTCCGCCTCTGCCACAGCCCCCTGCTGCCACCCCGCCAAGGCAGCTGCAGCACACCAGCCAGGAACATTTGCTTCCTGTGCCTCTTCTGATACCACAATGACCACATAGGGTGCCTAGAGAGAGACGGTCTCAGGCAGCCGTCCAGAGGACAGGTTCCAGAACTGGGGTTCATAGCCCAGCTCCACCACAGACCAGGCATGTGATGCTGGGCACATTCCTTAGATCTGGTCCAGCTTCCTCCAATGGAAAAGAGGAGTGGTGACGGTGGAAGGCTTCCCACAGAGGCGTCATGAGGATGGAGCATTCTGAACAGTGCTTGGCACAAGACACATGGCTCATATGTTGTATGATTTGGAAAAGAACGGTAGAAACAAAGATATGGTGTCACTCTATCCACTCAGAAAAGCGGTGTCACCTCTAGGAATTATTTTGCCCTCTATGAATCTCAGTGTTCTCATCTATGGGCAGCACCTAACAAGCCCCTGCCTCCCAGCACTACCCCACTGCCTACCTCTCAGGGCTGTATTAAGAATCCTGGGAGGCTGGGTGCAGTGGCTCACACCTGGAATCCCAACACTTTGGGAGGCCAAGGCGGGTGGATCACTTGAGGCCAGGAGTCTGAGACTAGCCTGGCCAACATGGTAAAACCCCATCTCCATAAAAAATACAAAAATTAGCCGGGAGTGGTGGCATGGGCCTGTAATCCCAGCTACTCAGGAGGCTGAGACAGGAGAATCGCTTGAACCCAGCAGGCAGAGGTTGCAGTGAGCCAAGATTGCCCCACTGCACTCCAGCCTGGGCGACAGAGTGAGACTGTCTGAAAAAAAAAAAAAAAAAAAAAATTCCAGGAAGATGATATAGGTGAAAGGGCATGGAAACTGTGAGGCCTTATACAGATGTGAATCATCGTAACAGATTGGAAACCAATGTCATCATTCCATTCATTCACCTAGTGCGATGGTTAATGTGTCCATTTGGCTGGGCCCTGGTACTCAGATATGTGATCATATTTCTGTGGAGGTATTTTTTTAGATGAGATGAGATTAACATTTAAATCAGCTGAGTTTGAGTAAATCAGACCACCTTCCATAACGTGGGTGGGCTTCATCCAACCAGTTGAAGGCCTGAATAGAACCAAAGCTAGGGAGGGAATTCTGCTGGTCGGCTGCCTGCCTCTGGACTCCAGCTGCAGCTCTTTCCTGCATCTCCAGCCTGCCCGCCAACCTCCACAATCACAGGAGCCAAGTCCTGAAAATCAGTCAATCCCCCACCCCACTGTCCACACACACACATCCTGCTGGTTCTGTTTCTCTGGAGAACTCTGGCTAATACAACTAGTGTTTACTGAGCACCTATGCCAGCTGGGCACTGTGTAGTGCTCTGGATTCAAAGGGGAACGAGAGGGACACGGCCCTGCCCTCATGGAGCTTACATTCAATGCGGAGACCCACGGAACATGGAATTATGCAGATCAGTCATCTAAAGGGTGATGAATGCAATGAGGAGAAACTTTGGGGGTTACGGAAGCACATGAGGCGGCAGCCAACCTGGATAGCCTGGGGTGGGGGAGGTTGGCAGGGAACGCCTCCCCGAGGAATTGCCATTTCACTGATATCCACAGGATGGACAGGAATCAGCCAACCAAGGGCCGAGCAGATCCACCCTGAGAGCCTCCAGACAAGAGCCAGCTTCCTTCTGGGCTTCCGGGATCCATTCCTGGCCACACTTTCACCATCTGTTCTTGTAACAGAGCGTCACTGCAGGGTCACATGGCGCGGACATGCGAATGGCGCGTTATTAGTCCTCCAGCGCCTCTGAACACCCTGTAGGGCGCTACTTTTTCACTTTTTATAGAACGGGGAACAAGGTAGGGAAACGGCCGAGCTACAAACCCTGCTCTCTGTTTTTCTGATTTCCTATGATTAGCTTTTCACGGGTTTCTATAAAAATACCTTCCAGCAAGTATCTTACTGATTGGATTCTCAAAACATTGTCCTTCACAGAAAATCTTCTTGTGCAAATACGATAAAATATTTTCTTAAAATAGTTAAAACAGGCCATGTGCAGTGACTCATGTTTGTAATCCCAACGCTTTGGGAGGTCAAGGCAGGTGGATCGCTTGAGCCCAAGTGTTTGAGACCAGCCTGGCCAACATGGTGAAATCCTGTCTCTACAAAAAATACAAAAATTTAGCAGGGCATGGTGGCGTGTGCCTGTGGTCCCAGCTACCTGAGAGGCTGAGGTGGGAGGATCCCCTGAGCTCAGGAAGTTGAGGCTGCAGTGAGCCGTGTCAGGGCCACTGCACTCCAGCCTGGGTGGCGAAGTAAGACCCTGTCTAAAATTATATATATACATAAAACAAGGAGCAGATCAAATGCATGATGACGGGACAAAAATGACTGTTCCTCAGCTCTTCATGAGCTAAGGCCTTCCCAGGGCCCTTTGTCCTACTTCCCAAACTTGAGGGAGAGGGGCACATGGCCAGGCTGTGAAAGCAAATAACCTGTGGGGAAAGCAAGATTCTCCTTTTACCTGTAAAAACCTGAGAGTTTCCATTGTTGCAAACTCTTCTGGGCTTCCTGCTTTGAAGCTCACAAAAAAAAAAAAAAAAAAAAAAAAAAAGAGCTTGTAGCAACTTAGTTACTAATGACAGTCTATGTGAGGAGTTTACAAATTGGTTCCACACTGCCTGATGCCATTCTTGCTTCAGACCCCAGGACATACACACCACTTTTCCGGCATGTGCCTGGCCCCCAGCAGCTCCTCCACCAGTACTGGCTGAACCAATCTCACTACACGGTCTCAGTTCTCTGCCTTTTGTCCCAAGCTGGCCTGAGCTGCTCAGCCTAACCACCGCGCTGTGGGTTTTCAGGGTACATACAGAAAGGGTCCTAAATGCAGGGCCGATGCTGCTGCTCGGGGAAGGGACAGCTGTGCGTTTATGGCAGGGTGCTGGTGGGAAGCCAGGGTCAGCCTGGGAGCAGCCGGGATGGAGAAGGCAAGAGCTCTCTTTTGTAAGGCATGCCATTGTGATCTCACACTCCAGGAGAAAAGAACTCGGAGGAAACCGAAGAAGCTAGCATTGGAAAACAGACCAATGTTACCATCACCGATTTCAGCGAGAAAATAACTCTAGTAGCTACAGCTGCAACAGAGCACCACTAACGAAGCCACCCAGCGTTCACTGTTGTTGGTTAACAGACCTCAACTGAGCTACAAGTGGACAAAATTGATCATCTGAAATATTTGGTTGTGGCACAGAACACAGTGGCAGACTGAGGGAACCGGAAAAGAGACTTGGCAGGAAATCTGTCTCTAGCACTTAGTGCTACTGTAATTGTTCTATTTTTGGTTGTTTTTCCTGTAATCCCAGCACTTTGAGAGGCGGAGGCAGACGGATCACCTGAGGTCAGGAGTTCGAGACCAGCCTGGCCAAAATGGTGAAATCCCATCTCTACTCAAAGAAAAAAGAATGTATCAGAATTATTCTCCCCCTTCATAATAATACATTTCGGTTCAATGAAGCATTAGAAAGGGATTCAAATATTTTCTATTTGATACGAACGATTCAGTAGGCAAGAACAGCATTTCCTATTCTGTTTGAGGCACAAAGGAAAACTTTCTAATTAACTCAGCAGTTTGGACTCACCATTTTTTAATATAAAATATTTCTATCAATCCCATTTTAATGGGATAATTATAACAAATCATGCTTAACTTTCCTTTCATCCATTAACAAGAGAAAGACTATAGAAAGATAAGATGCTGGGAATGTTAGCTTAAAATATACCTACTATTTCCATTCTCTTTATATCAGTAACGGTCTAATTGTGCTGAGCTTAACTAAAATGTGGTTTTTGGACAAAGACTGATCAAAAGCCCTATTCTGGCATTATAATCCATCTTATTGCCCTTTGGTTAATTGAGACAGTAGCATTTATTCCAGAGAGAATTCCCTCATTTTTATCTCATGTTTTTATTCCATAAATCAGGATGCTAATTAGGAATTACAGGTCTTCCAGGAGGCCCCAAGGCTGTCCACGAATTATGATAAAGGTTGCTAGCTTTTAAAAAGTCCCCTTATAAAAATTATCTTTCTTCTCCTACTACTACTACACACTTACACACACACACATGCACACACATGTACAAGCCTACCATCTCCATTTAATACCTTAAAATAGACCCAGTAGAATTGAGATCAAAAGTTGCAAAATGGGGCCAGGTGTGGTGGCTCAGGCCTGTAATCCCAGCACTTTGGGAGGCCAAGGCAGGGGGATCACCTGAGGTTAGGAGTTCAAGACCAGCCTGGCCAACAAGGTGAAAGCCCATCTCTACTAAAAATACAAAAAATTAGCCAGGCGTGGTGATGGGCACCTGTAATCCCAGCTACTTGGGAGGCTGAGGCAGGAGAACCGCTTGAACCCGGGAGGCGGAGGTTGCAGTGAGCCCAGATTGCACCATTGCATTCCAGCCTGGGCGACAAGAGTGAAACTCTGTCTTGGAAAAAAAAAAAAAAAATGTTGCAAAATGGGGGGGAAGATTAAGAATCTCTTATTCAAATTCTGATTTACAGTTTTCCACAACAAATCATCTTTTACATTGAAAAGTTTAAACTTTTGTCTTCTCCCACATAAGTGGGTCAACAAGTTAGTGCCTCTTGCTGCGCCTCAGTTTCCTTATGTGCACAACGAGAGGACAGGACAAGATGGTCTTCGAGAAAGTGCCTCAGTGAGGGATGCGGACACTGTGTGTGGCATGAAGCGTCATCTTCTTCCTGATGTAAAACCCCAGGACAACTCGCACCCTGGGAAGAGCAGGTGGAGCCAAGAACCGCTGGGTTCTGGTCACGTCCATGTTTTCACTGTTTCTGCCTCATTTTCGCAGCTGCCTCTTTCAGGACAGACCCTACACAGTGCTCAATGCCCCATCAAGGCTTCACAAGGACTGAATAGAATGCTTTTTTCTTTTAAAGTTCAACCACATTGAGTATCCTTTCTGGCACTGAGCGGGCACTGAAAGGGTACAAAGATGAAAAGACCATGTTTCCTCCTCCCAAGAAGCTGACAAGCTAGTGGGGAAACTGAAATGAACATTCCACTAGAAACGTAAGGGCTGAACTCTAGCTTGCCCACAGACATGTCTTGTGGAGTACATGTACACACATCAGTGCCTAGAAGGCGTCATGTCCCCGAGACTTCAACAAGAAGGTGTTCAGAAGACCCTGTCTACTCATATGGAGCAGGCAGGGGAAGTTCAGAGGAACAGGAAATGTAGGATCTCCACGGAGAAAGTGGATGCTAAATTCGTTTCTCTACTTGCAGCCTGAAAGCTCAAGAACAGACCTGGGATATAAGATAGGACACTCTGGGCTACAGGACCAAACCAGTCCTCCCTGCTCACTGCAGGTCCTTTCATCCGTTTTGCTCTGTGTAGACATCTCTGGCCAGGAAAGCCAGAAAATGAGTATTTTGTATGTAGCGATATGCCATCCTATCCGAAATCTGATCTAATTAAACTGAAATGTGCTGCTTACCCCTTCTTCTCCATTTGATCATGAAGACAACAGAAAATGATATCCACACACCCTCCTCAGCAGAATTAAAGGCAACCATATTAATAATGAAGAATGAAAATGGCTTCACACTTTTTGAGATGGAGTCTCGCTCTGTTAGCCCAGGCTGGAGTGCAGTGGTGGCGATCTCGGCTCACTGCAACTCTGCCTCCTGGGTTCAAGTGATCCTCTTGCCTCAGCCTCCCGAGTAGCTAGGATGACAGGCGCCTGTCACCACGCCCGGCTAATTTTTTGTGTTTTTAGTAGAGACAGGGTTTCACCACGTTGGCCAGGCTGGTCTCGAACTTCTGACCTCAAGTGATTCACCCGCCTCAGCCTCCCAAAGTGCTGGGATTACAGGCGTGAGCCACCGCGCCTGGCTCACACTTTCTTTATACACGTCCTCGTGATGACTTTCCTGTCCAGTAACCTCCAATGGAGAATATTCTCCTAATAGTTCCCTCTCTTTGCAAGAATGGGGACTGCTAAGTTCAACAGTGGCATGGCATAGAAGAAAGCCCCTGTGACTGAGGTCTTCAGGTTTGCCCCAGAAACAGCACGGCCCTTCGGGCAGCGCCACCTGCGCTTCCGGAGCTCCGGGCGCCTGGGGTGGCGCTAGCAGCACACTGCGCATGTGCGGCTCAGAGGCTGGCGAAATCTACATCCGTGGGAAAAAAGAATCCGCGAAGATTAATGGGTCAGAACATTTTTCCCAAGACGCCTTTCTCTTGAGATATGGGTTGAAGGAAGGCTCAAAATAAGAAATAAAGGAAGACAGGGAAAACCACCACCAACAACAACTCTACGTAAGCTTAACTAGGGAGTTTAACGTCACATGAGTTAATTTCCCAGAAGTGCTAACAATTTAATTTACAAAGCTATCAGGCTAGCTATAGTGATGAATAGGTATTATTTATGCCGTCCTGGCCCCCTCCAACAGCGAACCAAAATAAAAGAGAACTCACAATTCGCTTTTCCCAACTTTAGTGTTTAAGAATGGAGTTGTGAGTGTAGTGGGATCTAGCGGGATCCAGAATTATCCATCACATTTAAATTCTTTATGAATACTTGAAGTAACGATGTTAATTCTGGCTCAGATCTTTTCTCCTCTCTTTGGTCATGCTTCAGGATGAGGAGGGGCAGCAATAATAATGAGGAACTGGACAATTTGTGTGTAAATAAACTGCACCTTGGTGGGCTGGAAGGCATGAGATTTCTCCCCTGGATCTATTCTGGCATCACCTCCTGAACAAGAGAGGGCTATCCCCACTGTTTCTACTTGTCGACTAAGTGAGTAACAGCTACAGAAAACAGTATTTTAGGGAGGCTGAGGTAGGAGAATCACTTGAGCCCGAGAGGTGGAGGTTGCGGTGAGCTGAGATCGCACCATTACACTCCAGCCTGGGCAACGAGAGCGAAACTCCGTCTCAAAAAAAAAAATAAAAAATAAAAAATAAAAAATAAAAACAAACAAAACAAACACCACAATATTTTAATCTAATTTTTAAAATCTTGTTCTCCTCCTATAAGCAGAATGTAAACTGAACAGAAATCTTGCCTTTCTCTTCCACACAGTGTCACAAGGACTTCGTAACTAAATGACTTCTACCCTAAAAATGCCCACGCATCTGTACAGGAAAAGGGTCTCTGCTAAAAAGCACACGATTGTTTTATTCTTTTTTTTCTATGCTTAGTTTACACACGAAACAAAGGACAGCTTAGAGTTAAGCTGAATCTAGACAATAAAGGACCTAATGACATGAAGTACATAGTGCCTAAGTGTGTATATATGTTTGTGAGACAGATTAGCAAATACAAGTTTTAATAGACGCCAGAATATGTTGCTAGCAGGTTTGGAAAACAGTGCTGAATAAGAGATAGATTACTTAAAATTAATGATTGAGGAGAACAGAGAATAATGGCTCCTGTTTTTATTGCATAAGAAAGATAATCCGGGCTGGGCGCGGTGGCTCAAGCCTGTAATCCCAACACTTTGGGAGGCCGAGGTGGGCAGATCACTGGAGGTCAGTAGTTTGAGACCAGGCTGGTCAAGATGGAGAAAAAACCCCATTTCTACTAAAAATACAAAAGTTAGCTGGGTGTGGTGATGCATACCTGTAATCCCAGCTACTCAGGAGGCTGAGGCAGGAGAATCAGTTGAATCCAGGAGGCAGAGGTTGCAGTGAGCCAAGATTGTACCACTGCACTCCAGCCTGGGGGACAGAGCAAGACTCTGTCTCAAAAAAAATAAAATAAAATAAACATTGCTGTGTATCAGGAAATGCTTGAGGGGCAGAGGATCCTGCGATGTTGTGTTTATGTGTGTGCAGTGTGCATGCCTCAACTCCAAGTACAGGGAAGTTACCTCCATTTCTTCTATCTCCATGGCCTCCAGAAAAGCTTTTGCCTCAAGAGGTGCTCAGTGGCCAGCAATGACTCCCTGGTGGTGGTTGGGGAGTGGGGTTGTTGCTGGAAACAGCAGGGAGTGGGAAGGAGGGAAAGGACGGGATGGCACACCTCCCTCCTCCCTCGTTCTCTGTATGGGAGTGGGAAGGAGGGAAAGGACAGGATGGCACACCTCCCTTCTCCCTCATTCTCTGTATGGGAGTGGGAAGGAGGGAAAGGATGGGATGGCACACCTCCCTCCTCCCTCGTTCTCTGTATGGGAGTGGGAAGGAGGGAAAGGACGGGATGGCACACCTCCCTCCTCCCTCGTTCTCTGTATGGGAGTGGGAAGGAGGGAAAGGATGGGATGGCACACCTCCCTCCTCCCTCGTTCTCTGTATGGGAGTGGGAAGGAGGGAAAGGACGGGATGGCACACCTCCCTCCTCCCTCGTTCTCTGTATGGGAGTGGGAAGGAGGGAAAGGATGGGATGGCACACCTCCCTCCTCCCTCGTTCTCTGTATGGGAGTGGGAAGGAGGGAAAGGACGGGATGGCACACCTCCCTTCTCCCTCGTTCTCTGTATGGGAGTGGGAAGGAGGGAAAGGACGGGATGGCACACCTCCCTTCTCCCTCATTCTCTGTATCTAGTCTAGGCTGTTATCCCCCTTCCTCCCCCAATTCTGACTCTGAAAAGTATGTCTTTCCCCACTGGACAAAGGCAACTGGTTCCCAACGTTACTGTGCTACCACTGTGGTCCCATGACACTCTTGCCTGCACCTCAAATTGTCAAGGGTCCCGTTTGTCTAGTGACAGCCAGTGATACAGTAGGAAATAAAATGGCCGAAAGGTCCTGACTTCTTGCCCTGCTTCTGGAGCCACTGGAAAACCTGTTACCTTCACTGGGCCTCAGTTTTCTTATTTACTAAATAAGAAGTTGCTCTAAATAAACCCATGAAATCCGTTCCTATGGAGGAAGACCTCCCAGGTTTCCAGAGGAAGGTGATGGGTGGCCGAGGCCTGAGGGGAAGTGGTCGGGCTGGGTGACAACACTCTCACCTTCAGGGCCATCGCAAGCATTGGCAATTCCTGCTCCCCTCCTCCTCTCTAGGAGGCTCCAGGCCAGGTTTAAATAATCAATCAACTTGCTTTTGGGAATTCAATCAAACTTGTCTACCTCAAACCTGCTGATTTATATATAGCACCAATTATTTATGTTCTATATTAAACTCCACTGTATTTCTTGGTGATATTAAAATATAAATTATGCAACAGAGATAAATTGATGGAAATTTTTCCACATGGGTATAAAGAACTGCTGTTCCTAATTATGGTGAGATATCAGTGGAGGTGGAAAAAGCAGGAGTCTAGAAAGAAGGGCCTTTACTGAGGTCAGGCAGTTTGACATCCATATGGTAGGGCAGAGTAAGAGCCTGCTGAAATGGAAGAACCAGATGCTCTGTGCAGGAACAGGCAGGGTCTTGGTAACTTCTTGTTCCTTTTTTTTTTCTCTTTTTATTGAGACGGAGTCTCACTCTGTTGCCAAGGCTGGAGTACAGTGGCGCAGTCTCTGCTCACTGCAACCTCCACCTCCCAGGTTCAAGCAATTCTCCTGCCTCAGCCTCCTGAGTAGCTGGGACTACAGGTGCGTGCCACCGTACTTGGCTAATCTTTGTATTTTTAGTAGAGATAGGGTTTCACCATGTTGGTCAGGCTGGTCTTGAACCCCTGACCTCGTGATCCACCCGCCTCAGCCTCCCAAAGTGCTGGGATTACAGGCGTGAGCCGCTGCGCCCGGCCAACTTCTTGTTTCAATCGTGGTACACTTTCTCTCCAACTGTCACTTCCTCCCTGTCACTGTCACCCACCCCCCAGAAGCCTGAGCAGGACAGGAGGACGGACTCAGCTGCCATGTGGCCACTGGTCAGATGGAAGCCACACCTTCTGTTATGTTCTGTGACTCCAGGCCAATGCCCCGCTCCAAGACACAGTCCCATGGGTGAACTCAGGGCTTTGATTACATTTTGGATTGCGAATGAGTGAGAGAGAGATCTTTAATTTTAAAAAAGTGTGAAATGCAAACTTTAGTTTACTAACAAGCGTAACTCTTCCTTGTAAGGCCCCTTACCTGTGGTCACTACATATGGTACATCATGAAATCAAGATTGGACCAGTGTCCTTTGCTCCCCAAACTATTTTTGTGTCAGTGCTGGGTCATCCCGCTGGCTGGGACACTCTTTCTGCTGTTTTGGTCCCTGGCCTTGGCACCCGGATGTCCTTGTCTCAGAATTCCAGGGAAGGCATTAGGGATAGAGGAGGAGAGGTCAGAGCCACCTGAAGATGCATCCACATCAACCCTTTTAGGAACCACAGACAAGGCTAGTACTGTAGATGCAGGAGGACGGTTTCTGATGTGTTTCATTTTGAGTTGCCCTGGACAGTGCTGTATTGGGGTACATGAGCACCCCAGGTTAGCTAATCATCTGGCACCTTTTCAAGGGGATACCACTTAAATATTTGCTCACACTTATTCAGAGGAGAAGTGGGGTGTGGCTTAGAGCACAGGAAAGGAAGGTCGCTGCACTGACAGCTTGATTTCACTGTGTCCAGGGCAGTTCAGCTCCGGCACCGAAGTTCCAAATCCTTCTTTGCAAAACAAGAGCGCCCACGTATACTTAAAAGCAGTTCAGATGGTACATTTTATGTTATCTGTATCTTACCACAATTAAAAATAAAAAATGTAAAAAAGAATAGAAGATCCCAGCAGTTACTTGGACCCACCCTCCATAGAAGGCAGTGTATCAACCATCCACGATCACACTCGTGTGCCCCTGTGGGGTACCACGGCCCCTCCTCGGGGGATCCCACCACTGAGTCCTCTCCTGGATAGGAGTGCTGGTCCACACTTTTTTTCCATCTGCTTCCATGTCCAGTGATGCTGGGGCAGGCCCTACAGACAGCCCAGGCCGCCGCCCTGCCTCTGGTTTTTCTTTACCGCGGGGCCTGGGAAAGCCCTCAGCTGAAAACCATCTGCCCTGCCCACCACCATGGAAAACTCCGGGACTGGATGCTTCCCATCACAGGAAGGATTGCTCTGTTCAATGTAAGTTTTTAAAAAATAGAGACATTCTGTGACCCAGGCTGGAGTACAGTGGCGTGATCATTGCTCACTGCAGCCTCAAACTCCTGGGCTCAAATGATCCTCCCTCCTTAGCCTCCTGAGTAGCCGGGACTACAGGCATCTGCCACTGTGCCCGGCTGACTTTTAAATTTTTTGTAGAGACAGGGTCTTGCTATGTTACCCAGGCTGGTCTCGAACTCCTGGCCTCAACTTCTCCTCTCGCTGTGGCCTCCCAAAGCTCTAGGATTACAGGTGGGAGCCACTGTGCCCGAACTATTCAATGTAATCTTGAAATTTAAACTCTTCTTGGGGAGAAGTACCACATGAAGTTAATAGCTTCCCAACAAGGTGGTGAGATTGAGGGTGGGAGAGTACGGAAGGACACGGGAGAAACTGAGGAAGGAGAAAAGAAGACGGGGTAGAGGTTGTAAGGGGAGACTCCAGAGAGACAGAGGCCTTCTGATGCCCAGAAACCCAGGCACGACCATGTTTGGGTACCCAGGGGACTGGCAGTCCGCGATCTGAACAGGTAGAATCCCAATCCGCACAGTTGAGTAGTTGCTCTGGAGCTTCAGCAAGACTAGCAACTCCGGCCAAATGCAGCCCAGGGCCGGAGTCACGTTAAGTCTGCAAAGGACCAGTGAGGTCGTGTGCGCCACTCCTATTTTTGATAAAAATGGAAAATAAGACCGCCACCTCTTTCTTTCACTACATGTTTGTATAAGCCCCGGCTTATTCACCAATGATGAGTAAACCGTAAGTTACTTCACCCAAACGCTTTTCTCAGAAGGGAGAAAGAATTTAGAAATGACATTTAAAAATAAAGATATCCCAAATGTAGCTGAGCAATGGCTTGTAAACACGATCCTACATCTCTTTCTAAGCATTTGTAACAATTCGAAATTGCCCTTGTTGGCTAGAAAGGCACGACTGCAAACGCTCCTCACGCACCCCCTCGCTGTTCTGGTTCAAAGCAGAAGTCGGGACTTCTCTGAAGGGGAAGGAAAAAGCCAAAAGTGTCACAGGGAAATTACGAGGCCTTGTTACATCTCATTTCTGTACCCTGTACTGTGGCTTCCCTCGGTCTCCTGCCCCTGCCTCGACACTTTGTGCCTTCATGTCTTTTCTTTAAATGGCTATGATTCTGTCAAACAATGCCAAGCTTATTTTTCCCACCAAAAGCAAACCAGTTCTCTTACAATTTGCATGTCTTAGTTTACTACTTAGTGTATGCAATGCATGACAGTTTTCAGGACTTTCAAATGAATCTCATGTTGCCTCCTTCTCTCCCTGGCGCTGTCTTATTTTAATACACTGGGGCCCTCCTGTTCTTCTTCCTGAAACTTGATCCAGAACCTCGCACCCTGGGCAGATGGCAGGGACGGCGGATGGTCCTACCTTGCCCAGCCCCGGGGTATCCTTCACCTTGTTGACAGCCCTCAGCAGACAGGGCGGGGCTGGGGGAGGGGAGGTCTGCAGAATCCCACTGAAACTGGTGGCAAAGAGCGGTGGTTCGGCAGCGGAAGAAGTGGAAGGCCGATGTTTCTTCTTTTTAGAAGACAGATTTAACTTCTGGGCAGCTCTGGAGGGGAAAACATAAGAAAGGAACAATAAGGGGAAAATGATTGTACAATCAGATATGCTAGGCTTACTTCGTTTTTTTTTCTCTTAAAAAACCCCTCGTTCTTACTGAGGCGTAATCATTCCTTCTCTCCTCCTGCTCAGTGTCCTCTGTAGCAGTCCCTTACTATAACAGAGTGAACTTAACGAGCTACCCAATCATTTATACAGCAAAAGGAAAAACAAAGCCATAAAATAGCAGGATTCTGCAATCACGATTTACAAAGAATTGTTTGTTATCCACCAATGTTGAGCTTAAGCAGAACAAAGCTGGGCATCTTTGGGGACAAACGGCACCCATTACGTTCATCACTCTACTGATGAATCACTTCTCTGGCATACACTCAAGTGCGAGACCTCATGAGCTAATCAAAAAACTCTAACACCTTGTAAAATCCAAACCAGTCTGATGAAGAACCATGTGGAGACCAGTCAAGGCATGCTCTGTACAGGGCACTGGAAAAACACAAGCCCCAGCGCAACAGGAAAAATCAAACTGGTTTTAGAAATATAACACCAAACCAGAAGGTGAACTCCAGCCAGGGTGTAGGGTGCTGAGACTATGGGCTGCTCACATAGATAAGAGGATACTGTGCAGGGAGGTCTTTAAATACAAAATGCAATTCATGGGTGAGTGCAAGGAGTAAGGGGTCAAAGCGCTAAAGGGGGCACAGAGTGTGAAGGCAGGGAAAGGTGGGAGGGGAGGCGGCCAGCATCATTCATAACACAGGCTGTTCAAATGACATCATACAACAGTCAAGTATCCTGTAACACTTAAAACATGATAATCTTGGCCAGGCACGGTGGCTCACACCTGTCATCCCAGCACTTTAGGAGGCCGAGGCAGGCGGCTCGCCTGAGGCCAGGAGTTCGAGACCAGCCTGGCCAACATGGTGAAACCCCATCTCTACTAAAAATACAAAAATTAGCCAGGCATGGTGGCGTGCACCTGTAATCCCAGCTACTCAGGAGGCTGAGGCAGGAGAATCGCTTGAACCCGGGAGGTGGAGGTTGCAGTGAGCCCAGATAGTGCCATTGCACTCCGGGCTGGGTGACAGAGCGAGACTCCATCTCAAAAGGAAAAGCAAAACGAAACCATGATAATCTTTTTACAGAAAAGAAGAAAAGAGGGGAAGGGTGAGGTAAAGGCATTTCACAGACTCTTAATATACTCATTTCTGGATTAATTCTTGATGTCTAAACACTAAACTCCTATTCTAAGAATTCTAATTTCCTCATCAAATGTTCGAAATGTTTGAGCTGCCGCTTAAAATGAAAGGAACACCCTGACTTTATTCTGCTGATTAAAACCTTATCATTCATCCAATGTTCTTACCGATTGCAGAGCACATCATGAGAGAGGCAGGTCAGAAAGACAAAAGCAACACCATTTGCACCGCCTCTCCCTCCCCGGCCCCAGTCTCTTTTAATGGTCTGGGATAGTTGATTTTAATTCTGTGTCATTAAGTGTCAGGCTTTTGACAAATTGCGAGCTAAAAAATTGCCACTGCACAAATATATCAAACGGTGTTACCATTTCAAAGCTTAATTTTTCTCATCTGTAAAACTGAAAATCTATTTCACAAGAGTGAAATACAGGGGATGAGATAAGTGAGGAATGACCGATTTTGATGGGAAGATACCCTAAGTCACCCTACTGAAGGATGATGAGAAAGGGAAGGCACGGGATACTTTCTCTTTTCAATCAGTACAAAGAAAAAACTAGGAATACTTTTTTTTCATGATTTCATTGCTACTTCCTGGCACTTTCCTTCTAAAATCAAGGGTGAAATGGAATTACTCAATGACTAGTCATTCCTTTTGAGATTCTCTCCCTAAATGAACAGTGACTCATCCCAGGTCAGTCACTGGCACGAGGCATCACGTGGCCTTCTGACGCCTGCATGCACCTCTGCTCAGTGATCCCTCCCTACTTTCAAGCCAGCCTGCCTATGTCTCAGAGGACTAGAAGAAGGAGGATGGTGATCTGCTAGGAACTAAAAGGTGCTGTTTATCCATCTACATTCAGGGTTCCTTTTCACAGTGTAAAAAGGACCAGGTGGCTGGGCGTGGTGGCTCACGCCTGTAATCCCAGCACTTTGGGAGGCCGAGGTGGGCGGATCACGAGGTCAGGAGATCGAGACCATCCTGGCTAACACAGTGAAACCCCGTCTCTACTAAAAATACAAAAAAATAGCCGGGCGTGGTGGCGGGCGCCTGTAGTCCCAGCTACGCAGCAGGCTGAGACAGGAGAATGGCCTGAACCTGGGAGGCAGGGCTTGCAGTGAGCCGAGATCGCGCCACTGCACTCCAGCCTGGGCGACAGAGCGAGACTCCGTCTCAAAAAAAAAAAAAAAAAGGACCAGGTGATGGCTATGGTTTCCACTCCCCTACCTGCTGGGGTTCCCAGTCCATAGACAGGGGAAGGAAGTGACACCGAAAGGCAGCTTAGAACGGGCAGTAGCCTGATGGCTTTTTCCTTTTTCTTATCTCTGCCACCCATGCCCACCCCACACATGCCCTGCCGTGGAGAAAAGCAAGGATCCTTGAAAGTAAAGCACACCCCAGGACATCCCTCCAAGGTTTCCCTCCTCCCTCTCCCTCCTACAAACTTTCACGCTACTAGATCATTTCCAACAGCATGCAGATGTATTGTTACTTCTGTCATCTTAAAAAATAAAACAAATCCTTCTCCTGATGCTTCTTCCCCAGCCAGCTACTGTTCTACTTCCTTGTCCGTCCTGGCAGCAAGACTCAGGGAAAGTGTTGTCCACGTTGGCCCTTGTCCAGTCCCTCTCCTTCCACCATCTATAAGCTCATTTCATTCAGGCATGTGTCCCATGACTCATCCGAAACTGCCCTTGTCTGGGCTCCCGATGACCACCATGATTGCTCAAGTTAATGGTTCTCAGCCCCATCTTGACCTATCAGAGCCCTCAGTAGGTCCTTCCTCCTTGATACACTTTCTCCTAGGTTTCTAGGACACCCTGGCCATTCCTTTCCCGTTTCCTTTGCTGGTTCCTTCTCTTCTGCCCAGCCTCTTAATGATGGCGGCCTCAGGGCACAGTCCTTGTCCTCTTTACTGCTGCACTCAATCCCTTGGTGTTTTCTTCCAGGATCATGATTTAAATAATATCCTTAATGCCTATGATTAATTAGTTTTTATTTCCAGCTTAGGTCCCTCTCTGGAACTCCTTATTTATGTATCAAAATTACCTCTTCAACAATTCCACTTGGATATCTAACAAACATCTCAAGCTTGCCATCTCTAAAACTGAAGTCCTGATTTTTTTTACCTGCAACGCTGTTATGCATTCAGCCTTTCCTGTATCAGAAAATGGCAATTCCATCCTTCTAATGACTTCTTTGATGTTGACCTCTCTACTTCTCACACATCTAATCCATCAGCAAATTTCGTTGGCTACAACTTCAAAGCAGATCTATGATCCAACCACCTCTCACCACCTTTACTACCATCTTGGTCAGAGCCATGGACTTCTCTTGCTGGATTGCTGCCACAGTCTCCTAACTTGTCTCCCATCTTCTATACCCACTCTCCACCTGTCTATTCACACAGAAGCCAGAGTAACTTTTAAAATTTAAGTCTGCTCAAGGCCCTCCGTTTGACTCTCCATATCACTCAGAGTAAAAGCCAAAGTACTTGCAGTGGCCTGTAAAGCCTCCATGGTCTGTCCCCTTCCCCCCATATCCCTCAGACCACCTTTCCTACTACTCTCTTCTTTGATGATTCTGCTCCAGTCACCCTAGCCTCCAAATACTCTTGGTCCAATCCCCATCTTGGGGCCTTTGCACAGGCTCTTGTGTCAGCCTGGAATGCCTGCCCAGATGGAGACGGGCACATGGCTCACTCCCTCATCTCCTTTAAATCTTCGCCCAGATGTTACCTTATCCATGAACCTACCTTGCCCATCATGGCAGACAGTACTTTGCAGAGATGGCTGCATCCATGTGTCTCCCACAGGCACTTCTTACAACCTGACACTGATCCTCTCCCCCTGACAGGTGGGGGTCTATGTTCCTTCTTGAACCCAAGACAAACTCTGAAACTGCCCTGGCCACAGAATGTAATGGAAGTTACGCTGTAGAGCTTCTGAGCTTCAGATACAAAAGGCAATAATGGCCTCTCCCTGGATCCCTATCTTGAGACACTCACCCTGGGAACACAGTTCCCATGCTGTGAGGAAGCCCAGGTCACATGGAGAGGGTCATGTGGAAAAGAACTGAGGACCACAGAAGATGGTCCTCAACTGCCAGACATATGAACGAATGAGCCTTCAGATTATTCCAGATGCCATCCTTCAAGTCTTCTGCCTGAGGTCCCAGACATCATGGAACAGAGATAAATCACACCCACTAAATCTTATCTGAATTTTAGATCCCCAGAAACCACGAGAGATGATAAATGATCATTGTTGCTTTTAGCCACTAAGTTTTGGGGATAATTTGTCACACAGCCACAGTAAACAAACAAACAAACAAAAAACACTCACTCCCAGACTCCTAATTTCCATTATCTTGGTTGTTCACAACCATGACACCTATTATCTTGTAACATAGCAGATGCTTAATGTAAATTTTAGCAGGGAAGAGAGCTCACGGTATGTTTTGAAGGAATGAATGAAGACTGGAGGAGCTGGGGATATTTAGCCTGGAGAAAAGAAACCTGGAGAAAGAGGAAGGAAAGAGTCTTTCAAAAAATCTGTCTTTAAAGAAATGAATAGATGACATGTGGAAGGAAGTATCCTTCAAGCAAGGATACCAGATACTTTCATAAGCCATTTTTTTTAACCTCAAAAGCCCTTGTGAGCAGAACAATATTACCCCCATTTAACAGACAAACAAATGAAGCTCAAGGCAGTTAAATCCTGAGGCCCTTCTGACCTAGTCTGAACATCCAGCTTCCTAGATGCTAGGTAGATAATCTTAGGCAAGTTACCTAAATTGTGATAATGTTTATAAAGGCCTAAGCACAGTGCCTGGCACATTGTTGTCACATGACAATGCTATCACCATCATCACGACTATTATAAATATTATTATCAAGCCTCAGTTTCTGCGTAGTAAGATGAAGCAAAAATAATACCTACTTTTTTAGACTTTTTATGAGAATTTAATGACAGTACATATAAAGCGTTTAGTACATTAATCAATGATCCTTTGAAAGAATATAATCAATTATAAGTAGTAGAGCTGAGGCTGAATCTGGTCTATGTGTCCTGTATTGTACTGTATTATATCTGAACAGGGGTTAAATCTATGTACTACAGGTACCAAAGCAGTAGGTGAAATGTAAAAGCATCTTTAGCTTGATAAGTGTAAGAGACATTTTTCCAAAAATTGCAGTAACCCACTAGTGATGCGTTGGCTTCAGAAAATAGTGAGTGCTTTTTGTCACTGAAAATATCCAAATGGTGGGTAGAAAACCACTTACCGGGAATATGAGGGAGAGGGATGCATGCGTGGGGAACCTGAATGATTTCCAGTATAGAGATTCTGCAATGACTCCTGGACTCTACTCCATTTAGGAAAGCCTCTGTTGGCTTCAATGCAGAAAAACAGTGATAGAAGAAGTCATCTTGAGAATACATATAAAATTATTTTCTTAAAACTTATGTATAAGATAAATATATTGGGCAATTTTTAGAATACTAAAAATTAATATAAATCACATTTTTATAGCCATAGATTCTATAATAGCTTTTTATTTTATCTTTGACATCATTATAACCAGCTGTTTGATCTTTATTTTATATATTCCAGTTTCTTAGAGGTCAGCAGCTTCTGTTCTTTTCATACAGCACTTCAATGACACAGAGAAGAGAATGTTAAGGTTGAGAAATCATTCATGTATAATTGTATTATTCAGGGACATAAAGGAGAGGAAGTCACGAAAGAACTGAAAAGGTAAAGATGGCCGGGCGCTGTGACTCACACTTGTAATCCCAGCACTTTGGGAGGCCGAGGTGGGCAGATCACTTAAGGTCAGGAGTTCAAGACCAGCCTGACCAACATGGTGAGACCCCATCTCAACTAAAATCCAAAAACTAGCCGGGCATGGTGGCACATGCCTGTAATGCCAGCTATCCGGGTGGCTGAGGTGGGAGAATCGCTTGAACCTGGAGGCAGAGGTCATAGTGAGCCGAGATCGTGCTACTGCACTCCAGCCTGGCGACAGAGCAATGCCCCATCTCAAAAAGAAAAATAAAGAAAAGGTAAAGACATTTTGACTAGAAGTATATTTTACGTAATTAATGCCTGATAATTCTTTCTTTCATAGGGGGAAAAAAAAACAGACGAATGGGTTGTTTTATGATTTCCAGTAGCAGAAAAAATAGCTTAAAATCTACCATAAGCAATATTTACTTATGGTAAATATTGCTTGTTCTTACCAAGGATAGTACAATATATTTCCTAAAGCTATTTATCCCAGCATACATATTTAAACATCCATTAGCTTCATATAAGTATCTGTGCCTTATTTCAAGGAAAAAGTCTCTCTAGTAGGATGAAATTAATATTTCCTGAACAACTATTAAAAAAAAAAAAAAAGTGGGCCAGGCATGATGGCTCCCAGCACTTTGGAAGGCCAAGGCAGGCAGATCACAAGGTCACGAGTTCAAGACCAGCCTGGCCAACATGGTGAAACCCCATCTCTACTGAAAATACAAAAATTAGCCAGGCATGGTGGCGCACACCTGTCCTAGCTACTCAGGAGGTTGAGGCAGGAGAATTGCTTGAACCTGGGAGACAGAGGTTGCAGTGAGCCAAGATCACGCCACCGCCACTGCACTCCAGCCTGGCGACAAAGCGAGACTCTGTCTCAGACAAAAACAAAAAAACAAAAAACAAACAAAAAAACAGTGGTGCCACACGCAGTATTATCAGGCAGTGAGGAGAAGAGCAGTAGCTTGTCCCTGGCTAGAATGTCCCAGTGAACTCAGGCCTTCCCTCTGAGTGCCAGTCCTTTCTCTCCACAGCCTCACTCATCTCACACAAAAGACAATTCTCCTAATGTATCAATATGACAATATCTGAATTCAAGGATCAGGTTAGAACTGAAATGACCTTCACAACAGGGTGGTTACTTGCTCTCATTGGCCAGATCTACCCAAACCTAAAAAAATGAGGTCCATACTTATCTGGTGGACTCAATGAGTTTAAGTACAGGGAAAGTCTTAGGTCTGAGTCATATAGATTAGAGGGGAACTCGATTTTGACTTTTTTTTTTGTAATTGTGTAATAGACTATTTGTCAGACTATTACCCTGGATTGTGAGAATTGCAGGGGGTTAAAATGGAAAACCCCTCATTCTAAGTGCATCTCATGAGAATTACATTGAAACCTCCTATCCTTAGTGTCTAAAGATTACTAAAATATTGACCCAGCAATCTTTTAAAAATTATTAGCTTCATGAAGACTAGAACTTTCCTTAGGGCACAGACAGGAAAATCAGGCAATACGGTCATGTTTAAGGACCTCTACATCTTTAAACGTTTTAGGAATACTGTGTGTTCCTCACCCTATCCTAAGAATATTTCATCTTGTCTGAGGGCTGCTCAAGTGTGGGATGCTCAGATAGGTGGGTAAAATGTTTATAAAAATTAAGAGGTCATTCGAGCTCCACTAAATCCAACCCAGGTAATTGATGGGTGGGATATCACCTGAAAAACTGTGAGACTCTCAGAGCCGCTGCACCTGCCAAACAGAAGGGGTCCTGACCAGGATGGGGTGGCAGACGGACAGTCTCCCCTGTCAGCATGTAAAGGACAATCCAGGCTGCCATTTCATGTGAAAATGGTCAGTGCTGCCGTGGGCTGCCATGGCTCACGTGCCACTATAGAACTATTTCAATGTTCTGAGGATTCAGGCTATCTGACAATGAACAATGGCATCACAGAGTACAGCAGCCCCTAGAAAAACCATCTGGTCAATGACACAGGGGGAGAAGACAATAAAACAGATTATAAACAGCAGGGATAAGTGACAAGATCCTACGTTCTGAGGCAGAGCTTCCAGACACAGTGAAGATACTCATCCACATGTAACAGACACCATTAATGCTTTATTGTGAAATAACACCTACTTAAAAGTATTTGGGTATAGCCCAGAAACATGCTAGTTATTCTGGAACTTTTCCTATCGGGAATAAGAGCATCAGCCTTCACCTTTGTATTTTCTAATTGGCTGTCAGGAGGTCATTTCTTTCTTTCTTTTTTTTTTTTTTTTTGAGACGGAGTTTCGCTCTGTCGCCCAGGCTGGAGTGCAGTGGCCGGATCTCAGCTCACTGCAAGCTCCGCCTCCCGGGTTTATGCCATTCTCCTGCCTCAGCCTCCCGAGTAGCTGGGACTACAGGCGCCCGCCACCTCGCCCGGCTAGTTTTTTGTATTTTTTAGTAGAGACGGGGTTTCACCGTGTTAGCCAGGATGGTCTCGATCTCCTGACCTCGTGATCCGCCCGTCTTGGCCTCCCAAAGTTCTGGGATTACAGGCTTGAAGAAGGTCATTTCTATGTCTCTAGAGATTGAAAAGCATATGGGTCTGTTTTTTTTTTTTTATGCAAATTATCTATTTCATTAGTGCAGGAAAGTAATTCATGACATGATTTCAAATAAAATGTTTACTGCTAGGAGGCAAACATGGTGACCATTAGCCTCTAACAATATCATGTTAAAATACTACAGCCAGGCACTGTTATCATTTGGAAATGGATTGACATTTGCATGTTAATGCACAGTGTTAACCAGTGGGAATCATCGCTGTGAATTTACCCTTAAAAATTTTCCCCTCACGCCTGTAATCCCAGCACTTTGGGAGGCCAAGGCGGGTGGATCATGAGGTCAGGAGATCGAGACCATCCTGGCTAACAGTGAAACCCCGTCTCTACTAAAAATACAAAAAAGTAGCCAGGCATGGTGATGGGCACCTGTAGTCCCAGGTACTCGGGAGGCTGAGGCAGGAGAATGGCGTGAACCTGGGAGCTGGAGCTTGCAGTGAGCGGAGATCACACCACTGCACTCCAGCCTGGGTGACAGAAGGAGACTCCGTCTCAAAAAAAAAAAAAAAACATCTTCCCCATGCTTCAAGGATTATACAAGTTGCCCTCACCAATGACTGCAGCCCTCATGGGTCATTGTCCTTTCCCTTGAAGTCTTACAGCAGTTGTCTTTTTGCTCTTTGTTTTCTTTTGGTTTTTTCTTAAGGACAGGGTCTCGCTCTGTCACCATGCTGGAGTGCTGTGGCACGATCATAGCCCACTGCAGCCTCAAACTTCTGGGCTGAAGTGATCCTAGAGAGTAGCAAGGACTACAGGTGTGCACCATCATGCCTGGCTAACTGAAAAAGTTTTGTTTTTTTTTGTAGAGACAGCGTCTCACTTTGTTGCCCAGGATGACTTGAACTCCTCACCTCAAGTGATCCTCTCATCTCAGCCTCCCAAAGTGCGGGAATTACAGGTGTGAGCCACTGCACCTGGCCAGCAGTTGGTCTTGAGATGATCTATCTTACGTTTTAATGCTTAATGAGACAGTGCTTGACCATGTGCCTTTTGCTTCTGTCTCACCCCCGTCACTGCACAGTTCACTTATTCAGGGTCCATGCCGTGTGTTTACTTTCTTCTATAGGTGCACACCTGCCCTCTGGCTCTGTGCCCTGCTGGAGGACAGTACTTCTTAGTCAATCCAAGCTTTGGAATTACACGAACAGACTCAGAGTTCCAAAATTAAGTAGCCTGGAATTCTAGACAATGCTTAGAGCTTGGATTTCTTTTTCCTAAAATATTTTCTATACATCATCACATCCAGTCTTAACGTGGCCCTGGGAGGCAAGCAGAGAAGGGATTTGTACCACACATTACAGAAAGAAGAAGAAAGAAGAAGAAGAAGGAGGAGGAGGAGGAGGAGGAGGAGGAGGAGGAGGAGGAGGAGGAAGGAGAAGAAGGAGAAGGTGGCTTGGCAAGGTCCCTGACTTCAGCCATGGCCACAGGACTGCTGACTCTCAGACCTGGGACTGGGATTCATGTTTCCCACCCTCTAAATCCAGGGCCTTTCTACGACATCATGTTAATGTTGGTAAATGAAAGCAGTGATTTTATTTTATTTGGGCAAAATAAAACCGAATGATAATCATTTATCTAATAATGAAGAGAAAAAACCATTTACATATTTTTGTATGTAACTCAAATCAAATCATATTATACATAAGCACTTACCAATTACTGATCTGGTTGCTTAGCAACATACCTCCACATTATAGGGGGAAACTGTCTCAGTACAGTGAGTTAGGTCGTGGCCAGAATTAGGATAGAAAAGGGAAATTACAACAACTACTACCACCACAACACCACATTATTATGGCCACCTTCTACTGCCTCCTGAACCTCCCTCCACACACACAGAAAGAATGCTGGAAGCTGCTTAAAACGAATCTCAGAGTTCCGGGAAACGCAGTCCATCAGTATTTATTGAATGATAATCACAGACAAAGAACTATGCAATCAATAAGCTATAAATATCACTAAATCAATAAGCTATAAATATCACTAAAGCCATCTCTGGTTCACCCAGCAGCTGCTCTGTGTTAGAGTCTACCCCTAGACTGCACAGATGAGAAGCATCTACACCACAAATGTTATTGATAACTTTATATTGGCTCCACAGCAGAGACAGAGAACTAGGAGAAGCCTGAAGACACACAGCAGGTAAACCCACTACAGCTGAAGAGCTTTACTTTCTGGTGGGAGCTGAAAGCTTTTCCTGAATTGTGTTATCTGGGCAGCACACGTAAAAACATGTGAAGTTTGTTTTTCTGGGCCTTGCTAATTTTACTTAACATAATGACCTCCAGTTCCATCCATGTTGTTGCAAATGGCAGGATTTCATTCTTCTTTATGGCTGTATAGTACTCCATTCTGCATATGGACCACCTTTTCTCTATTCATTTGTCTACTGATGGATGCTCAGGTTGCTTCCAACTCTCGACTATTGTGAATAGTGCTGCAATCAACATGGGAGCTTGGCTATCTCTTCCATATACTGACCTCCTATCCTTTGGATAAATACCCAGTACTACAATGGCTAGATTGCATGGTAGTTCAATTGTTAGTTTTTTGAGGAACCTCCAAACTGTTCTCTACAGTGGTTGTACTAACCCACAGTGTCCGAGGGTTCCCTTTTCTCCACATCCTCACCAGCATTTGTTATTGCCTGATTTTTGGGCAAAAGCCATTTTAACTGGGGTGAGATGATAACCTCATTGTCGTTTTGATTTGTATTTCTATGATGATCAATGACGTTGAGCACCTTTTCATGTACCTGTTTGCCATTTGTATGTCTTCTTTTGAGAAATGTCTATTCAGATCTTGGGCCCATCTTTAAATCGGATTATTAGATTTTTTCTCTATACAGTTGTTTGAGCTCCTTATATATTCCGGTTATTAGTCCCTTGTCAGATAGGTAGTTTGCAAATATTTTCTCCCATTCTGTGGTGGTCTCTTCACCTTGTTGATTTGTTTCCTCTGCTATGTAGCAGCTTCTTAACTTGACGTGATCCCATTTGTTCATTTTTGTGTTGGTTGCCTGTGCTCGTGGAGTGTTCCTCAAGAAATCTGTGCCCAGTCCAAATGCCCTGGGGGGTTTCCTCAGTGTTTCCTTTTGATAGTATAAACCAGTTTTTAAATAAAAGCTATTCAATGTAAAACCTTCTCCTTTGTATAAAGCCAAGTACCCATGAATATTTGCTGAGCCGAGCTCCCTGTGTGAAAACGGACATTTTCATACACAAAACTAAAGCAGAAAATGTTTAATTTAAAAAACAGCCATTGGCATGGAAGGCTAAACAGAAGTACAAAGCGTGAGTTTGTTATTTCCTGGCTGCCGAGATCTGGATTTTAGAAAGACCAAATAAACACTCTGTCGGTGGCAGAATCCATGGCCTTGCTGCGGGTTTTTGTCTCAGAAGTTGAAAGGGAAGCACCCTCTGCCTCTGTCTCTGATAAGTGTATTGCTGAGAAGCCATCTGATGCTGTGGATTCTCAGGGCTTGGCGAAGGTGCTGCAATGGATATTGGGATTCAAAGCATGTTAAGAATGACTCTTCCACTTGCCTTGCCAGGGGTTAACCCCTCTCGGCTCATTATACAGCAGCTGCTCAGTACCCCACTGCCCCCTGGTCTCAGCTCACCTCTGGCCAGATGACAACAGGATAGCAGCCACTGCAACCGATCTTCGCGGCTTCCTTTAATATTTTGTATGACAGGGACTCTGATGGAGCTGCCTTACTAATGACTAAGACGCCATCTGCAAGACCTGGGTTTCAGGACCCAAGAGAAGGTTAAGAACTTGTGCACTAATGAATCTAATTTCGTCCGGAACTTGACAAGTTGGTGCCACACTCTATGGGCACCTAAGAACATATCGACTTTCTCATTGCACTTTTCTATTTCTATCTGTCCAGCAAACCTAGTAAGTCAGACCCAAATACTGCCTAAACAACAAGTTCTAGGTCAAGATCTAGAGAAAAACACTCATTAAAACAGAGAAGTTCTGTTTCTGAGACTTGGATGACCTCAGGAAGGTGGCAACTTGCTTTAACCCACAGCAATCATTCATATTTTTAAGAGAGACCACACGCCACGTTTTCAAGGACATTGGAAGATGAAATAACCCCAAACGTATTCCCAATTCTTGTGGAATAGAAAAGTTCAAAGGAACATATTACCAATGTATAAACTGCCTTTGATGCCGTGTGACATATGTGTTGACATGTGATTCCATAGCTTAGAGCTACTTTCTTGCCCAGGCACCAGTGTTTACCTCCACCCACACCTACAAAGCTACCTTTCCTTTTCTCCCTGCTGTCCTGGAGGGGTGGGCTCCAACCTGCCAGTACACAGTCACAAAACTTCAGCAGGGAGGAGAAAAGCAGAAGTATGTTGAATACAGATTCCCTGGACAGTGAGAGGTAAAAATTCCCTACCTGAGAAAGCACAGCGGGCAGGATCCCTCACACTATCTTACCTGTGAAACAGAGTGTTGCCTGCTGCCAGACCTCCTGACAGTGGCTGTGCACCTGGGTAACTGATGACCTGGCCACACCTATACCCCAATTCTTGCTCTTGTTCCTGCTGCTTAGGCTGTGCGGAGCCTTGTGTCTCGGTCTTCCCAGCTTCCTTATTTTAGCTTCCTGATCTGCATCTTGGCTTCTCATTGCTTGCCTGACATCCACTTGCAAGCCTCAGAGCCAGTGCGGGTGGAACTCCCTGACTTTCTTTCTCATCTGCACTTAGGTGCACATGTCCTTTTCCCTGTGCCATCCATCTGACCTTCTGGCCATCAATCCTTTCTTATCTGATGCTCCCTGACTGCAGATCTTCATGTTCCTGGCCTGATCTGCCCAGCTCAAGCCTGCTTTGTACCAGGGAAACTTAGTAGCTTCTTGCCTCTTCCTAAGTCCCACCTATAGTGTGCAATTATGCAAACTGGGCTTAATCCATAAATTAAAAGAACTGTAAACACCTAGGACACCAGATCCATTTAAACGTGCATTAAAAACCCATCCCAAAGCCAGATATAAATGATTATAGTTAACTGACATTATTGCTATCTTTCATGAACATGAATAATAGCAAACTGACTGGTCTTATTAAATGGAATTGATGAAACCATGTATCTACAACCCAGCTATTTCAGTTGCCTATAAATATAGACAGAGAAAGACAATCACTGGCTAATTAAAGTCCATTCCTCATGAAATGTCAGTGCCTGATTTTTCGGCTGAGAAGCAATTGTCTATAAAATATGTATGCCTATCTCTTCTGGTTTAAGGACTATCCAACTAAAATTAAGATTCCTTCAAGGGATAAGCATATCCCAGATAATCTGATTTCAAGAATCGAATGAATCTAATGTTCTTTTCATTACACCATGCTGCCTTTTAGATGCTAGCTCCAAGTTTCTACTTAAATCATGTATACATATGCTAATGTAATGCTAAAAGGAAGAAGCTGAATGTTCTACCATAAACAGAGAACCCACTTAAAAGCCAAGAGTGACCACTAATTCCTTTAGAGTTTTCCTTAGTATTTATCTTCCTTCGCCATTGGATAGAAAATTATCTTGAACAGCATGAGAAACCGAAAAGAAGTTGTGTTGTTCACTTTTAATCTCTTTATTTTGAAAAGAAATAGAGCTTTATTCTCACTTTTCCCATATTTCAATTGTGTGAAATTAAAACCTGACATGAAATTACACACTTCAGATATAATTTGTTGCCTGAAGCAGCAAACCACTATCAAGGTGTGATAGCTAGAAATGGGCAGCCTTAGCAGAGCAAGTAAAGCCTTTAATCCGTAACTCTTTGCTGAGTACCTGTAGCTCTTTCAGAGCAAAGCTAATTAATTGTCAATGCTGGGTGACATGCTCTGTGGTTTGGGGGCTTCTTGGTTAATTAAATTTGAATATAAGAGTCTCATTTGCTAGAGGAAGTAATTTATTTTCCCCCCTTTGATTCCAATAATTTTATTTAACAAATTATTTACTGTAGTTGAAACCTGAAGAAATCAGTAAGGTTATTTCAAAGGAAAACAATTTGCCTGGGACCTCTGCATTTTACAAATATGTACCAGACACAGAAGTAGGTCAGAATTTCTGCCCTTGTCGCTGCTGAAAAGCTGGACCGCACCAAGGCCTAGGCAGTTGTTTAGATGGCTGCTACCTTAGCAGCCCCACTAGATGCAGAGAGGTAGAAATTCACAGACCCTCCTTTTCTGTCTATGCTACCGTCAGGTTACCTGGGCTGGAGTGTTTGCAGATTGCTGAAAACCATGGCAAAATTACACTGGGCAATAAAGAACACTCATCACAGGCAGGTCCAAAAACTGTGAAACAAGGAAAGGAGGCAGCTTTTGTTTTTAATAGAGAAGACATCTCCAGGAAGATTTAGTTCAAATTTTCTAGTTAATTGTAAAGAAACTGGGCCCTGTTAAACTGCATATTGAGCTAATGTTTACTTTCATGGACATGTTATTTGTAGGTAGGTGACATTTACAATATGTAAAGGTAATTTTTAATGCTATGGATACTGTTATTAGAATCCTAGGTTAAATAATTTCCATTTTTTTGGCAGAATATGGAGCAAAATTACATTAGTTTAAGTACCCAGGTAGGTTTAAAATACTCTCTCAACTTTACTAACACATTGTTAATTATAACTAATTCTACAACACTGAATCCTTGGTTAAGAATAAAATCACTATGCCTTATATTATTATGAGAAAATAATATTTATGTTTTGATGGTGCTTCTAGGAATGGATTGTGTGAAAAGAAAATACTTGTTCTCTAAATCAGAAGCCATCCAGCTGTGTCTGTGAATATATTCAGGGGCAATTGGATAGAATGTAACTCATGTTATATAATCAATCAACCAATCAATCGTCTTTTCCTTGTGTGAATTCCCACGTTTACACAACAGCTATGCTTTGACAAGTTGCCTGTAATTTGAGATTTTATAAATTGAATCTTACTTCACATTGATTTCTATTAAAAGTTCAGAGACATCTTATCTGCATGTATGTTATTCAATTGAGAAGGGCTACAAACGCTTTATCTTTAAATAACTGTGCTTTCGCTCTAGCCTGTCCAACAAATCACTAGTAACAACAAACACTAAGTCGTTCAATGCTGTATTTAAAAACACACAGAACTGACTCCTAATACGTGACTGACTACCAAGAAATGGCTAAGAAATATATAAGATTCTTCACTTCCTACATTAGCCTTTGCCTCCATAGACAAAAATAACTTATTTTCAAGATAGACAATCTTGGCTTAGATCTTCATGTAGAGTACTTGGATATAAAAAAAAATCTGATTCTGGTTTTCAGATCTGAGAGTCTTCTGCATGAAGCCGGTGGCCGGAGTTACGCGAGTGGGTGAGACGACCCAGGAAGGTGCAGAGTAGAAGGCCAGCAGAAGGTAACCCGTGACAGACCCACGAAAATCCTCAGTACTTCATGAGTGAATAAAAAAGAGAAGATTACAAAGGAGCAGCCAGAGAGGTAAAGAGGAAGATGGAACAAGTGGTTAATAATGTTAAAAGCCCCTGAGAGACTAAAAAAGACAGAATACAAAGTGTCCATTGGATTAGAATTAATGAGTTCATTTTTGACCTTGAGCAGAATCAGAAGAAACACGCAGTACATTTCAGTGGGTTGAGAAGTAAATGGGGGTGGAAGAAATAAAGATAACGGGGCCTTGGCTATTCTTTTGAGAAATTAAACTATGAAAGAAAAAACATAAAATATTAAATTGTTAGGTATTTACCTAAATGCCTTAAACGGAATTATGAAGCTAAAATATGGCTTTGTTTTTTATAGAGGTTAATAGTTAACATAGCCGCATTCGTAAAAAAACAGTTATTTAGCTTATAAAATTAAAGAAGATATCCTTCATCTTATTATCCATGCATTATTTACTCATGTTATTCCATAAACATTGATTGAATACCTACTATTTATAGGTTACTATGCTTTTACCCAATGTTCTCTACATAGGGATCCATTTTTTTAAAAATTCTCAAAGGAAGACTAGGTATCTCCAGACAAATCATATGTGTCATTTTATTGGGTAAGAATAATAGAACCTAAACCTAATAAAAAAATACATACAGGCTTTGGAGTCAAATGGGCTTGGTTCAAATCCTGCCTCTGCCACTTACTTTGATGTGTATGAAAATAATGGCAACTACCTCAGGGTCTGTTGGGAGAATAAAGGGCATAAGGTATGGAAAAGTGGCCAGCAGAATGATCTGCACACAGTGAGCGCACAGTAAATGCTTTTGCTCCCTTCCCCTATCTTTTACTCCTTCGTGATCCATGTGCCTTAGCGTCCATAAAATTCAGAGCCTAAGAAATGTCCACGTACAATACCCGAGTTGGTCTAGGAACTGGTGTCTTTCTCTCTCTCCTTCTAGCTGGTTCCCAGTATATATTTTAAGATTTAATTTATGTTACAAATATGTAATGAGTTGTGTTAAATCATTTTGGGAAAATTGGTAGGTATAAATCTTTAAACAGAAGTTATATGTGACTATTCTGTATTTATTAGTCTTCTAGGGGATTTTTTCTCACACTTTGATCAAGTTTGCTAAGAGGCGCTCACATCTAATGGAATACTGTATGCTGACATTGGATTCATCAATCCTTGTTCTTTCAAAGTTAGGTGGGTCAAAATTAGATGTTGCTATGGTCTAAATGCTTATGTCCCTCTCTGAATTCATAAGTTGAAATCCCAACCCACAAGATGATGGTATTTGGAGATGGGCATTTTAGGAGGTGATTAGGTCATAAGGGTGGAGCCCTGGTGAATGGGATTAGTGCCCTTATAAAAAGGAGCCCAGGGAGCTTGTCTGCCCCTTCTGCCATGTGAAGACACAGCGAGAAGGTACCATCTATGAACCAGAGTGGGCCCTTACCAGACACCGAACCTGATGTTCTCTTGATCTTTAACTTCTCGGCCTCTAGAACTGTACAAAATAGACTTCTGTTGTTTATCAATTTAGACTATGGTATTTTTGTTATAACAACCCAAAGGAACTACGACAGGTATTGTCTGTGATTCGAGATTATCTACAAATACTCTGTTTAACTCAATCTAGAGTAGAGAATTGCTCAAGGGCACTTTTAAGCTGATGATTTCAACAGGGCTCATAAAGTCGAAAATAAAATGTGACTGGAGAAAAGAATCGTGTAAACTGAGAATATGGGACGCAATAAATGCTTTAGCAAATATTATTTAGTAACAGTACTTTAGAGTGCTTTCAGAGTTCTCCCAAGAGAGGCAGAAAAGAGAAATAGTCAAGGGTACAGGATGCGAAGCCAATTGTCTGGCTTCAAATCTCCTTTCTGCCACTCAGAGCTCTGTGGCCATGGTCAAGTTCTTTAACTATCCTGTGCCACAGTCTCCCCAGCTGTAAAACAGGGTGGTAAGAGTGGCTAGCCTCATGGAATTGTTGCTAAGTTCAAATAAGATGATCAGAACCGTTCCTCACTCAGAGTAAACACCCGGTAGGTGTTTGCTCCCATTATTGTTATAATAAAACATTAATACGAAAACTATATCCTAAGTGTCTCTTCTTAGACGTTCTTTCTTATCAGCTTCTTAGAATATGAGTCCTAAAGAGCAAGGTGAAAGGGATGCCTTTGCTCTAAGCCCTGCTGCATCGCGAGTCAGCTCTGAAGATTCCTCCCACACACTGTCAATACCACAACTGGCTGTAGGACGTTGACTCCCATGTCAGTTTCAGGTCCTGGACATCCTGAATATAAGTTTTGGTTGTGCAGTTGGCTGAGAGGGTCTTATTTCTAGCTAAGAAAGGACTGAAAAAAGGACATTCTCAATTTGGGCTGATAAATTGGGGTCTTCCACAGCCTTAAATCAGCTGTCAGGGAAATCTCCTGTTAGTACAGTTACTTTGCCCTGAAAACCGCCAGCTGAAACTAGATTCTTATGTCAACCATGTGTCTGCAGTTTTTGTGTGCTGGAGGCAATTACTTACTTTGTAGTTCCTCCTCTGACAGTGTGTCCTCATGCCAGATGAACAGGGACAGGACGACTGATTGTCAACCTCACCAGGATGCTGTAGGCTGTGTTCTGAGGCACTTAGAGAGCGTGTGCGCAAAATCAATACATATGCAAAAACAAAATGCTGTGTTAAGCCAACTAACACAGCTGGCCCACAATCTAAATTGGGCACAGGTAGTATCATTTTCCTTAATGCACCGGAAATAAGTTGTCTATGCTGGTCACAAAGGCTGATAGAGCCTGACTGCTATGTCTCTCACACCAGTCAGGCGTCTACCAGCATGGTACATGGTCAAGATGAAAAATGGACCAGGCCGGGCGTGGTGGCTTACACTTGTCATCCCAGCACTTTGGGAGGCCGAGGCGGGCGGATCACAAGGTCAGGAGATCGAGACAATCCTGGCTAATACAGTGAAACCCCGTCTCTACTAAAAATACAAAAAATTAGCCAGGCGAGGTGGTGGGCACCTGTAGTCCCAGCTACTCGGGAGGCTGAGGCAGGAGAATGGCGTGAACCCGGGAGGTGGAGCTTGCAGTGAGCTGAGATTGCGCCACTGCACTCCTGGGCAACAGAGTGAGACTCCGTCTCAAAAAAAAAGAAAAAAAAAAAAAAATGGACCAAAAGGGTCCAAAGCACCTTACTGCTTCTTACAATGTGCTATAATTGTCTGTGTCTTCCTCGCAAGACTGAACACTTCATAAGGTCAGGAGCCATGTCTATCTTTCCTACAACTGCATTCCCCAAAATTGCCTCATCTATAGTGGGCACTACACAAATACAGATGGGTGAGTGGATGGTCAGAACTGGCTCAAAATCACCGACACCACTGAAGAAGTAAGCCTTGCTGCACGTCTTCCCAACAGGGTCAGCCTGGGGATCCTTCCAGTCTTCCTAGCCACAGAATGGTTTGGAAACATGGGTCTAGGTGGAGGTAGACTTAGACTCAAGGATTGCTCTAGCTCAGAGGTTTTACAAGGCTATGGTTTGGGAGGTATCTGGATGTATAAGTATCTAAATATTTTCCAAAACAAGCCTGTCAGATTATATTAAAAGACTCTTCATCATCTGTAGGGAAGATGGTTATTTTTATTGTATAGAAGCATGCAATTCTGTTTATTGCTTTTTAAAAGGGTACAGCACAGTGCAACCTCTTAAGCATTCCCCAGGTTCACCAGTATCCTTGCTTTTCTGCCTCCATATCCACACCAACTAAACTACACCCTACAATGTTGCAATGATATCATCTTATGGGTTAGGATTTCAACTTATGAATTTAGAGGGAGACACAAACATTCAGACCACAGGGAACATTTATCCTACAATGTTCCCTAACGGAAAGGCATGTGGTCAAGGCTGATCATTAATATTGCCCTTTCTGATGTAAGTTCCATGAGAGTGAGGCCTTTTATTTTCTTAACTGCCAAGAATGGCATGCTATGCAGTGGATACTCAATAAAACACTTACAGAATGAATGAATGGATGGATGGATGGATGGATGGATGGATGGATGGATGGGTGGATGGATGGATGGATGGGTGGATGGATGGATGGATGGATGAATGGATGGATGGATGGATGGTTAGATGGATGGATGGATGGATGGATAGGTGGATGGATGGATGGGCGGATGGATGGATGGGTGGGTGGATGGATGGATGGATGAATGAATGGATGGACAGATGGGTGGATGGACGGATGGACGGACGGATGGATGGATGGATGGATGGATGGATGGATGGATGAATAGATCGTGTTTGTCTTTAAGGTTTGCTGACTTCTTAATGATGACAATGAGTAAAATAAAATATTTCTTGGTATGGGTTTCTCCAGGCTACCATGTTCATAAAACAAATACAATTATTGTGTTCATTGTAATAATTTTTCCACGTCGTCATTAGTCTGTGTCCAACATGTGTTTTCCCAAGCCTCTGGGAGAGGGGTTTTTTGAAGTTGCCAGTCGAAGCAGATATGCTCAATGGGTTCTTACGAATTAAAGGTTGTAGACTTGTGCTTCATAAGGACAATTCCAAAAGTCAATTTAATTCGATTATTTTTTTTTTTCCTATTTCTGGCCTTTAGAAATCACTTGCTGCCGGACTAGCCAGGGAGGGCTCGCTCTCTCTCACTCTCTCTCGCTTGCTCTCTCTATCTCGCTCTCTCACTCTTTCTCTTGCTCTCTCTCGCTCTCTGTCTCTCTCTCTCTCTCTCTCTCTCTCTCTCTCTCTCTCTCTCTCCTGCAGAGGGGGCTCCAAGCCCAGATTTTCCTTGGCTTCTTCTTGGGGTAGTTCTCAGAATGATGACAGCGGTGCCTTTAGCTATTGCTGACATTTACTGGTAACTGAGTTACCAGTTAGTCGAGTATTTAATTTTAGTTTACACTATGAAAATTTAATTTTAAAAAAAGTAGATATTTTTCAAAATTATATTTTCAGGGTAATTAAATCAATGATATTCTTGTACTTGAACAATATGTTCTTATTAGGCTATCAACTAATGACAACAATTCAACAATTCAATTCTAAACTTGTTCTGCATTTCTTCAAAATAAAAACATGGACTAACCCAAATACAGTCACGCACCGTATGACGACGTTTCAGTCGAGGACGAACCACATATATACCAATGGTCCCATAAGACAGTCTTATTTTTACTGTACCTTTTCTGTGTTCAGGTATGTTTAGGGACACAAATACTTACCATTGTGTTACAGTTGGCTACAGTATTCAGTACAGCGACACGCTGTACAGGTGTGTAGCCCAGGAGCAACAGGCCTGTCCTCCAGCCTCAGTGTGCAGTAGGCTACACCATCCAGATGTGCAAGTACACGCTATGATGTTCAAACAACAACAAAAACACCTCATGATTCATCCCCATCGTTCAGTGACACATGACTGTACTTAATTTTTTTTTTTTTTTTTTTGAGATGGAGTTCCACTCTGTAACCCAGGCTAGAGTGCAGTGGTGCCACTTCAACTCACTGCAGCCTCTGCCTCCTGAGTTCAAGCAATTCTCCTGCCTCAGCCTCCAGAATAGTTGGGATTACAGGCACCCACCATCACGCCTGGCTAATTTTTGTATTTTTAGTAGAGATGGGGTTTCACCATGTTGGCCAGGTTGGTTGTGAACTCCTAACCTCAAGTGATCTGCCTGCCTTGGCCTCCCAAAGTGCTGCGATTACAGGTGTCAGTGCACTGCGCCTGGCCTCACTGTACTTAATTTTTACCTAACCTTTTTTCTCTGTTGGATACTCAAAGCTTCTTAACTAAAACAAATGAGATTCTATAAATCTGTTACTAAACACAGTAGATATTCTATTACAGGACACAGTCATCAATTTCACTTGGAAATAAGTTTCCATCTTCTGAACTCTAATAACTCATTATATGTTTAAAATAACTTCCTATTTATATTCTTTACCTATAGGTCTTACCTCCTTTCAAACCTCTAAGCTTCTGCAGGGTAAGGCAGTATCTTATTCAAATATTTATCCTCCATGTTACAAGGGCTTTGTGAACATTGGTTGAATGACAGAAAATGTGCACAAATGGATCCACGAGTGAGTGTGTAAGAGTGCGGCAGTCCTCACTAACTAGCTCATGGACTCTTAGCAGCTTCCTTACCCACAACATCGTTCTTCAAAGATTTGAAAATCCACAAACTACGGGATCTCTGAGGTCTCTCCCAGCTCTGAAATGTTGATGCTCTGTAACCACCGTGGCGTTCTGATTCCTGACTAAAAGCATCCAAAATGTTGTTCCACACTTCTCCGGTGTTTTAGAAGGTTCATCAGTATTTTTTCCCACTGTTGTGAGTTTTGGGAATGTACCTTAATAAAGTAACTGGTACCAGAATGCTGGCAGTCAATGTTTACTACAACTGTAAAAAAGCCTTTGAATTGCCTAAAACATGCTATAAAATCCTGTCCTTTTTACTATAGATAGTTTCCCAGTAGTGACTTAGGACTTTTCAAGTGAAATCAGGTTGTTTAGACTTTATCTCCTCTTCTTTCTCCAGAATAGTTTTTCCTTCTCAAGCAAGGATTTTTAGAAATGGATATACTAATACCATCTTAAGATAAATAGATACAATACATTAACAAGTAGCCTAGGTTGACCCAGTCACAAAACCCAGGTGTGGGTCCATTATTGACCCATGAGCCACTGTTACCAACCAGCTGTGATAGGTCTTCATCATCATTATAACATCCTATTTAGGGTGATCTATTACTAATCATCGCCTGTTTTGAGAATCTGAAAAATATGTTGTCTTAGTCATCATGAAATATGAATAAAATTACATGACACCTGCTGGGTGCAGTGGCTCACGCCTGTAATCCCAGCACTTTGGGAGACTGAGGCAGGCGGATCACAAGGTCAGGAGTTCAAGACCAGCCTGGCCAAGATGGTGAAGCCTCGTCTTGACTAAAAATACAAAAATTAGCCGGTTGTTGTGGCGGGCGTCTGTAATCCCAGCTACTTGGGAGGCTGAGGCAGAGGACTGCTTGAACCTGGGAGGCAGAGGTTGCAGTGAGCCGAGATTGCTCCACTGCACTCCAGCCTGGGCGATAGAGTGAGACTCACTCTCAAAGAAAAAAAAAAAAAATTACAACATCATTCACTTTCATGGTCCTGTTCATACACAGAGAATCATGCCAATTCCTCTGCCCAAATGCCCTCCCTTCCCAGCCACCTCCTGCTCATTCTTCTAGACCCAACTCTAATATGACTCCTTCTCTCCGAAGCAGAATTATTCATCTCTTCCATATGTTCTGAAAGTATTGTGCTAGCAGAGCTGCCTTGTGGTTTATCACAGGCGTTACAGCAAGGTTAGTTTGTGTATTCACCACTCGTCTCTGATTCACTTCTGAATCCAAAACTTTACACAGCACCTATAATACATTAGGCGCTCAATAAATGTTTGTGTGGCATATATCTGCTTCCTGCCCCACATTTGGTCTGCAGGTCGATATTTTCATATTAAACTGTTCACTGGGTTTTTCCTAAACTCCTGATAGAGTTTCAAAAGCATAATGCAACAGACATTAAAATTTGTATTGATTTAGTCATTGTTGCCAAAAGCTACATGCTGGAACTATTTCTCCCATTTCCTTTTTTTTTTTTTTTTTTTTGAGACAGAGTCTCACTTTGTCACCCAGGCTAGAGTGCAGTGGTGCAATCTTGGCTCACTGCAACCTCCGCCTCCTGGGTTCGAGCAATTCTCCTGCCTCGGCCTCCCTGCCTCTAGCTGGGGCATGTGTCACCATGCCCGGCTAATGTGTTCGTATTTTAGTAGAGATGGAGTTTTCACCTTCTTGACCAGGCTGGTCTCGAACTCCTGACCTCAAGTGATCTGCCCGCCTTGGCGGCTGGGATTACAGGTGTGAGTCACCACACCTGGCCCCATCTCCATTTTTATATTCATGTTCAGCCCTTTTCCTATCCCAGTGCCACAATGCAAAGTTTTGCCTACACTTACTCATTAAATACCAAGAGAGAAAGCCCCCCTCTGACCACGGTCGGGTGGGGGTGAAAGCAGCAGCGTGGGGAGCAGCCGGAGCAGTCAGCCCAGCGCCCCCTCCCCACCCACCCCACAATCACCAGCTTTTAGTCCCCAGTATCCAGGGGCAGTCTGGTAACCGAAACTTTTGTGTTCAGCTGAAGAGAATGTGCAAATGACAGTTCTGGCTGTCAGGGAGCTTATTACCTAAGCAAGGAGCTTACATATTTATGAGCTGACATCTCAGATTTGCGGCTTCGCAGTATTCCTCAGTTTCCCTTTAGAGCAGCCAATAGGCACAGACAGGCCTTCTGGGCTCATTACTTCACCCCACATCTCCACCCCCACCAAGACACAGCAGGTGGTTCATTTGTGGAGACATCCAGGGTCAAAGGAAAGTGAAAAATGAGCCTACACAAACTCCTGGGCTGGACCTGAAGAGGTGAATAATAGACCCACAGTGTATTCACTATGGCAAAGGCAGCTGCAGTGGGCACTGCTATCGATGCATGTGATATTAATACATACAGCCCTACAGAGCTGCCTGTTAGCAAATCATGCTCCCGTACATCATTTCATGTCATCCTCTGCACCATCTTGTGGCTCTACATGAGGACTGGCCATGGGAACGGCCCATTCCTATTAAACGTTTTCTTGTTGTTGCTCTGCAAATCACATTTTCTGAAGGAAAAACAAACTCTAACACCATGGAAGAGCTTGTTTCATCACGGACCAGAGTTCAAGCATTGCTATGGAAAATGTATCATTCTGCTGATAAAAAGGATAAATCCAGATACGGCCTGCAAGGCTGGGTTCAGAAAGGGAGAGCAATACGGCGTCATTCTCCTTAGTCTTGGATAGTCCCACCAAGAAAACAAACTCAGGGGAGAGGCAGAATCGAATCCAGATACTCCTCCACGGAGAGGACTCGTGAGATGTAACAAAACCCAAGTATCAGGCTATAGTCCAAATCCAGCTTTGTCAGACTCAACACTCTCTGCCCCCTCCTTGACCATGCTGCCTCCGTGATGATTCCTTCTCTGCCCTCCTCTGCTTTTAGAAACCATTTTCCCTTCTCCATCCTCACAGGCAGGGATCTGAACTCCCTCATTCATACCCTGGGCCAAGCCAAGTTACAGAGTGAGCCCTCCCAGTGCCACTGGCTTTCAGAATCTTACCTCTTGTTTTGAAATGAAAAGTTTTGTTGCTGACAGTTTCAACCATCAGAGGTTCTGGCCCACCTAAAGCCTGGCCTGCTTCTATGACAAAGAATGGGCCCACACTGCAAGAACAGTATAAAAGACAATACTGTTTCGTTTCACTAAAATGTATGAATCTCAGTATCTGAGAAACCAATTAAAATATTGGTACAAAAAATGCTTTGTCCTCATACTAACTTAAAACTGCAGGCAACTGCACAGCACTCTACTCATCAAAGCCTTCCACACACATGATTTCACTGCATCTTCACTCAAGACCTGAGGCAGGGCAGAGACTCTTCATCCATTCCTTCTGTCATTTACGCATCCATTCGGCAAACATTCATCGAGTGCTGCCCGGGTCCTGACATCAAAGGCAGAGCTTCAAGACAGGATTACAGTCGAGTGGGAAAGGCAGACAGTGATGGCTGCGCGGTGAAGCATGGAGAGATGTAGGCGCCATAGGATGGCAGAGGAGAAGCCCCAACCCTCTGGGGCTCAGGGGATCAGGGGAGGTCTCATAGAAGGAGAGAAGAAAGGAGCCAGCCAGGAGGAGGACCCATCGTGCTGAGGGACCGGCATGAGTCAAGGTGAGGAGAGTGGCGGAGTAAGGAGTAACCCATTTAGGGCTGGAGCATGGAAGAAGTGTGATCATTTTCTCAAGATCACTCAAGTGGTTATGCACAGAGCTGGGACTCAAACACCCAGGTCTTGACTTCTACTCTAGCACGCTTTCCATTCTGTCACATTGCCTCGCTGTCTTCCCAGGTCCCCTGTCATTAGGGATCTGGGTCTTCTGCTGGAAAGTGTCTGAGAGACAGACCTACCGCTGACAGGAGAACATGAGGACAGTCCTGACATCGAGGCTATGACCAGACACTAAGCTAAGCACCATGCATTATCTCATTTAATTCTTGAAAACCTAATGAGATAAGCTTCGCATGCACTTTACTGAAGGAGAGAACAGAAGCCAAGCAATGTAGCAGTCAGTAGCTCAAATGGAGATAACAGCGCTGGGTTCTACTACATTCAGATGTTCCCTAATCGCCCTCTTCCACTGCGTCCTAGAGGAAGATAGGAGAAAAAATCTCTAGGAGAGAATGCAAGTCCTTTCTCTGGTCAGGAAAACTTGCAGAGGCATTTTTCACAGGTCATTTTCCAAAGTTGTTTTAATTTTCTTTTTTAAAACCCTTCATTATATAAAAGTCTATTTTTTATATTATTTTATTATTATTTTTTGAGATGGAGTCTCACTTACTCCATCGCCCAGGCTGGAGTGCAGTGGAGGATCTTGGCTCACTGCAACTTCTTCCTCCAGGGTTCAGGTGATTCTCCTGCCTCAGCCTCCCGAGCAGCTGGGACTACAGGTGCCCGCCACCACGCCCGGCTAACTTTTTTGTATTTTTAGTAGAGACGGGGTTTTGCCATGTTGGCCAGGCCGGTCTTGAACTCCTGACCTCAAGGGATCCGCCCGCCTCAGACTCCCAAAGTGCTGGGATTACAGGTGTGAGCCACTGCGCCTGGCCTTATTTTTTATTTTTTAACTGACAAGTAGAAGTTGTATCTATTTATCATGTACAACACATTGTTTTAAAATACGTATACACTGTGGAATAGCTAGACTGAGCTAATTAACATATGTATTATCTCACATACTTTTTTTATGGTGAGAACACTTAAAATCTCCTCCCTCAGCAGCAATTTTCAAGGATGCGATGCATTGTTATTAACTATATTTACATGTTTCTCCCCTGCAGTGTCTCCAGCGGAAGAAGTGGGAAGACGAGGTTCGGAAGGGGTGCATTCTTTCAGCATTGCCACAGGCTTTGCCGCAAAACTCACCAGGAGCTTGAGAGTTCTCTGCAGTGTGGATGAAATGAGGGAGGAACGGAGTTTACAGGGAGAAAAATGTGGGCCGATGTAAAACTAAGGCCAATGAGCTCAAAGGGCAAAAGTGAGAACGGGCAACATGTCTGCTAAGAAAAGTGAGGAAGGCCCTGATGGAGGCGCTGTTGTTCAGAGTTCAACACTGAAGGCCATGCTTGGTTTTCACACTTCTTGGGCTCCCAGCTTTTCAGAACAGCACCAGTTGTTAGAAAGACGGCTGTCCAGAGAGAGAACATACCAGCATAGTGCGATTGTTGAGCAAAGCAAGAACGCTGGCGGTGGATCTCAAGCAAAGCTTTCTGGCAGAACATCAGGCGGAAATGAAAGCTTTGTTCCGTGTGTAAGGCACTGATCAGTAGAAGACATACTTCGCCATCTGCCCTTATCAGTTTAGAACTTTGCTTGAAACTTTAGAGACAACCCACCTCTCTCTCTCCTATCTCTCTCCTTTCTCTCTCTCTCTGTCTCTGTCTCTGTCTTTCTCTCCTTTCTTTCACCTTGACGCTAGTATTTTTTTTTTAATTGCTCAGCAGTTTTCCCGATGCCAATCAGCTGCCTCTCTCAAAGACTGTGTGCAGGTATCAGCATATCTGGTCTCTGCTCATTCACCGCTCAAAAGCACTCTCCGTCCTCCACGAAAACATGTGAGATGCTAGAGGGGGCTGCGGGTTGGAGCTGTCCACCAGCGGTACTCGAGAGGCACAGGCTGGGGGCGCGGAGGAGGGGATGTAGGAGGGTGGGGTCCTTCCTCTGTCAGTGAGCGGAAACTTGAAAAATGGTTTCTTATTTGCCTTTTCTTTTCTATTTCTGGAGCAAGCTTTCTCCTTAGCTCAAAATCCAGGGGCACGATGAAAGACTGTCTGTTTCCCCTAACCCAGGAAGGCTATAACTGATAACTGCTTTAACAGGGAGCCACAAACAAGGATGAGAACTGGAATTTGGGTAAGAAAATTATTCCTTTTTTAGTCTTTGCTTTTTAACGATTTTCCTTTCCCCGGCATGATTTCTGCTCTAGGTTTTCCACTCTGCTTCAAGCCTCTTCCAGATGCATGAGTCTCAGAGTCCACGTAAACAAGAAACCAAAACAAAACAGCACAAGATCGAAAGCTTTTCCCCCTTGTGATACAACCACTTTATGTGCAGAGAGGCGCTCACGTGATGCTGCCAACATGTGTTTTCTGTCTCAGATTTCCCTTGATAACAAAGGACATATTTTAAAAGGCGTGGCCCTAGGTGCATTTGGCCAGCAGGAATCTGAGTGGAGTCTGGGGATTTCATTTGGCCTTAGGCTGATCTCCTCGGGTACCCAGCTGCTACAGCCCTTGATGATGTTAAACCCCAATTAATAAAGTTAGGAACACTTTGGGTCAGGTTTGTAAGATATGATCTCATTCTACTGCTCACAGAACTGATTTAATATTCAGGAATCAACTGAGCTCATTCATTTCCAAAACTGGCAGCCCTGCATGTTGCTTTACAGTACTCCCTCTGTCCAAGGCTGGGCAGGGCACATTAAAAGGAAATCTGTAGAAGAGGCTTTCATGATGTTCCAAGACTCAGAGAGAAGGATGGGGGCTGGGAGACAGGCAGGGTGGACAGGTGGGAGGGGCAGTAGCTCTGCCTGGGGTATGAATGGGATAGAGAGAGAAAGGCAATGATAGCTCAGAAAAACTCATGACTGTTATTGTTAGAAATCCCACTTCCAAATCTATGCAAGTTTTAAGAAGCCAGAAATGCTGCATTAACATTACAGTATGGACTTTTTTTAAAAAGTTGCAAATGACCATAAAACATATCAGCCATCTCTTTTGATGACTTATCAAAAGAGTGATTTATGATCTTAAAAGCCTCCTTTAAAATGCTGCTTTTTAATCAAGAAAGCTTACGCTACTCTTCCTATACAAAATTCACCTCACTTCAGCTTTCGAAGAAAAGGCAGATCATATTTTTAAATTTCAATTTCTCATCTTTTAAATAGCTGTTCCTTTCTCTTGTGACATAAACTGGTTTTGGTCTTCAAGTGACTTGTTTTTCCTCCCTGAATACTCAGGAATTGAAGTGCTTAAACTGAGCCCTCACACAGAAAGATGGAAAAGTCTCTGACTGGTATAAACTAGCAATGACTAGCTTTCCACTAGACAGTGGCCTGCAACCCAAGAGTGACCAGACATTGTACTCTAGAATGGGGAGATGTCCAACCTCAAGAAAAGTTGAAATGGACGGGAAATGTAGTCAACATTTGACATTAGTTAAAAAACAAAACAAAACAAACAAACAAACAAAAAACCCTCACATTTATGCAGCCAGAAAGAACCTGTTCTGAAAGCCACAGGCTAACTTCATCTTTATGATCCTGTAAAGAGAATACATTTCGGTTCTGTCTTTGATTCTAACATGAGCCAATGTCAAATATTTTAGTAACTCTGAATAAGCCTGATTAGAGCAATGACTGTCAGTTCAGAAACCTTCTTCATTTATTGCCCATTTTATTCCCATCCACCGGAGGATGTTTATAGCTTCTATGTCGGTAGTTTGTGTGTCTCTTCTGATAGAACTAGGCATTCTGCAAGTCCACTGAACAAGAAGAAAGCTCGTACAATCTGGAACCTCCTAACTTCTTTGAAATGCTTTATACATTTTATTTTTACTTTTCTCAAAAGGAAACTGAAAAAGTTAAAGCAAAAAAAAACTAGCAAGAAAACAGACCACCTAACTACAGCAACATATATAACTGTGTTACTTACACTGCTTTCCAATCCATCATCATTGATAAGTCATGGCTAAATAATCAAGTGCAGAATCCATTTCTTCACGTCTGCTAATAAATAGCTTCTCTCAAATGTCTCTTGTAGATCTGGGGCCATCTCAGGAGAAAGTAACATTGTGCGAAGGTGAAGGAGAAAAGGCTGGAAAAGTCTAAAATCCATGGGGGTCTGAGAACTCTCAGAGCAGACCCTGGTGACACATTCTTGTGATTCCAGCCTTTGGCTAAACCATGATCCTGGCCTCACTGAGCTCCCAGCCACCTTCCCAGTGCAGATCAGCCCCTGCTCCAACATTGCATTTCCCTCCAAGAACAGGGCATGGATGGGAGAGGAGCTCACAGAATCCTGCCAATCTGTACATGCAAGCACGCTTCTCAGAGGAAACTGTACCAGTTTCGCTCTGGTGTCTGCTATCTCAGAGAGAGAGGGAGGGAGGGAGGGGCAGAGGCAGGCAGGCAGGGAGGGGTGAGACAGGGAGAGAGAGGAAGAGAGAGAGAGAGAGAGAGAGAGAGAGAGAGAGAGAGAGAGAGAGAGAGAGAGAGAGAGAGCTCTGCTAAAAGAGACAGCCGAGAAAGAAATACTTGCTACAACTCCCATTAACCCACAGTAGCTTAGGGTTCTTGGCACAGCAGCTGCAAAATATACTGTCAAAATCAAATGTTTAAAACCTTTAATTGTACATCCCTACACACATTTAGCCATGTATGTGTAGACGAAGCTGACAGAACCCAGGCTTTGTATATGTCTGTGACTCTGCAAGGGAACACTCGTAGACAAACAGATGCAGATATCTATCCCCATGAGAATAATATCTGCATGCACATGTTTCGTTTTCTAAGTGAAATTGTCTAGTCTCACAGTTTGCACGTCTTAAAACTATTCCAATGCTCTCGGTAATGAAAGTGCAAACCCGACAAACAGCCCTTTGCCTCTGACAGCGTCTCATCTCTGATCGTGTTCTCCTCAGTTTGGTCTGGGTTCCTGTTTCTTTTTCCCTACCTCAGGAAAGAAACCCCCAAAAGAGAAGAAGGTAGAGAGGCGAGGCAGGAGCTGTCAGTGTGACTGTCAACTCTGCATGCCCCACTCCACTGTTCATGGCACTGCAACCCAGGTCCCTCCACAGATCCAGCCAAAGCCCAGATGATGCCCAAGGGAGGGCGTGGCATGGATCAGAGGCATGAGACCCATAGACAGGGCTCTGTAATAGCACAGGAACTGGTGAAGATGTTTAAGGAAAAAGAAGCAACAGAGAAGCTGAAGGCAGGAAGGGAGAAGGGAGAAAGGCACAGGTGAGGCAGGCTGGGAGGGGCAGCCATGGTGGCAGGAAGCACAAGGTTGCCTGCCACTGATTCCTGAGTGGTCTCTCCAACCCTCCCTCTCTTTATGAGGA